>NC_057401.1:19738017-20093243 GCF_019320065.1 Cervus canadensis
GCTTTCATTTAAAATTTTAGTTTTTTATCTGACTTAGATCTTAATATTTCAAGTTTAAATAAAGTTTAGCAAATTTGTCTCACATTTTCTCTTTGTTTTTCTTCTTTATCAAGGAAAAAAAAACCCTCACTCTTTCATATATAGCTCTGTGTGTGTATGTGTGTGTGTGTGTGTGTGTGTGTGTGTGTGTGTGTCTGTGTGCACAGGCCAGTACCAGAGGTTTGGAAATGCAAGTCATTGACTGCATCTCTCCTGTTATTTCCCAATGGAATATGGATTTCTGGGCCATGCTTAACATTAGATATGATACTGCTTCCAACTCAGCAGCTCAATAATAGTGATTCTACCTGTATAGTAGACAATGTAGAAAAAAAAAAAATATATATATATATATGTATATATAATTAAGTTTTATAAGAAAAAAATCACTTTCCCTTGTTTTAGGGAATGTAAAGTGATTGTGGAAACTATACTTTATGGGGCAATTCATTAGAGGATATTATAAAATATATTTCAATTTCCAAGGAAAACTATAAAAGAATAAATCAGAAGGCTTTCTTGATAACACCCACCCCTAGACTAAGCCAAGTTCCTCTGTTATAAGCTTATATTCATCACCCTGAGAATTACTATTCCAAGTAGACTGTAAACTTTGAATGGAGGATTTGTGTTTACTTTGTTTACAATTGTATCCTTAGTGCCGAGGGTAGTGCAGAGCACAAAATAAATGCTAAAAATTGTTTATAGAATGCATAAATAATTTAAAAAATGCCCTGGGATTAAAATTAAAATTCTATAGATATGTTGTTTTACACACATACAAACACATATAGTAACATGTATAACATAGTATATAACATGTACTATTATACCAATATAATATTAAATATATGGAAACACAAACATAAATTAAATTTTAAAGGCAAAAATACATTTTCTAATATTTACTGATAATGTAGACTCTTGTACATCTCCTGGCATGAATACCATCTCTACCATCTCCCACACCCCTGTCACTTTGAAGATAACTGATCTAAAGAATTATTGATCTATTGATCTAAGAATTACCAATCTAAGAATTACTCATCTATTGATTCATTTAATGGTGACAGAAAACATGCAAAATAAACAGGAATCTAGAAAAACACAGTCAGTGTTAGTGATAATTAAGAAAGTGGTCAATGGTACAAGATCAGATCTAGTAAAGGCCAACATTTGAAATTCAAAACTCAATGATGTGACATAGTCTATGTCAGAGTTTTGAGGTTGCTGCTACTATGGCTAATCCTAAAGATTACACAGTGACAGGAAATAATCTGGTTTTAAGTAAGGTCTGATTTGCCTAAATTTAACATCCCCATGTCAGTGACATATTATAGACTGAATTTTGATGCAAGCTACAAAGCAAAGACATTACCCATTTCCTGTGGAACCAAATGCCCAATTTAATTTAGGCTCAGAAAAAGTGATCCCTCCAGATCATGGGTAATCCTGCTGAATCCAAGCATTCAAAGCTGTTCTCTCTTGCAGTTCTGAGTTTTCCCTTTTTCTCTGTCTTGGATATTAGTCTTTCCCAGACCAGAAGATAAAAGAAGGCCGTGGAAGTGATATTCAAAATGGGTCTCAGGGATCTCCTAGCCATTCTCAGTAATTCATAAGGGAATCGTGGTCTTAAACGCCTGTCCTGAAAACCACCCAGAGAAAGTGAAAGTGAAAGTGTTAGTTACCCAGTCATGTCTGACTCTTTGCAACCCCCATAGACTGTAGCCCACCAGGCTCTTCTGTCCATGGAATTCTCCAGGCAAGAATACTGGAGCCGGTAGCCATTCCCTTCTCTAGGGTATCTTCCCAACCCAGGGATTGAAGCTGGGTCTCCTTCATTGCAGGCAGATTCTTTACCATCTGAGCCACCAGGGAAGCCCTGCCTGTAGAAACACGGCTACACGAAATTCAGAGATGACAATACAGGGAGGCTGAACAAATGTGACCATATTTCTTTTTCCATGAGTAGTATCCCTAGTTACAATTTACAATCATAATTATGAAAGCTGATAATAGGGCTTCCCAGGTGGCGCAGTGATAAAGAATTCGCCTGCCAATGCAGGAGATGGCAAGAGACGCGGATTTGATCCCTCAGTTTGGAAGGTACGCTGGAGAATGAAATGGCAACCCATTCCAGTATACTTGCCTGGAAAATGTCATGGACAGAGGAGCCTGGTAGGCTACAGTCCATAGGGTTGGACATGATTGCGCTCGCATGTAGTTATGTGAATGCAGATCATGTTTAGCACACATATGCCGATTATCACATGTATCAGAAACTCCCAGGGTTCCTCCTAACTCAACTAGAGTTACTATACTATATTACTTGCTAAATCCATCCTTCAGTATTCCTCCATTCTTCATTCAAAACCCAGAGCTTACAATCTGGTTCTCTTACCTTTTACTGACTGCTCTTCTGCTGTCTAGCTGTACCAGTCTTTTCTCCCCATTCACTCTCTCTTGTTCTCCCGCCAAGTTTCCCTGTTTTTCTTCCTCTCAATTCTTCCCAGACTCCGCTCTCTGCTCTCTTAGCTGATATTACTAAGAATTTAGCAAGAATCATCCTTTTTAAATCACTAGCACAAGATGGATCTTGCATCTTAAATTTGAAACAGATCAGAGTTATAAATCCTCATGTCACATTTAAGAAAATGTGAACTGGTGCAAAGCCAGTACTTTATATTTGTTCATTTAAAATGTTGCTGGCTATATGCGTTGAAGTTTTAAATGCATGTAATTAGGGTTCCACGAAGGAGATTATGCAATTTTTTTCAGTTTATAATGGTCAGATACTGAAAATTATTTGCATATAAATTGTCAGTTATGAACAGAAAGGCAGGGAATCGGGAATGCAGGAAAGAAATCAGGGGCTGTCAGAGACAGGGGAGGAAGAGTGTAGTTTGGTGCCACTGTAGTGTCTGGAAGAACCCGAGTGTGCTGCTTTTTGAACTAAGGTTTTATCTTCAGCTGTCTCCAGCTGTCAGGGAAATGCACTGTCTGGGATGGGCAGACCATTAAAACATTTCAGCAGAGATGTTCATTACTTTGACTAATGGAGTTCAGAGTTCCCTGAAAAAAGAAATACTGGCCAGGCAGATTTTGATGAGGAGGGTTTGGAAATACCTCTTCACTGAAGGGAGGCTAAGGGAGAGACATTGAGGAAGGAGAGGCCAGGAGCCTATATCAGGCGTGGTGGAGAGTGACAGTGACAGGTCCAGAAAGCCCAGAAGATTATAAAGACTCTGAGTGCCTTGGAATGTCAGGCGCCCCACTTGGGTGGTTAGGACACCCAGGAGGGGAATGGCATGAATAAGGTGGGTCTGGATTATGGCTGTGAAGTCAGGATAGAAGGGAAGATGGGGAATTCAAGGATGGTACCAATCATCAAACCCAAAGATGCTCCCAAAGAGAGGATGAAATCTGAAATTGGAGGTCAGTGACCACAACAAGCAAGTTAGAGGCAGTGAGTTTGGAAAACAGGGCTTGGAAAGATATTTCAATTGCAGGTGTGACCTGAAAATTAATTAACTATCAATATGGAATGTGTACCATCAATCAGAGCTGGGTTTCCCTGGTGGCTCAGATAGTAAAGAATCTGACTGCAGTGTGGAAGACCCAGGTTTGATCCCAGGGTATGGAAGACCCCCTAGAGAAAAGAATGGCAACCCACTCCAGTATTCTTGCTTGGAGAATCCCATGGACAGATGAGTCTGGTGGGCTACGGTCCATGGGATTGCAAAGAGTTGGATACAGCTGTGTGACTTTCACTTTCACCACCAATCAGAAGAGATGCCAGAGAGAGCAATGGAACAGTGTCCTGGAGCCCACCTCCTCTGGGGTTCCTAATTAACCAGCTAGTGGTGGGGCACTTGGGAACTTCAGACAGGAGCAATGTATTTACTGGAGAAATATGACTGAACAACTAAGATGTATGCTATAAAGTGGCTGTCTAGACAGCCCATTTCTGGGCTCCCTTTTCTGCAAGGAGGGAACATATGAGCAGTCCTTGCCAGAGGATATGAAGAAAAGTGATGTTTGGCTCACAGCGAAGGTAACTAAGCATTGGGAATAAGATTATTTTCCCAACGACGACAGGGAAATCTTGAACCTACAGGATGATGGAGCCATAAGATGGAAGCCTTCTGGATTCTTGGTTTCTACTTAAAGGAGACCTTCTCAGGAGAACTGCCCAACAGGAAAACCAGAATTGGACTCTGCGTGACTGAGAAATTAAATTTTATTGCATAAACCTACTCAGGTTTTAGGACTTTTACAGTAATTAGCCAACCTTGAACAAAAAACAGCATAAAAATATTTTAGCATTTTTATGCATTGGTTTCGCACTGATAAATATGAGCAAATTTCTTAGTTTACTTGTTTTCTTTGAGAGGCTGTATAGCATTCTACAAAGACTTTGGGGTAATAACTTAAAAAGATAAGTTTCACTGGTTGCCAAAGGGGAAGGAGGGAGGGATAAATTAGGAGTAACATATACACACTACAATATATAAACTAGATAAGCAGCAAGGGCCTACTGCATAGCACAGTGAACTATACTCATTATTTATAATAATCTATAGGAAAACATCTATTTCTGCTTTATTGACTATGCCAAAGCCTTTGACTGTGTGGATCATAATAAACTGGAAAATTGTTCATGAGATGGGAATACCAGACCACCTGACCTGCCTCTTGAGAAACCTGTATGCAGGTCAGGAAGCAACAGTTAGAACTGGACATGGAACAACAGACTGGTTCCAAATTGGGAAAGGAGTGTGTCAAGGCTGTATATTGTCACCCTGCTTATTTAACTTATATGCAGAGTACATCATGAGAAACGCTGGGCTGGAGGAAGCACAAGCTGCAATCAAGATTGCCGCGAGAAATATCAATAACCTCAGATATGCAGATGACACCACCCTTATGGCAGAAAGTGAAGAGGAACTAAAGAGCCTCTTGATGAAAGTGAACGAGGAGAGTAAAAAAGCTGGCTTAAAACTCAACATTCAGAAAACTAAGATGGCATCCGGTCCCATAACTTCATGGCAAATAGATGGGGAAACAGTGGAAACAGTGGCTGACTTTATTTTTCTGCGCTCCAAAATCACTGCAGATGGTGATTGCAGCCATGAAATTAAAAGACACTTACTCCTTGGAAGGAAAGTTATGACCGACCTAGACAGCATATTAAAAAGCAGAGACATTACTTTGCCAACAAAGGTCCATCTAGTCAAGGCTATGATTTTTCCAGTGGTCATGTATGCATGTGAGAGTTGGACTATAAAGAAAGCTGAGTGCCAAAGAATTGATGCTTTTGAACTGTGGTGTTGGAAAAGACTCTTGAGAGTCTTTGAAGCTGAAACTCCAATACTTTGGCCACCTCATGCGAAGAGCTGACTCACTGGAAAAGACCCTGATGCTGGGAAAGACTGAGGGCAGGAGGAGAAGGGGACGACAGAGGATGAGATGGTTGGATGGCATCACCGACTCGATGGATATGGGTTTGGGTGGACTCCAGGAATTGGTGATGGACAGGGAGGCCTGGCGTGCTTCGGTTCATGGGGTCGCAAAGAGTCAGACACGACTGAGCAACTGAACTGAACTGAACTGATATAGGAAAAGAATCTGAAAAAAAAATTTCTTCTATATATATATATATACACACACATATACACACATATGTTAATCTATACATATACACACATATATTAATATTTACATACATATACACATATATACAACTTCTGCTATATACCTGAAGCTAACATTACACTGTAATCAACTATGTTTCAATAACAATAAATAAATTTGTCTCTTATGATAATATCTTTCCAAGAAATAAAAAAGGTTTTTATTTTGTTTTCTGTTTTTCTTACATTTTGAAGCATGAATTTTTATGTTTCTTTTACATAAAAAAACCTATAAAAAAGATGATGGTGGATGTCAAAGTGAAGGTCACTCAGTCGTGTCCAACTTCTTTCAACCCCACAACTGTAGCTTGCCAGGCTCCTCTGTCCATGGAATTCTCCAGGCAAGAATACTGGAGTGAGTAGCCGTTCCCTCCTCTAAGGGATCTTCCCAACCAGGGATTGAACCCAAGTCTCCCACATTACAGATGGATTTTTCACCATTTGAGCCACCAGGGAAGCACCCCCACCCCCTAAAAAACCTATAGAGATTCCCATTTTACATTGAAAAGCCCATTATGTAAACCCCAAACCTACGCAATCATACTGTAAACTGATCTTTCTAAGGGGAGATGTTCAGAGGAGAGGCTCATTCAACTCTGGACCCACAGGAAGGGCCAAGAGGATTCATCCAATGAGTGCTTTTTGAATAAATGTATCAAATCATTGCTACTAGAAAAGCTATGAGGAAAAGCAAATTAGAAGGCAATTATGGAGACCGACCTGGGGTCTTCTGCTAATTAACTTTATGATGTAGAATTCTCCATGAACCTTTAGTCCTTATTTATTTGAAGGACTTTGGTGACTTTCAGTTTTGGCTTCTCATTTTCCAGTGAGAGAGCTGTGAGGCCCTGGGAAGACGAGATCAGCTCATATCCAGAGAACTGTTTTATATCCAAACATAAATGAAAACTCTGACTTTCATAATTGAAGATGTGTGGGGTTCTCCCTTACCGTGGCACCTATTAATTTTGACTGTCCAGTTGCTTTTCACCTGCAAAACTTAGACAACATTTATTCAGCCTCATACAGTGACCATAAGGACAGCACGAGGCAGGATCGACATGCTGAACTGCACTCAGTATCAAAGGAATGTGACCTTTTTAGTCAACTCAGGGACCTGTGAGGCTGTGAGCATCATTAAACCTAAGGGTTAGAATTATCTTTAATTTTAGTGTGCAATTAAAAAATCCTATAGTACTTGCTTCTCTTGGATGCAACATACTACCATCCACTCTCAGATACTCTTGTGAGTCATAAATTGTCAGCTAAAGCAACAACTCAAAGTTGTGGATAAGGAAGTTCTTGTTATGTTGATCAGAAAATAACTGAAGTATCATATCCACTAAAAAGCTGGTTTTAGAGGTTTTTCTCATCCGAGTCCTGACTTCCCTTTTAATTAGCTTCAGTGCCTTATCCAATAGCTCTTTCAAATAGAGGATCTGGATTTGACTTGAGACCCAGCATCTAATGTGGCACCAGTGATAAAGAACTCACTTGCCAATACACAAGACATAAGAGACGTAGGTTCAGTCCCTGAGTCAGGAAGATCCCCTGGAGTAGGAAATGGCAACCCACTCCAATACTCTTGCCTGGAGAATTCCATGGACAGAGGAGCCTGGAGGGCTACAGTCCATGGGGTCACAAAGAGTTGAACACAACTGAAGCGACTTAGCATTCATTCATTCCAGCATTTAAAGAGGAACACTAAATCAAGTATAGCATGCTCCTCCTTTATATCTCGAGAGTTCTGGGTGGATCTAGAAGACAATAATCACAGCCTGCAATAGGAGGTGTGATCATCCTTTTCCGAAGTTGACTCCCTGACACTTTGAAATGATACAGCAGAGGGTGCCAAGGGGCAGCTTGAGGAAAATTATTTGTGTGACTCCTAATTGAGTGTGTCACCCATGAGTGATCACCGGGCTCACCATTTAATGAACCCACTAAAGTCAGGCTGGTGATGCATGGAGCCGACCTTCCCTGTCCCCACGAGTGCTGGGGGGACAACCTCTGAAGGCTGGAGGCAAAACTGAGAAGCAGGCAAAATTGATTGTGTTGCCTTCTCTTTTCACGGCCTGCTCTGTGCTCCACTTACAGGGCTCCCCACCCAGTGCAACAGGCTGGCGTCCACCAGTGAAAGGTCTGCTCTTGCCTCTCCCTTTCAGCTCGCGGCAGACCTGGAAATCTGCCAGTCACCCTGTAGAGAACATCACCTCTGCTTTGCGAGCTGGGTGACTGGTGTGAAGCTTGCCCCATTGACAGGGTTTTCCCAAGGAAACCTCACATCTAACAGCTTTCCTTAAAACTCATCAGAAGAGTCAACACATATAGTCATAAGTTCATTCTTTTAAAGAGCCTTTATGGAGAGCTAACGTGTCAGGCTCAGCCAGGTGTTAAGGATGAAAAGGTATCTAACAAATTGCCCACTGACCTTAAGAAATGGAGGCAGAAGCTGTTTCTAAGGGTCAGTGACAACCTAACATGATAGATACAATGAGAGAAGGTGCTAGAGCAGAGGAAGTCCCAACCCCACCCTGGGATGAGCATGAGCGGTACTCACAGAGGCTACCCATAACTCAAAGCAAACAGCCCCAAAGAATCAAGCCGATCACCAAAAGAAAAATATCAGGCCTCATCTTTCTCATAAAGCCAATAATAAAGGGTCCTTCATGAGATTCTGTGCTGGTAGAATGTCCCTTAGGCTCCAGACACCAGCTCCTGACCCGCCCACATCACAACAGGCAAAGCGAAGATACATGAAGTTCCCTTCTGGAATCACCCTCCTCTCCTGGAGTAGAGGAGACTGAGATCCTTGCCTCAGGCCCCGCCTGACCAGGGGTGTCCACAGTATTTGCTCCCTGAGGCCCCAGGCCCACTTTGGCCTCATTCTGTTCCCTCTGCCCCAAACGTCCTCCTCCCCAACCTCTCTACTCCCAGATTAACTCCTCCCTGACTTCAGGACTCAGAGAAATGGCCAATTCTTATTCCGGAAAACATTCCTGAGATTCTCATTTTCTCTGCTCCCACCACACCTGCTGTTTAATACTTGTCACAAATCACACTAATAACCCCGACCTGTATTTTCACTCTCGTCTGCTTGAAGAAGACAGATAGATCTATGTCTTCCTCTCTGCACACAGCACCTGGCAAACAGTGGGTGCTCGTAACGTGTTTATAGACTAGATAGATGGGTGGGTGGGTGAATGAATGGAAGAATGGTGTGTCTTTATTTCTCTGTCACCTTTAAAGGACTCAGTTATCCCACTCAAAGAGAAACAGGTGCTATGCTTCTTCCTCCTTATTTCCAGTTAGCTGTATTTCATGCATCTGGAAATCGGAAGCATATTTTCTCTATTAGATGTGAGACATGATTGGTCATGAGATTATATGCTCTGCATATTCATTTAGGAGAGATAAAAGCGAAAATTAGAATCCAGTGATCTCTCAATTTGTATTCCACGGCATTATAGGCAGCCTGTGGCACTTGCTGACATGCTGCAGGTTAATGAACTTTGCAGAGGGAGACCTGCTACGTCTCACTCAGGCCCAAGTGGTTCTGTGTGTCTGCTGACAGCCTCGCAGCCAGATGCAAGGGGCTTCCTCCGAGTCATGTGTCTTTTCCCTTCCCTAATGCCTCTTCTGCCTTTAATACTGTCTTGGAAATAATGTTCCCAAAATGACAACAGCTTTTGATCACACATCACTTTCTTATTACTATTAATTGATTCTCCAACTACTCAGTTTGATTGTTAACTAACAAAGAGCCAAATCAGCCGTTCATTTGTGCTCTGTAAATGCCATGTTTAAGGATCAGGCTTTCATCACTGTGCCCTCCTGGGCAGCCTTTCCCATCTTCCCCAGGCCCATCTGCAAATGTGACCAGGCTCAGAGAACAGAAGCCTGCAACGATGGCAGCCCAGACAGTGCTGATTATGACAATTTCTTTCCATTCTGATCAAACAATTAACAATTTTAACACCAGAAATAGCATGAAAACGAGGAACTAAATTATAAACAAAGAACCAGGAGAAATGGTTAGGACAGAAACATTTCTTCTCCCTCTCTCATTCTTCCTTTCAGCTGCGGGAAGGTCAGTGAGTGGAACACCCTTGGCCTCTCTCTTTCCTTCACTCAACTCTGCTCAGGGCGACTCATCCAATTAGTGGGTCTGGGGAAAACAATAGCAAACGAGTGAAAAACCTTCCCACGGAAGACTGATCACTCTCTGCTCATTCCTCAGGGACAGGTCAAGGTGGACCATTACCTTCTGTGAATGTCTAACTCTGGGGTCGTCAAATCTAAGCCACTTTCTCCAATATCTGCCTTATAGTTAATAAAGGTGATTTTAAAATTTCTTCCATCTGTTAACTATTTTGTCTTTTTTCCTCCATTTTTCCAAAACTCAGACAGGAAAGAGTGTTTATGTTATTTATGTTGCAGAATTTCTGGCATGTACCTCACCAATGGTTTATTTGCAGGAAAAGTGGTAATTAAAAGTACAGGCTTCCTAGGTTCATATTCTGGCTTTGCCACTTCTCAGCTGGGAGCTGTCCATCCCTGTGCCCATAATACATAACTCCGCTGTACCTTAGCTTCCTCTTTACAAAACAGGGGCAAAAATATGCCTGCTCATAGGGTTCCTGGGAGTACTCTGTGCCTGGTCTAGCCTAACACATGCTTCCATGAGCTATTTCTGTTATCATTAAACCATGCCATATGCTCAATGGGGTGCCTTGGATGTCAACCTAATGTTGATTCCAAACACAGTGAACTGCTTGGCTTGTGCCATTACTAAACCACCGAATGTGTGTGTGTGTGTGTGTGTGTGTATGCTTGCACTTAGTTGTGTCTGACTGTGATTCTATGGACTGTACCTGCCAGGCTCCTCTGTCCATGGAATTCTAGAGGCAAGAATACTGGAGTGGTTGTCATTTCCTTCTCCAAGGAATATCCCTAATCCAGGGATTGAGCCTGGGTCTCCTGCATCTCCTGCATTGGCAGGGGGGTTCTTTACCACTAGTACCACCTGGGAAGCCCACAGAATACTAGAACCAAATGGACCGGAGAAATCTTAGCTTCAGGTCCTAGTTCAATGAAAGATGAGACAAAAGCCCAGAGAACTGAAGTAACTCACCCAAGGTTGCACTTGGCAGGTCCAAGGCTGGGCAGTCCATCTGTCTGGACACCTGGCCCACTGACTGTCTCTCTACGTTAGCTGCTGCTCTCACAGCCGTGATTTCTGTCAACTGCACTTCTCACACTCGCTCTACTTGCCCATTTAATGCAGCTATTAAGTCTAATCACCAACCACATTGTACCTCCCAGGGTACAATACCAGGCCTCAATAAAATTCAGAGCCTAACAACAACAATAAGAACAGATATTTCTCCGAGCCTCTCAGTATATTTTTCCGATTAGAGAAAGCGAAAATCTGACTTGCCCAAGATAATTCATGTAAGAAAAAGCCCATTAGAAAAGCAGTGCTGTTGATTTACTAGCATCCTTGTATTGCTTTGTTCTTTACAACGCAGACAATTTTTAAAGCCAGATATTTACTTCTTGGTTGTTCTTCTAACCCTGCTGCTTTCCCCCCAGGGAGCTCACTCTTCTGTTTGCAACATCCCAGGGAAATCAAACTAAATATAGTATTGAAGTAAAATCCCTGAGAAGCTAATGAACTATTTTATGGAGATTGAGGCAGGAACCCTTTTCCGGAGTGGTATTGCAATTAATTGGAGGTGGCCACACAAAAGGCATAGTTTCAGAAACAGGCAATTTACGATAGGGAATTTAGAAGGTCACTAATGATGGCTTGAAAGGTTGAAAATGATTACTTTCAATCATGTATCAACCTGGATGCCAAATCAGACATCTTAATGTATGTTTTCAACAGAGGGCAATTTGCTTAAATTTCCAAAATGAAAATGTAGCACATTTGCCAATCATCGTTCTGAATAACTAATTACCAATTACGTACCACTGAGAATCTGCTACCTGTCAGGCAGACCTTAGATTTCTCAAGTATGGGAGAGGTGGTCAAGTATATCAGCAGATAATTAAAGTCGCAACAGCTCAAAGAGCATTGTCCTTTAAGACCCTCAATATTAGTTCAGCATGGAAATAATTCTTTTCAGTGAATTTTGGGTAAGTGACACAATGGATCAATAACAGTTAGCCAGATTATTTTTAGGCATGTCCAGCTATTCTGCTACCGGTGACACTTAACACCTATTTTTTGGAACCCAAGTAAAGAATAACTTTTCTTCTCTTTCTACTTATCTTCAAGAATTGTTATTGTGTTTAATTATTTATAAAAACTGGAATCCAAAAAAAAAAACCCCAAAAAACTGGAATCCAAGTGAAGTTGACCACAATGTTACCAAGTTATAGAACTAACTGGATTCAGATTACAAATTGAGACAGTTAGCATCAATATTCATCTCTATCAAAAGTGTTTAAATTGGCAAGGCACACTGTTTTTCTTTTCCACAAATTACTGACCTTTGTGAAGTAATATAGATAAAAAGATCTTATTAACCATTTTATGAGAAATTGAGTCAGATAGCAGTCTAACAGATAACAGTGTGAGATCTATGAAGTAGATTCAAATCCTAGCTTTACCACTACCTTGTTGGATGACTGTAAGGGGATTACCTGACTTCTCTGAGCTTCAGCTGTCCCTTATGGGAACAGTGACATTGACTTTACAGTGTACTCGGAGAACTGCATCATGTAATGTGTGTCAGATGCCTCACCCAGGGCTGGTATGATAGATTTAAAATAGTCTCCACATTAGTCATCATTATGACATCTGAGGATCCCAAGAAGCAGGGAGAAGCCGTTTTTAAGGAACCTGAGTTCTGTCTGAGAACTGGAATTGTCTAGTGAGTCTCATGCATGGTACAGAGGTCAAGAGCAGATATTTGGAGATATGTGAAAGTGAAAGTATTAGTCAGTCATGTCCGAATCTTTGCAACCCTATGGACTGCAGCCTGCCAGGCTCCTCTGTTCATGGGATTTCCCAGGCAAGAATACTGGAGTGGGGTTGCCATCCTTCTCCAGGGGATCTTCCTGACCCAGAGATTGAATCTGGGTCTCCTGCATTGCAGGCAGACTCTTAACCGTTTGAACCACCAGAGAAGCCCTGTAAACAGGTTAAATGGATCATCTAGGGTGACTGAGCAGAGCTGAAAAAAATCAAAGAAAAAATCTAGGCATAAGTGGAGTTGAAAAAAAATGAAAAAAAAAATCTAGGAAGTGTCAACATTTATGCGAAGAGCAAAGAGGAACAACAAATAAAGAAAAGTAGAATAAATGGTCACAGAAATGAAAGGAGAACCAAGAGGGGCTGATACCATAGACTCCAAGGAAGATCCAGGGAAAGAGTGGCTGAGTATTGACAGGATGAGGCCTAGAAAGAGGTCTTTGTGTTTGATAATTAGGATATAATTTCCACCCTTACTGTGAACAACTGCACCTGCCTGTGGGGATAGAAGCCAAGCTGAATGGACGTGAAGAGTGACTGGAACCCAGAAAGAGGGGGCTTTCAAGAGGGCTGGCTGGGGAGGGAAGAAGGGAGCAAGGGCAGTGAGTTCAGGAGGAAAATGAGTGGAGACGGTGAAGCATGGTTGTGGTTAGTCTATCAGCAGTTCACTAAAATCTCTGTTGTTTCCTTCTAAATGTACAGCTAGTCTCTATCCCCTAGCCTTGTGCAGTTACATGTGGTCACTTAGCTAACTCCTGTCAAGGAAATGTAGGTTGAAAATATTGGGTTGGACAAAAAGTTCATTTGGATTTTTGGCAATATCTTACTGAAAAGCCTGAACAAACTTTTTGGCCAATCCAATCCATACCAATTTGAAGGCAGTATTTGTAATAAGTAGGTGTGTCTCCTGCCAAGTCTCTGGAAGTAACCTCTTCCTCACTGTTCCCTTTGGGTCCTGACTCCACACCCTGGGACCCTCTGTCCTTGCTCCTCCACAGTCTCATCTGATGTTGGCAGTGGACATGATGCCTTCCTTGGGAAACGGGTAGTTTTTGCAACACACTTTCTATTAGTATCAAGCGTTGTTAAAAAGAAAAGTCACAGGCCTATTTCTGCCAGGGCCCTGGTTTCTATGGCAATATAATTTCCTCAAAAGCTAAATAGGCTTCTAATCTTCTCAGACCCAAGTCTAAAGTTCTTCCTTTGACACAGTTCTGAAGGCCACTTTATTACAACTATTTTTTTTTTTTTTTTTTGCTACCTTAGGAATTATATACACGTTGTACCTCTACCAGGAAACTAACCATTTCTGTAACGTCTTTAAATAGGACAGTGTATCCTAAATTCCAAATGATGACGTAAAAATTAACATCCGGAAGTATGAACAACACATTTTAAAGATAGAGACTGTATAGAAGGTAAACGTATGGGACTAGTTTTGTAATTGTTGAGATAAAATATGATAAGGTTATTGGTGTTTTTAGTCTACCTGGGGTTCTCAGAATAACAGATGCTCACTTTGAGGTGGAGATCAGTTAGGACACAATCCCACAATCTCTTCTTTTTTAATATCCAGATGAGTTTCTGTCTCTCTTAATGACATTTTCTTTCCTTGGGCTTGCTTGCACTATGATTGGCAGGGCTCATTCATCTATAATCTCAGATAAGAGAGGGCATGCGAAGGTTTGAGAGGTACGACAGCGCGAAAGTCGCGCTCCAGTTCTCTGTCCCACTGACCACTGAGCCCAGTTGTTCCAGTAGCATTCACTGCCTCCATTAGCTCAAGGGTCAGCTCATGTCCTGCTCACCCAATTAACCTTGCTCTGATAAAAATCTGACAAAGCACGCTTCATTCCCTTATATGAAGTTGATTTCTGGTATCGACAGCCAGCCTGCAGGGGAGATCAAAAGCAGCAAAAGTAATTTATTCACTCACATAACTCTAGGATGCTTGATCCGATGGGATCAACCACAATCCAAGGAAAGATTTGATGAAGAGATTTATTTCCTTAGTCTTAAAACCTTAATGCAGAAGATGAACGATGTAACTCAACTAAACTTATTTTTTGGAAGCTTCCCTGGTACACAGTTGGAAAGTTAGTAAATTACAATATCACACCTGATTCCTAGTTTTATAGCTGAAAAATTGCTGTTCTCATTTTATAATGATAAGTGTAGCTAGCATTCTACAGAAGAGCGCACCTGCTCTGACAACCGGCTTCCCTCATAGCTAAATCGGTAAAGAATCTGCCTGCAATGCAGGAGACCGGGGTTCAATCCCTGGGTTGGGAAGATCCCCTGGAGGAAGGCATGACAACCCACTCCAGTATTCTTGCCTGGAGGATCCCATGGACAGAGGAGCCTGGCGGGCTACAGTCCGTGGGGTCGCAAGAGTCAGACACGATTTAGCATCTAAACCGCCACTCTGACCACACCATCCCTGAAAGCCATATGGTATTTTATTCTGTTCTTCCATTTCAGGAATTCTTAGACCATGCTAATGAGGGTATTTTTAGAGTCATATATTTCAGCTGCATCTTCTATCCCACCTGAAGCAGGGTAGCTCCAAATAACAGCACTGAGCATCACAGTAATTATTATTTATAATTACTTCCTCACGGTAGGTTGGCTCATAAATTTTAATGGAGCTCTTTCCACAGTGTTGATTGCCAACCTTCCTGGCATTTGTGGGATAAATGTTTATCCAAATAGAAATAATGTGGTCGAGTAATTTCATAGTCAGCCTGAATCTTCCCTTCTTCATCCTCCCTAGAGGTTATTTTAAATGCATAGCATTGGAGGGGAGGAGGGGTGAAGATTATCCTACTTTGGAAGTTCTAACGTCCGCACATTGACTCCTGATATTCATCTTCCTGGCAGAGATGTACATTGGTACAAAATAGCTCCTGGGCAGGCAGACAAATTTACTGCCAGCAGCTAGAAGCTCAATTCTTTCTAAGAGACAGGAAAGAGCTTGACTCCAGGAAAGAAATCAGAAGCTTCTCTCCTTTCCCTCCTCTGGATTCATTGTTAGCTAGAAAGGGGGTAAGAGAAATCAACCACACTGCACAAAGACACTAGAAACAGAAGGTGTCCTTGCAGAAAGAATGCACAACATGAGGGGAGTTTTACACTCCACCAATATGTACAGCAGATTCCATTTATGCAATGACTTCTCTAATACCCTTAAAGATCACTGATTGTTTGACCTAACCTGGGGACACAGAGATAGGAATCCCTGATGGCAAACACTGGTGGGGAAAGGAAGAGAAATGCCTTTACAATTACAAAGTAGATCCTTGAGGATTGAAAGGATCTTTGAGAATTCTTTTTCATCCAAGTGCAATTAACACATATGTGTTAATAAGACATTGTTGAAGCTTGAATCCTTCCAAAGGCAGAGCCTGAGAGACTGTGGAGCTGATGGTTTATTGGGAGGTGATGCTAGGAGACAGGAGTGAATAGGGAGAATGAGACAAGAAAGGAGAAAAAGACGATGTAAGAATATCATTATCAGGATCATTGGGATGAGTACGGGGCTGTCAATACTGTTATAAACTTCTGAAAAACATACAGAAAGCTTTTTAGAATTGTCAAGCTAGAAAACAACAGGCTGGAAGATTCACTTCCCTAGCTCTGGTCTCTACCAACTGAGGGCTGTTGTGGGGTTGGAGGGCGATTACAGCCTTGCTCTTCCTGGCTTTGCTTCCAAGTTTGGACCTAGTGAGTTGTGCCGTAAGAGGAAGCCCTGGGGCAGAAAGCAGAGAGGCAAGCACTACAGGTTTGAAGTGAAGCCCCAAGAACACACAGATCTGCCGGCTGCAGCTGGAAGTCAGTCAGGCTTAGGAGATGGTGGTGGGGGCGGGGGGGCCAGGTCTAAGAGCATCTGCTATTCACAGCCTCTGAACAGGGAAGGGTCATTTTAGGATGATGATGTCGACTGCATGGCGAACTTCTAAGAGCGTTCCCTTATTCTTCCTTTTAAAGGTGTATTCAAATGTCATGCCCCAGGTGACATACATCACCTGTTCCCTGCTATATTCAATTCTGAACATTGTGTCTATTCTGACATTATTACTCTATAGGTTCTTAGGCTTTGTTGAAGTTTCCATTATACTTAAAGCCTTTAACACTTCTGCCTGAGTTGTAAAATGGATTTTAATTTCCCAAGAAGGGTATATTTAAGATTTCATAATGATTTTGACATTAGCATGGCTTGTCTTTTGAAACACTCATTTTAAGGGAACTAATTAATAGATGTGGCACCACAAAAATGAGAGGGAAAAAAAAAAATACGAGGCACGTATGCCTCAAACATGCCATCAACAAAACTAAAGGCAAACAATTATGGGGAAAAAAAACTTATTTGCAAGAAAAACAAGTCCATGTTCAGACCAAAAGAGCCATAAGAATAAAGATAAATAGCTGAAAAGTTAGTAACTTATGTAAGAAAAATACAAATGGCAAAGAAGCATTTGAAAACAACATTCCAAGAGATGAAAGTGAAAACATAATAAATGTAAAATTGGCAATCAAAAGAATGACCGTGATATTTATTAGTGGGTTCTACAAAACGGGCATCTTGTGTCCTATTATCCAGAGTGTAGAATCAGAGAATTTCTGTTACATCAATTTGGTAATACAGATTTAAAAATGAAAAATTCAATTTCCTATGATTTACCAATCCATGTAAAGAGGTAAACTCAGTAAAGAAGTATCAATGCAAATGCCCATCATTTACAATGGCTAAAAAGAAAATCAAGGAAAAAAGAACACTAGAAATAAGGGACTGGATAAATAAAGTTTTCTTATGTTACTACTTAAAATCAGGCATTCAAAGTATATTTAAAAATTTTAGAAAAGGTTCATAACACAGAAGTGAAAACAGTTGATGACATAGCATGTATTTTGCTTTTTAAATATGGACTATACATATACAAAAAAATTGGTATTATACACCAAACTAATAATAGCTACCTTTGGGTAGTAACATTCCTCATGACTTCCTTTCTACTTTTCTATATTTGCATATTTTCTAAAATGCCCATATGTACTTTTAAAAATTAATCAAAACTAATTTTCAAAAATCTAATTTCAGTGTTAAAATTAATTATGACTAAGCCTTGAGTGGGTGACTCCAACTACTTTTTCTGTCTTCCTTCCTTTTCTTTTAGAAATTTTTATCTTCTAAAGAAATATATTAATAGTATATCCAAAATTTAAAGTTACTCTAAATCTATTTTTCTTCAGTTAAATACTTTTATAGGAAAATTCCAGAAAGAATTTGGAGGCATCAGGAAAAGAGAGCCTAGATTTTTTTTATAATTCTAGCACCAGAATATAAAAAGATAATGAGCTGTCTAGTCATTTAGAGAGAGAGTGACTGCAAGAGGAAAAAGAAAGAGGAAGAGAGAAGTACAAATGAAGAGACAGAAAAGCAGATACAGAATTACAGAATGTAGCTTGAATATTTTAAATTGGTTTTGTTTTGCTTTCCTTGTTGAGTCATAAAAATCAGAAAGACTTTTAAAAGATCATTAAATGTTTCGGTTTTCCAAATATGATACTTCTATATACAAGAAAACATTGATTCATGTTGAGGTTTGACAGAAAACAGCAAAATTCTGTAAAGCAATTATCCTTCAATAAAAAATAAATTAATTAAAAAAAGAGAGTGGGGAACTAGAAGCAAAAATTTTAAATCCACTCAAACTAGAAAGTAAAAATGGGAAAAAAATATTTTTTGGAATAAGAAAAATTAAATGATAATGCTTTCTCTACCTGTCCAAGTCTCTTCCATGGGTACTACCCAGTAATTGTAAATTTGACAAAGAAAAGTAACCTGATGTAACCTAACCCTAACCCAAAGTTTCTTTCTTAATTAGATTTCTGATTTCCATATGCCAATTTTTCAAACATTTTAGGGTTGTGTATTAAGTAACAAAAGTTACACAAAGGCATAAAATTAAGGAAAGCATGTATAATATGTTGACATATTGAAAATGTTGTTTGGTCACTAAGTCACATTCAACGCTTTGTGACCCCCTGGACTGCAGCACACCAGACTTCCCAGTCCTTCAGTATCTTTTGGCCAAGGCTGAAATTCTCATATGCCTTTTTTTTATTCTAATAGCAACACTGTTCCCCTGGGACTTGCAAAGGAGAGGACACTGAAGATTCGATTCACCACTTGTGGGTGAATAATTTCTCATCCTGGTCTGGCACATTTTTTCCCCCTCTTTATTTGATCTTGCCTCAGTAGAAGTGACTGACAAAACAATCTTAATTGAAAATAGGCTGAAGGAAGCATTTTCTGAATGGGGAGTCCAAACTGTGGATGGGAACACGGGGAGTCAAATCATAAAACTGAAGAACATGAGTGCAGACAGATCAATAAGGTGAGGTGCAAGACAAGGAAGGAGCAAGACAGCAAGAGCAAAGTGGTGGTTAAAAGGTCACCTGTGCAGAAATCAAGCTACACACAGGCAGGGGTGCAGTTTCTAAAAGGATTATGATATTAAGGAAGGAGATCTAGGCAGGAACCATCTGTAAAAGAACTGAAATGGAGGATAAAAGAATCATATAAATTTTCAGTTTCTAGGAAATCAGGATGCCAGGATGACCAGGTAGATGATCTATTTGAAACTGAGCAGGTAAATGAGTATGTTCGGATTTTATATATTCCCTTCACCCAAGAAGGACTGGTCTCAAAGTAGGGGTAGAGCCAAAATAATAAGGAGTTGTTTCAGCTGTCCCAAGTCTGCAGGTGTGAGAGTTACAGGAGCAATAAGTCTAACAGATAATATAATGCTATATTCTCTACTTTTTTTTTCCACATTTTCTTTTCCATATACTCAGAGACTCCCAAGGTCTTCTTTTAATCCATTCCTCAAATGAGCTACAAAGTAGATAACCTGCTATTTCCATTACCAAACCTCATGAGCTGTCTACCACCTAGTGACATGCATGCTCCTGAGTCCCCTGATAGCTGAGCTGTTGGGGCTATGCAGCTTCTAAACTGTAACAGAAGAGTTATTTCATTTGCCTTTCTGTGTTAGGAAAGAAGAGTTACAGTATGTTCTAGAGTGCAGCCTCAGGGGCTCGGGGAGGAAGTCAGGAAGAATCTGAGGATGTGCAAATCCTGGTCCTGACAGTACCAGTCAAGATAGGGAGGATGCCAGGTTCAGATGCAATTAGTCTGATTTTGATTCCTAGGATGACAATTCAGTGCCTGGCTAAGAAAATAGCCAGTTCTCTAGAAACCATTCGCGTCAAACACAGAGACCTATTTTGCATGCTAGATGATATAGCTTTTTTTAAAAAAGTATTTTCTTGGAGGCAGGAGCAGCCTTTAAAAGGCTTTCCTTGAACTGTTGCACCTAGATTAAGATGTATTCATTTGGAAAGCTTCTGTTAAGGGTGGATTGCAAGCACCCCATGTAACTGATCCCATGTTTGACAAAACAAGATATTCTTTCTTATGCATTTGACCATAAGCTGGCCATCTGGTCATTTTCGTAACACACTTCCTCCTCTGTCCTTAGGAAAACTAGAGAAAAATTGATCACCTTCACACTCATATCAGTATTCCAGGGTTATGTCTCCAGGAGAGATGGCTCAGATCCTTAAACTCATAAACATAGAGACAACCCCCTGGGGGTGAGATGGCCTATGCCAATGCTCTCCCTTCCACTTTCCTTCCCATCACCTAGTTTTCAGAGCCCCTGGACTCTTTTCGTAAGAGCTGCCACATCCCAGGGGGCATGCCTCATGGACAGAGTCAGTGAGGGATGTATCTGTGTCTTCCCCAGACCTCCATTCTAAAAGATTCATGGAGCAGTGGTTTTCCAGGTTTCATTCTCCCTGCCTTTACCTCAGCAAGGGGTTAGGAAGTTGAAGAAATGGACCCTGGGTGCCCCACTTGCTTAAAACAGGTCAGTTTCCTCCAGTCTCTAGGATTCTACACACTCCAGCCTTTAACAAGTGACTCTATATCCTAAAAAATATTTAACAATCACTGTGGCAAATGATAGAGTTTGAGGAAACCTCTCTTTTGTTTGAGAACAGGAGAATGGGATCTCAATGGGGACCTTCCCATTTTAATTCACAGTATATTCAGAAACACAGAATAAAACAAACAAAAAAATGAGCTAATGGAGAACAGAGAGAGAGTATGTGTAACCCTCAGTCTCTAAGGATGCATCAAAGAGCAGGGAAAGAAAGGAATCAGGAGCAAAGGTAGCAACCAGTGGGGAGTGGGACTATATTTAACCCTGAACTGAAGAAAGGATGACAGGCAGATAGGGAAAGAAAAGAGGATGAAGACGCAGGTAAGCCCGTTGCCGGGTACAGTATATTGGAGACACTGAAGCTTTGGTGATATTCTTCCAGGCACCAGCATCCCCTGTCTCCAGCCACTCCAAAGGCTAGGCCTCCAGCAGAAAGCCACATCTGAGTCAACCTCAGGCTGTTCTGCTCTAGAAATCAGAAGATCAGACCTGAGTATCTAAGTCTACCCCTCCCTGGATCTATCTTACTCTCAGCAGACTAACATAGACCTACCTCCCATTCTGCATGAGCAGACATAAAGTGACAGGAGTATGTCAGTCCACTTGAGTGGGATCTGTTCCTTAGAGAAGCAGTTATCAAACTTTATTGCATCAGACTCATCTGAGAAGCTTGTTAGAAATCCAGATTCCCCAGCTCGTTCACAGAGTGATTCTGATTCAGTGGGCTCAGAACCTACATTTTCAACAAATTAAAGAATTCTGACAAGGGCCTACCTCTGGGATCACACATTGAGGACTATTGTCTCTGGAGAGACCATGGTTTCTGGGCTAAAATCATTGACTAGATACTCCTCTGGGTAATAATGGTGCTCAAAAACACCAGGCCCCTGCTTTATACAGCCTTCTGTACTTACTTTCATATGTGTTTTTCTATAATATTCTGAGATTAGCCCATCTGCAAATTCGAGAGTCTCTCAACTATAGAAGCCTTTATGCTGTCTGAGTAGGTACTATCAACAATGCTAGGCAAAAATGTAAGAAGGTCTTGATTTTCACCAGTCCCTGAGTAAGAGACCTCTGTTCTTCCATCCAGTTTCAGCCCTTGACATCTATTAATATGTTACTACAAAACTTAATTTAAAATTTTACTCTCAGAACCAGACCTACAGACTTCGCCACAGCATTCACAGAAGCATGCCACAGAGCAAAATAGAAAAACACTTTCAATTTTCACTTTCTTGTTTCCAACTGACTATAAATTTGTGGAGAATTAAAGAGTAGAAATGAAATCTGAGCTAATTTTGACCCAGAGGTTAATTGCTTTGCAAAATCTGAAGGGAAAAATAAGTCACTTCTAAAAGAGGAGGATGGATCTCCTGGCTAAAATAAAATGAAATGATTTATATCTGCACATTATTTTCCTCAGCTACCATAAAAGGGCAATGATGTACCTTAAGAGTTTGGGTCAGCCTTTCACACAGGTGGTACAAGCTGAGGAGGCCAGGGAAGGTTGCCCTACTGTGACACCCACTGCCCTAAGTTCCTTTGTTTCTTTGGTTAATAAGTTAATACCCTTAGGATATTTCAGATATGAGTCTATCAGTTATGCATAATTTAGTGTAAATTAACATTTAGCATCTGATAACTTTGAAAATATTAGGATTCCAAAATCCAGGAGGCTTCTTTCACCAGCAATGCTCCCTCTGAGAATTATGCCAGGAAATCAAATGGCCTCTCTATTTAGTAGTCCAGTTAGTAAATTAAGTAGGAGTTGGGAGAGAATTTGCCACACTTGTCACCTGCCTCCCTTCCCAGAATGGGGGGAAGTTCTTGCTCCAGTGAGTTTGATTTGAGCAGGACTTATTTTCCAGTATTTTGCACTTGATATTGCCATCATAGCTAGGTATGAAAGACGTAGGTTTGTGCTTTCATTTACTCCTTCTCTCATTCAGATATTACTGAAAAATAACTTCCTTCTAGTTCAGCCTCTGTCTGCAAAGGCTTGCACTCTTTGCTTTGAGCTTCAAACTTGCCTTTTGCAAAAGAAGATCTCTTTATTTTATTTAACAGCAAATGGGAGTAGAAGGCCTCTAATCATACACAGTACCGAGTGCTGTGTGCCATGTGCTAAGTTGCATCAGTTGTGTCCAATTTCTTTGCGACCCTAAGGACTATAGCCCACCAGGCTCCTCTGTCTGTGGCGATTCTCCAGACAAGAATACTGGAGTGGGTTGCTGTGCCCTCCTCCAGGAGATCTTCCTGACCCAGGGTTCAAACCCTCGTCTTTTACGTCTCCAGCATTGGCAGGTGGGTTCTTTATCACTCGCGCCACCTGGGAAGCCCAGTACCTCTCTATAAAGGTGTGCCCTTTAAAATATGTGTCAACAATGCCATAGTTTTTGAATGATATTAATAATTTATTTGAGAACTAAAGCAGCTGTATTCAAATTATGGCCTGGGGGTCCCCAAGTCCCTTCAGAAGATCTCTGAGTTAAAAATTACTTTAAAATAATACTAAACTATTATATGTCTTTTTCATTCTCATTCTTTCATAAGTGTTCAGTGGAGGTTTCCAGAGGTAACAGGTTACATGACATGTGACACAGCAAAAGACTGAATGAGAAGGCAGATATCGGAATCCAGCTGTCCTCTATGAAATCAGACATTAAAGGGATTTGCAAAAATACAAAACAATATTACTCTTCTCACTATTTTTTTTCAAAATGTAGTTCTTTTCATCAAAAGTATATAATTTATTTTTGCATGCAATGTGTTTATTATTATTTTAAATAAATTGGTTAATTTTTTCAGTTTTCACTTCTAGTACAGTAAATATCAATAGATAAAACCCACATATACACAAGTTCTTTGGGGTCTTCAATACAAATACAAATGGGCCCTCAAAATAAGAGAACACTATATAAGACACATTATACATACCACATTATTCTTCAAAACTACCCTATGAGGCAAATATTTTTATCCTTATTTTACAGAAAATGAAACCAAGACACAAGAGAGTAAATAATTTGCCCAGAATCTAATCAAAGCTCACTATTTCTCCCCATGCTCTCTTGCTCCTGTTATTAAAGCTGGCCTTATGATTGGCCTACTTGTGAGACTGAGTATAGAAATGGACAATGGGCAGACCGTACATAAAAATAAAACTTTGAGCCACAACCTGTAGCAACCTGCCAGGAAACCACCCCACTTACCTCCAATAAACAACCCAGGATGCCAGCCTGCAATTAGACTCACAGGAAACTAGATTGCTATCTCTAGTGATGATCCAAGAAGCTATTAATAAATAAAAAGTTTTGTAAACAACTCATTCAAAAGAGTCAGGACTTATTAATAACTGAAAGCTTCTTCTAAATTTTGTCCCCACTTTCAACTTAGGGCCAATCAGAGAAAGCCAACTATGCCCGCCTAACCAACCAGAAAGAAGCTGTTCCCCTTCTAGTTATCCCCCCTACAACTTCCCCTGCCAAGAACTTTCACTCAGGACATCACCTGATGCCTTCCTTTTTCTCTCCTAGAAGGCTTTTCCACTCCTCTTTTAGTGTTTCAGTCTCTGCCAGAATACAAGTGATAGTGGCTGGCTCCTTAGCTATATCAAGTTCAGCATAAAGAGCCTTTGCTTTTCTCATTTCGTTGTTCTTCATTTACTTCCACACTTGTTTCTGTGCCATTATCCTGTAAGTCATCAGAAGACAGGAAGCTTTAAAACTCTTGGCTCCCTCACCTCCAGAATCTAGCACTTCATACAGTACAGAGTGATCATTCATAAACATCTGGTCATTTAAGACAAAGCCATGCTGGGGCCTTTTTGACTAAAACAGGGCGACGACCTAGTTATCTGGCTGTTCACTCCATACCATCCAGCCTAGTGGGGTTATACCACACAAATCCCCATATCACTGATTTCCAGACATCTGGGCTTCCGAGATCTAGATAATATTAATAATTGTGAAAAATGAAAATTCTCAATCTAAAATGAAACCAAGAGATATAAAATGAAAATTTTATGCATGTGTCCTCAGGAAAACAAAACTTAAGGACCGAGAGGCTGATTTCTGGTAAATGATAATACTGAAATTTTCTTAAATGATAATGAATTGGTTAAGGGCTGCCAAATATCAAGCCTGGAAAGTTTTGTTCATAGTTTCCAGACACATGAACAAGATATGGGGTTGGTCTCACAAAATAAGCTGAATTGAGTTTTGACTGGATTGATTTTGACTGCTAGGGGAATTTTCAGATTTGACCTTCATTTGTTTTTTATCTCAACAGGCTCTAACTGAACCCCTTCATCTTGACCATCTTGACCTTCCCTACCCGTAATGAAACCCACCCTGTGCCTCAAAGGAGCCTGTGATGTGCTAGAGTTTACATGTTCCAAAGTGTAATTCCTCTACTATTCCTTAATAAACTCACTTTTGAACAACAGAGTTTACCTTTACATCAGTTTACCTCTTCATTTAGGTCAACATAATAAATAAATATAAATGGACAACTGACAGAGAACTGCCATATTTTCCCCTCATCTTTTCAGAGATTAGGTAAAAGGTTCACTGGTATTTTTATTTTCTATGCAGACATTCACTCAGATTTGAGTGAAAATTAATTTATCTTTTAAAGAAGCAGACCTTAATGGCCATATATGTACTCATAGTGCTAACTCATTAGCAGTATCTTGAGTGTTTGATAGAATTATTCAGAAAATGCCCATTGATACCGTGAGGGAGGACCATGTGGTCAGCCAGAGCAAAACAAAAGTTTTGAAATATTCCATATTATTCAAATTATCATGGGTATGAATATAAGAAAAGTGAAAGTGAAGTCACTCAGTCGTGTCCGACTCTTTGCAACCCCGTGAACTGTAGCCTACCAGGCTCCTCTGTCCATGCCATTCTCCAGGCAAGAATACTGGAGTGGGTTGCCATTTCCTTCTCCAGGGGATCGTCCCAACCCAGGGATCAAACCCGGGTCTCCGCATTGGAGGCAGATGCTTTAACCTCTGAGCCACCAGGGAAGTCCATGAATATAAGAAGCACATGCCATATAATATCTCTGATTCAAGTTCTCTAAAATGTGTATTTGGGCTGTCTGCCTTTTTATTTGATAACTGAAAGGTTTTATATAGAAAATATAAAACACTACCTTCTTCATTGTGCAGGATATATGCTTTCACCTTTCCAGATCCCCTCTTTACCCAATTCCATCCTGCTCTGTGGTCCAGGGAGCTAACTTCTGTGAATCGCTAGATCAGAGTTCCCCCGATGGTAGGCTCAGCCAATAAGAGGTACAGGCAAAAGGTCAGGGGTCAATAGGAATGAGACATCTGGACATTTCTTCCTTTGGCCCCTTCTCTGCAGAGTCACTGACAGGCAGAAGCCTTGGTCCTTTAGAAGAACACAGCCCCTCCTCCACCCACCCCTGTAGCTACAGTACAGCTCTCTCCTGCTCCCCATTCCCTTCACGCCAAGCGGGAACAGCTCTGAGTTTGCACCTCTCCTTCTTGCTTCCCCAAACTCTGGACACAAGTTTGTAAAAATCAGTAAAATCTCTTAAATCATCCAGTGCATTTCTCTCTCAAACCCTGTTGATACTTTCACTCCTTCAATTTTAAAAAATTTTATGTCTCCCTTTCACTTTTAGTATACTCCATAGTTTTGCACCTGATACTTTACAGACATTCTAGGATTGATTTAGTTGTTTTCAAAGACTGGAAACTTCTTGAACGTGGAAAATTTGCCTTTCACTTCTCTGTATCCATCAATGAGTTGAGTAAAGTGATTTCTGTCAACTGATGCCCACACTTGTATTTCTTTTATCTTGCTGGTTGAGTTGTCATAGTGGCTATGCTCAGGACTAGCAAATTCATGTTTTTAGAGCAAAAGCAGGAGGAAAAAAATCATAACACTGAAAATAAGAACTATCTAGCTGGCGAAATGCCGCACTTTTCTCTTAAATCTTACTTGAGAAAAAATACAAAGCAATTAAATGCTTCATTTGTACTCAGATTTAAGATGTGTTTATATAATACCAGAACAACTGGTCAGTTCAGTATCACTTCAAACAAATCAACAGGAAAAATGAGTGACTTAGTGACACAGACAGTCCACATCTTAGATCAGAGGCTGCCGGTATCACCAGTATAATTTCCTAAGGAAATTAAATCCCAGTATTTTAATAACAGCTCTCCATGGATCTAATGATTTATAATTGTTTTGTTACAGGGCAGGACATCAATTTTATGAGCATTTAATAAACAGGCTTGTGGGTTTGCCTTTCCTGTGCAGTTGATGGCTCAGTCTAAACGCACAGATGGCTCCAAAGCACCAAGAAACATCTCAACAACACAATTGACTACACTTGGGCAGATTAACATTTACCAGTGGCTACAGACAGGAACCCAGGTGTCCAGAAGACATTTCGTCTTGTCAGTGTGCCCATATATTTCATTACCATGTCAGGACACCAAAATAAAGCTGTTCGTATAAATATCTGCCTACATTAGAAATGGCGATTTATGGCCTCCCATAAATATATGCACAGTTCTAGAAAATGTGGAGTTAGGTAGGTAGGTAAGGTCAACATTGGTAAAATACAGGAGACAGAGAAAGAAAAATGACATGCTATGTGTCGGCACTATGCTAAGAACTTCATAAATATTTTATTAAATCTTTACAAAGAGATTGTAAGCAACACACTCAGATCTGCTAACCACTCGTTAGCTATGTGACCTTGGGCAAGTTATTCACTCTCATGCCTCAGTTTCCCTATCTGTGAACTGAAGCTAAGAACAGAAAATATTCCATCCTTCTGATACTGTTTTACATTTATCAGATTGTCCTGATTATTCCTCCACAGCATTATCATAATTTACAATTCTTTTACTTTCAACCTCAAATTCCTTCACTGCGTCTGGCACATAGTAAAAACTCCATAAATGTCAGTCAAGTGAATTAATGAATGAACAATTGCTTTTCATTTGTCAGTTCTTAGCTTAGATATATAGATATTCTCAGGAAGCCTTCCCAGAGTCCTCAAGACCAAGTTAGGCATCTTCCCTGGCAGTCCTGTGCCCCTGCCTCCTGAGAATTGATCACAGCAGATGAATCCTATCTTCTCCCATCTACCATCTCATCAGATGGTTGCCTCCTAATGGCCAACTCTGCGCATCCTTCACTATTGAACCCCCACCAACGAGCACAGTGCTTGGAATACAGTAGGCACCCAACAAATACTTGGTTTGATTAAATTACTAGACTGGGTGGTTGGTACACTACTTACAAAAGAAAACTAACATTTATTTGTCAGTTTTATACCTAGTATTGAGCTGGGTGTAAGTATTTATTATAGCAAATATTAGCAACTAAGAGGTAGGGGTTATTTTCTCTCATTTCACAAACAAGTAAATGTTGGCACAGGGAAGTTAGTGCTTGAGGCCACACAGCTAGTGAGAGCAGGGTCAGTATTTGAACCACAAACTCCCGGCCCCTCGGGTGCACACACTTAGTGACCCATGGGGTGAGCCTTTCTTCCATATTTGTTTTCCTGTCTTCCTACATGGGTGGTAAGCTCTGCTAGGCCAGGAACAAGGTCTGTACCATCCTTTGTATTTTGTCAATGCTGAGAAGTGAAGGGAAGTCGCTCAGTCGTGTCTGACTCTTCGGGACCCCATGGACTGTAGACTACCAGGATCCTCAGTCCAAGGGATTTTCCAGGCAAGAATACTGGAGTGGGTTGCCATTTCCTTCTCCAGGGGATCTTTCCGACCCAGGGATCGAACCTGGGTCTCCCGCACCGCGGGCAGACGCTTTACCGTCTGAGCTACCAGGGAAGCCCCTTCTCGATGCTGAAGAGAGGTTTAAACACAGCAGGATGGGGGAGTCACTGCTTCTGGCTGTCTGAAAGAGTGAATGTTTTTATGTATCTTGACATTTCACACACGGTATCAGCTTCTTCTCAGGAGTGAAACTAAATCTTGCCTTTCTCAATATCCCAGGAAAAGCAGATGCTAAGTTAGAAGAAATGTGACAGGGGGAAAAGAGCATACAAATGACGGCAGCAGGAATGGTCTTGGCAGCTGTCACTGGCTTCTGCGGTTCTCTTAAAAAAGTGTTGGTTCCTTAGCCACAGATTAGAGGGTTGAACACCATCCTGAAATCAATGGTCAGGGTGATTAGGCTAGGTGAGCATCAAATGCAAAGACTGCAGTCAGAATTACTTTCCTGCAGGTATTTGTTCCATTAACTCAGATGCTTCCTTCCAAATACTCTTCTTTATATGCACACTCCCCAACAGTGGAAATAGGCATTCCAGAAATGGGCGAGAAGTGAATGGAATGTGTTCCAGTCCCTCCTACTATGCAGATCTATGTGTTTTAAGCATAAAACAGATAAAGCACAACCTACTCATGCTGGAACATAGTAAGTTTCAAACAAATAACTGATTCCTTTCTCTAACTATAAATACTTTCTTGGAACAGGTAAGAAGGGAATATAGAAAGATATAGAGCAATTATTTATCATGGAAAAGGTACCTGGTAGAGATTAATATATGTAGGATTCGAGGCAGTTGGAGAGAAGATGGTGAAGTAGAAGGACTTGAGCTCACCTCCTCTCACAAAAACACCAAGATCACGACTAACTGCTTGCTGAACTGTGTCAACAAAAAAGACCGGAACCTACCAGAAAAAATATTCTCCACCCAAAAGCAAAGAAGAAGCCACACAACAGGATGAGAAAAGGAACACAAAAAAATCAAATCCCATACCCACTAGGTGCGTGACCTACAAACTGGAAAATAGGGAATCATAGAGTTTCTCCCACAGAAGTGAGAGTTCAGAGCCCCACACATGGCTCTTCAGCCTGGGAGGGGTGTGGCATCACAAGGAATAGCCCCCAGAGAATCTGGCTGTGAAGGCCAATCAGGATTGATCACATGAACCCCAGAGGACTGGGTGAAGCGGAAACGTCACGCCTGGAGGGTGCACACAAAGCATCGTGTGCACTGGAACCCAGAAAAAGAGCAGTGACTTCCTAGGATCCTGGGCCAGACTGACTGTAGGTCTTGGAAGGTTTGCTGGGGAGGCAGGTGAGGTGTGACTCACCACGGAGACAAGAACACTGGTGGCGGAGGTACCCGGGGGTACTCACCGGCAGACTGGAGGCTGCCACTCTGACACAAGGACCTGGCACCACCCAGCAGCCTGTAAGCACCAGTGCCAGGACCCTGCAGGGCAAACAACCAACAAGGAAGGAGCGAAGCCCCACTCATAAGCAGACAAGCTGCCCAAAAACTACCTGAGCCCCCAGTCACAACTAAACACACTTCTTGACATGGCTCTGCCCCCCCAGAGAGACGAGACCCAGCTCCACACACCAGTGGGCGGGCACCAGGACCTCCTACCAGGAAGCCTGCACAAGCCTCAGGACCAGCTTCACCCGCCAGGGTCAGAGTCAGACACAAGAAGCAAGAGAGCTACAATTCTGCCGTCTGTGGAAGGAGACCACAAGTGCAGAAAGTTAGACGAAATGAGACAGCAGAGAAATGTGTTCCAGATGAAGAACAAGATAAAAACCCCAAGTAACAGCTAAGTGAAGTGGAGACAGGCAATATACCCAGTAAAGTATTTAGTATAATGATAGTAAAGATGATCCATGATCCTGGAAAAAGAGGGGAGACAGAGACCAAGAAGATACAAGAAATATTTAACAAAGAGCTAGATGAGGGGTTTTCCTGGTGGCTCAGTGGTAAAGAATCCGCCTGACAGCACAGAACACAAGTTCGATCTCTGGTCTCACATGCCTTAGAGCTACTAAGCCCATGTGCCACAACTATTGAGCCTGTGCTCTAGAGCTGGGAGCTGCAACTACTGAGCCCATGTGAGGCAATTACTGAAGCCCACACACCTTTGAGTCCATGCTCCACAAGAAGAGAAGCCACTGCAATGAGATGCCTGTGAACTGCAGTGAAGAGTAGCCCTGGTCTCCACAACCAGGGAAAGGCCCACACAAAAACAAAGACCCAGCACAGCCGAAAAATAAATAAACAAACAAAATTATATTAAAGAAGAGCTAGATGATATAAAGAATAAACAGACGAACGATGACTGAAATGAAAAATATACTAGAAGGAATCAACAGAGTAAATGAAGCAAAAGGAGGAATAAGTAAGCTGGAAGACAGAAAGGTAGAACTCAATGACACAGAACAGAATAAAGGAAAAAGAATGTAAAGAAATAAGGACAGTTTAAGAGACCTCTGGGACAACATTAAACTGCAAACATTCTCAATAGGGGTCACAAAAGAAGAAAAAAATGGGCTTGATAAAATATTTGGAGAGATAATAGTGCAAAAACTTCCCTAACATGGGAAAGGAAACCTTCACTCAAGTCTAGGATGTTCAGAGTCCCACATAGGATAAACCCAAGGAGGAACATGCTGAGACATGTACTAATCAAATTGTGAAAAGATAAAAACAAAGAGACAATATTAAAAGCAACAAGGGAAAAACAACAAATCCCCATAAGGTTATCAGTTAATTTTTCAGCAAAATCTCTACAGGTTAGAAGGAAGTGGCATGATACATATAAAGTGATGAAAGGGAAAAACCTACAATGAAGAATACTCTACCTAGCAAGGTTCTCATTCAGATCTGATGGAGAAATCAAAAACTTTACAGACAAACAAAAGCTAAGAGATTTCAGCACTACGAAAACAGCTTTACAAAAAAAATGCTAAAGGAACTTCTCTAGGCAGAAAAGAAAAAGACGCATCTAGAAACAAAAAAATTACAAATGGGAAGGTTGGCCAGTACAGGCAAGTATACAGTTAAGGCAGGAAATCATCCACACAGAAATATGATGCCAAAACCAACGATCATAAGAAGAGTACAAACGCAGACTGTAGTAAATGCTTTGGAAATTAAAAGACCAGTAATTTAAAACCATCTTATACAGATACAGCCTGCTATATTAAATCCTCATGGTTACCACAAACTGGAAGTCTATAATAGACACACAGAAAAGCAAACCAATCCAAACACAACACTAAAGTTAGTCATCTAATCACAAGAGAAGAGAACAAAAGAGGAAGGGAAGAAAAAAGACCTACAAAACAAATCCAAAACAGCAATAAGCATATACATATCATTAATTACCTTAAATGTAAATGGATTAAATGCCCCAACCAAAAGACACAGACTGGCTAAAATGAACACAAAAATAAGACCCATACATTAACACATGCTATCTATAAGAGACCCACTTCAGATCTAGGGATGCATACAGATTGAAAGTGTGAGGATGAAAAGGTATTGCATGCAAATGGAAATCAAAAGAAAGCTGAAGAAGTGACACTCATATCAGACAAAATAGGCTTTAAAATAAAGGTTGTTAAAAGAGACAAGAAGGACACTACATAATGATCAAGGGAGCAATCAAGGAAGATACAACAATTGTAAACATATATGCACCCAACTTAAGAGCAGCTCAATATATATGGCAAATACTAACAGTCATAAAAAGAAAAATTGACAGTAGCAAAACAATTGTGGGGGATTCTAACACTCCACTTACATCAATGGACAAGCCATCAAGACAGAAAATCATTAAGGAATTAGATGGACCTATCTGTTATTTATAGAGCATTAGATCAATTGATCTAATGCTCTATAAATATTAAGTCAGATGGACTTAATTGATATTTATAGAGCATTCAATTCAAAAGCAGCAGAATACACATTCTCAGATGCATTTGGAACATTCTCTAGGATCAGTTCAGTTCAGTGGCTAAGTCGTGTCCAACTTTTCGCAACCTCATGGACTGCAGCACGCCAGGCTTCCCTGTCCTTCACCAACTCCCAGAGTTTCCTCAAACTCATGTCCATTGAGTCAGTGATGTCATCCAACCATCTCAACCTCTATCTTCTCCTTCTTCTCCTGCCCTCAATCTTTCCCAGCATCAGAATCTTTTCCAATGAATCTGTTCTTCGCATCAGGTGGCCAAAATATTATAGCTTTGGCTTCAGCATCAGTCCTTTATATTCAGGGTTGATTTCCTTTAGGATTGACTGGTTTTATCTCTTTGCTGTCCAAGGGACTCTCAAGAGTCTTCTAAAGCATCAATTCTTTGGCACTCAGCCTTCGTTATGGTCCAACTCTCACATCCATACATGACTACTGGAAAAACCATAGCTTTAACTATACAGACCTTTATCGGCAAAGTAATGTCTCTGCTTTTTAATATGTTGTCTAGATTTGTCATAGCTTTTCTTCCAAGTAGCGAGCATCTTTTAATTTCATGGCTGTAGTCACCGTCTGCAATGATTTTGGAGCCCCAGAAAATAAAATCCGTCATTGTTTCCACTTTTCCCCCCTCTATTTTCTTCATCTGTAAAACAGGGCTAATAGAAATAACCACATTCCTTCATGGGGTTTGGCAAAAAATGCATTCTAAAATGCACATAAAGTGCTTACTTTGTGGGTCAACACTGGGTTCATTACAGTGAGGCTCTTATCAGTTGTATCATCAAATTTTCAGGAAAATCTTAAAGATCTTTTCCTGATCCCAACACTTGAAGTCTCTAAACACTGAGACCCAGAAATGCACTGAGTCTGTAGTGAGAATGGTTGAAATCATAAGCATTTGTCAGAGCAGAATTAATGACACAAGCCACCCCTGGGGCTCCAAGAACCTGCCTGCTGCATGAAGCGTGTCTTTTACTTCCCTTCTGGCTCAGCTGGTAAAGAATCCACCTGCAACATCGAACCCTGGGTTCAATCCCTGGGTTGGGACGATCCCCTGGAGAAGGGAAAGGCTACCCATTCCAGTATTCTGGCCTAGAGAATTCCTTGGACTGTACAGTCCATGGGGTTGCAAAGAGTCAGACATGACTGAGCAGCTTTCACTTTCACTTTTCTTTCTGTATTCAGATGTTTTGACAGCTGGGACTTGTGGATCATGGAGGGACTGCGCTGATCAATTAGTTAACTCTTAGAGACAGTCAACAACTCACTGGAACTCACTTTTCAACGCAAACCATCAATACAGAGTTCACAGGGCAACCACCCCAGTCTTGGGTTCTCACACTGGGCACTATGCCCCTGGCCTAATCACTCCAGAGCCAGGCATCTGATGACTTAGGAAAGCCACTAAGCCCCAGGGCCTGCTGCAGGAATTCAGACTAGCCAGTCCTCAGCCTGCTTACATGTCTTATACAGAAACCACAATAGAGGCTGTCATCACATTCCCCTTTCTGCCTCCTGACCCACTCAGGGACTCCCCCTCGCTCCCAAGGGCCCTCCTCCCCAAGCCCATGTGTCCTTCTCTTAAAATCTCGGAGTGTAACAAACTACTATTTCAATGGCAGTTGTTTCCTGATCTGTGGCCTCAACACATCTAAAAAGCAATAAAACCTGTCTTTTAAAATACCATCTTCCTCCAGGACTGAGCTGGGGAAGCAGGGTTAATATCTTCTCAGTTTACTCACCCATCTCCTGCATTAGATTTTGATAGACACCACCTACATATATGGCTGCTGGATGGAAATCAGAATTCCCTTTCGTTGCATGTTAACTAGCAGCACATGCTTGATGAGCAGATGACATTTTTGTGAAAAGGAAAAGGCACCCCTTCCTGGGGCTGAGCACAGCTCAGCACGTGGCTCTCTGGCTGGAGCGCAGTCACACTTGAACCCTGGTCGGTGCCCTTGTTCAGTGCACAACGTGTACATCTGCCTGTGGCAGGCCTCTGATCACCATGAGGATGACGTCCTTCCTAACTCAGGCTGGCCAGAGCTCAGAAATGAAGGAGGGAAGAAGATGGGGAAAGGAGAAAGAGGGACAGAAAGGATAAGGAGTGGTGAGGTTGAGGGTGGGAAAAAGAGAATGCAAAAATGATAAAAATGCCAGTTCTAACTAATAAGGAAACAGCAATCCCCTCTGTCTACCTGCCCCCTGCCCACTTTAAAGCTATATCCTCTAATTAAGCTGTGAATTTTTCAAGTCAAGTCTTTTATTAGTTAGAGTTAACCTTGATTTCTGGACTTGAACAATGTAGACCTAACTTAAAAAGGAGAAGTGCTTTCTTTAAGTAAAGGAACTTGCCTTTTATTCAGGAGAACCACAAATTCCAACCCAGTTCTCTACATAGTCTAGTTTCAAGAATTACCAGTATTCTTTATTTTGTAGATGGCTATAGGCCTCAAAGTTCATACAGTAGTAATATAGACACTGAAAATAAATACAACACTAAGATATTCTTAGTAATGGGTGTTGTATTATTTTTCAATCTTCTCACTGGGAGGAAATCCACTCTAAAAGCCTTTCATGAAGCTAAACTACTTTAAAATTAAAAGCAAAATATTATAGACTCCAGTTGTGAAATATTTTACTGTAGTTAAAGAAAAAAGCCTATATACAATTGTCCTCCAATATATTCTTCATACATTAAATACACAAAATAAAAGAACCAGCTCTAATACTTGAAGTTTCAAAAATTCTGAAAAATTTTTACTTGAGAATCACAGAAATGATAATAAATAAAAATGCAACAAGAAATGTTAATGTAGTGAAGGACCGAGGGATTCATAAATATACTAAATGAATGTAACCTAGTACAAATGAACCATGGTATGTCTCTAAACAAGTTTATTCCAAGGTAGTAATCAACTTCCACAGACAGGAGGTGTAATACATCCAGAAAGAAATGTCAGTGTTTCTAGTAGCTGTTAAAATGCTTTCTTTAAATGTGGATCATTAAAAATCCAATAATCCAGTCTGGGGTTTCAGAATCCTGCTCCACCCCTCACCCCACAGCACATGCAAAACCCCTACTCATGAAATTAAAAGACGCTTGCTTCTTGGAAGAAAAGCTATGACTAACCTAGACAACATAGTAAAAAGCAGAGACTTCACTTTGCCAATAAAGTCTGTACAGTCAGTGCTACGGTTATTCCAATAGTCACATATGAATGGATGTGAGAGTTGGACCATAAAGAAGGCTGAGCATCAAAGAATTGATGCTTTCGAACTGTGGTGCTGGAGAAGACTCTTGAGAGTCCCTTGAATAGCAAGGAGATCAAACCAGTCAATCCTAAAGGAAATCAACCCTGAATATTCATTGGAAGGACTGATGTTGAAGCTGAAGCTCCAATACTTTGCCACCTGATGTGAAGAGCCAACTCATTGAAAAGACCCTGATGCTGGGAAAGACTGAAGGCAGGAGGAGAAGGGGCAAGAGAGGATGAAATGGTTGGAATACATGGCTGCCTCTATGGACACGAGTCTGAGCAAATTCCGGGAGATAACGGAGGACAGGGAAGCCTGGCATGCTGTAGTCCACGGGGTCACAAAGAGTAGGACACAATTTAGTGACTGAACAGCAACAAATAAAAAACTGGGCAGTCTTACCACTCAGGTTCTCTCTTGCTGACACTGTGGAAGTACTCTTGCCTCAAGTTTTACATTCCTTTGCCTAATGGCAACACTGGAAACCAGATATGAGATGTATCACAACTGTCATAACACAGCACTTCCTTTGAGTGTGAAGTGGCAACCAGACTCACTTAGCTAGAAGAAGACCTGGATTTTAGACTCTGCTCCGGCACTAACTGTGAGGTGAAGTCAAATCACTTCACCTCTTCATATACCTTCATTTCCTAACCTGGAAACAGTTCTATTTGTGGGCAGTTTAAAACAGAGTGATCAAGTCTACAAGCAATAAATGAAGTCTGCAAGCAATAAATGCTGGAGAGGGTGTGGAGAAAAGGGAACCCTCTACACTGTTGGTGAGAATGCAAACTAGTGCAGCCACTATGGAGAACAGTGTGGAGATTTCTTAAAAAACTGGAAATAGAACTGCCATATGACCCAGCAATCCCACTTCTGGGCATACACACCGAGGAAACCAGATCTGAAAGAGACACATGCACCCCAATGTTCATCACAGCACTGTTTATAATTGCCAGGACATGGAAGCAACCTAGATGCCCATCAGCAGACGAATGGATAAGGAAGCTGTGGTACATATATACCATGGAATATTACTCAGCTGTTAAAAAGAATTCATTTGAATCAGTTCTAATGAGATGGATGAAACTGGAGCCCATTATACAGAGTGAAGTAAGCCAGAAAGATAAACACCAATACAGTAGACTAACGCATATATATGGAATTTAAAAAGATGGTAACTATAACCCTATATGCAAAACAGAAAAAGAGACACAGATGTACAGAACAGACTTTCAGACTCTGTGGGAGAAGGCAAGGGTGGGATGTTCTGAGAGAATAGCATTGAAACAAGTATACTATCAAGGGTGAAACAGATCACCAGCCCAGAGGTTGGATGCATGAGACAAGTGCTCAGGGCTGGTATACTGGGAAGACCCAGAGGGTGGGATGGAGAGGGAAGCGGGGTGGCGGGGGGGCGGATCGGGATGGGGAACACATGTAAATCCATGGTTGATTCATGTCAATGTATGGCAAAAACCACTATGATATTGTAAAGTAATTAGCCTCCAACTAATAAAAATAAATGGGAAAAAAAATAAAAAATAAAACAGAGTGATCAGAATTACATGAATATCTATAGCTTTTCTTGGTAAAGATAATAATGAACTGGACTAATCCATGATGATTTTTATCACTATGAAACAATTTTGCTTCTCTTGCTTTGAAATATATAATAGGCTCTGATATTGTGATAGAACAAGAAACACATATTTGGTCTTCCTCCTGGTTCCTGACACAGAGCTTCCATAATCCTTGGAATTTTCTAAGTGATAGGAGTGAAAGGAGCATGTTTTATTATTTATAATAAGCCCCTTCCAGCCACCCAAGAGTTCATGCTAATGAGGCGACTCCTGGTTTACACCTACATAGTTTCAAAAGGAGGGGTTATTACAACATTGTAAATCAACTATATTCCAATATAAAATAAAATTAAAAATAAAAAGAATAGGGGCTGATTGTCAGAAGAACAACTTATGTGATCAAAAAGTTGAAACTTTCAGTCCCAACCCTGACCTCTGGGAGGGGAGACAGGCTGAAGACTGAATTAATCACCAATGACCAAGGATTGCATCTGTCATGCCTATATAAAGGGAGCTCCATAAAAATCCAAAAGGATGAGGTTTAGAGAGCTTTGGTGTCGGTGAATGCATCAAGGTGCTGGGAGGGTAACACCCCAGAGACTGCAGGATGCTAAACCCTCCCTCCCCTACAAAAACTTGCCCTATGCTTCTCTTCTATCTGGTTGTTCCTGAGTTGTGTCCTTTATAACAAATTGGTAACAGTAAGTAAAGTTTTCCTGAATTCTGTGAGCTGTTCTAGCAACGTATCAACCCTGAGGTGTGGGGTTGTGGACCTGTCAATTTATAGCCTGTAGGTCAAAAGCACAGGGGCCCAGGTTTGTGATGGGTGTCTGAAGTGGGGATGGGAGGAGAAGGGGTAGGTTTGTGGAACTGATTCCTTTACTTGTGGGATCTGTGCTAACTCTGGGTAACTAGTGTCAACATCGTATTAACTTATAAGACATCTAGTTAGTATCTGCATAGAAATGAAGAATTTCTTGGTTTGGAAAACTCCCACCTTTGGTTTCAGAAATGTTGCAAGTAGAAACAGATCACACACAGTTCAGGCTAAGATAGTTGTAGACACCTTAATGAATTTGTTACACATTAATACAAGTGCATAAAAATACTATTAGTTGGGGAAAACAGTTCATGTTTGACTACTAGCATATAAAATGGCAAACCATCAATGCCAGATACAGTCCCAAATAAATAAAGTTAAAAAAAACTGTACACAACTAATTATTTCCCACTATAGTTATAACAAAGCAAGACCCCCTAGAATTACTGTAGGAATGTTTAGATTTAAGCAAGCTAGCCTATTACTCTTTATCCTTTCTCCCTCTGCATGACTGAAGTCATTGAGATGGTCAAACTCTTTCAAAAACATGTTCTTCAGCATCCCAGGTACATTGTCTAAGATTCTACCACCTGATCAAGAGAACGCATCTTAATTAGGGCAACATGGTGAAGGGGAACAAACCAAAGCATTAGAATTTGATAGACCTAGCCTGGAATCAACCCCTTGACATCTATGATCTTGGACAAGCTATTTAATTCGTCAGATAGGACTTAGCAAGTGAACAATAACAAAAACCTTCAGGTTTCTTGTACAAAATAGGAGTAATAATAGAAAGTTTGGTTGTTGTGGGAATTAGATGTAAGACATAGGTATATGCTCAATAAATGCTAGCTACATATAATATTTACACAACTTGATATTTGCTTATAGACATATAGTTACTCCATGAGCATTCATTTCTTTTCCCAACTATATTATAGGCTCGATGAGCCAAAATCTTTGTTTTTGAGTGGTTCACAATCTAGTAGACCAGTTAGAATAAGGTAGTGTCAAATCTACTTTCACACCCCTAGAATCATGGGTTCGTTAAGAGTTCCCAATGTCCCTAAGAGGAAGAAATAAGATTGTTTTGATCACAAAGAAAATAGTGGCCATCAGACTACCATTGTGATTGAGGAGAGAGCTGGGTGAAGGGTTTCTGGGTGGCTTATCCCTGAAGGGAGTGTGGGTGTCCACAGAATGGAGGATGAGGTCCCAGGCTGAACTGGGCTATGAAGAGAATTAGAGGTTTTGGGGAAATGGTGGATTATGGATGCATGTGTGCATGGAAGTCACTTCAATCATGTCTGACTCTTTGTAACCCCATGAACTATAGCCCACCAGGCCTCTCTGTCCACGGGGATTCTCCAGGCAAGAATACTGGTGTAGGTTGCCATACCCTTCTCCAGGGGATCTTCCTGACCCAGGGATCGAACCCGCATTTCCTGTGGCTCCTGTACTGCAGGCAGATTCTTTACCACTGAGCCACTGGGGAAGCCTGGATTATGGACGCTGCTGCTGCTGCTAACGCACTTCAGCCGTGTCTGACTCTGTGCGACCCCATAGACGGCAGCCCACCAGGCTCCCCCGTAAAAAACAGATGCAACTGAAATTCAGTGTACAGGAGTGAGCTCTGGCCTGGTACTATCCCTGAGGGTTTTGAAATATTTTTGTAAGTATGCAATTATAATTCTCAAAAATGTATATTATTTGAAGTATATCAGTTTTATATTAAGGACAGATGACTTTACATCTCTACCAAGCAATTCTTTCAAGAACCTAAATTGAGAAACTGCTAGAGATTATAGGATTGCACTTATACACCATGTTGGTGTTTTACTGAAACTATCACAACAACCACCTTTAAATATTCCTAAGATTAATGGCAGGAGCTGTCAGCAAGAGAAATGACAGTTCTTCCGTATTAGCAGAAAGAACATGGTTACAAAGGTGAGAGATGTGTAGTTACCAAATTAATTTTTAATACACCAAAGCCCATGAAAACAAAGAGACCTTTCTTAGGCCTGGATCTGAAAGTTATCTCCATATAATAATCAGTTGCTTAAAGTTCAAAAGGAAGAGAATATGAAGCAATAAACACAGCTCTTTCTGTCTCTGTATACAGGGCCGCATGCTTCTAAAGAGGGATCCACCCAACAAAATTATCTTTGGGAACCAGTACAGCAGCAATGGGAACTGGGTCTTTTTTTTCAAGTTCTTTTCTGAGTTCTAATTAGACTTTGAAAACTCCATAATGAAAATAAGTAAAAAACTAACAATCTACTGTAAGCTGCCTAAGAGGATATCTACCTGTATGTATACCTGCACCTTTGAATTTTATTCCTAAGAGCTTTAAGATATGAAAGGACATCTGCTATATTTATTATATACAGATATCTTAAGGGATCTTTCCTTTAAAAAAAAATTTTAATGCTTTACTCCAAGATTTGTCTTTCTTTCAGCTTTCCATATTTGAGGAGGCAAGCTTATTATCAGTCCTACAAATCAACTCTGGCACCAGCAACAAATGTTAGTAGGTGTTGGAATTGTCTCAGAAGAAGACAGAAAGCTAAATTCTTGGGAAACATCCATTTATAGCTCAAATCCATTTGAGCGGCAGATGTACAAAAGAAAAGAGAAAGGGGACCTAAACTCACTGTAAAAGCATTCTACCGTGGTGCCCACACATTACACGATGTACAAAAAGTACTATACAACTCTCTATTGGTATAGTCAATTTTTTTGTCATTTTATCTCTTATTTCTTTCAAACCTGCTATCCATACATACTTTTTCTTCTGTTTCTTGCTTGCTATTCTCCTCAGTTAATTGCAACCATTTAGTTAAACAATCTCTGATCTTCTACGGGGGAGAGAAGAGGCAGAAAGCCAGACACATGGTCTGAAAACTTATTGAAGAACCTTCTCCTTAGAAAAAAAAAACCCTGTTTAAAATAAATTCTTTATTTCATGTGTCTTGCTGTGTTGGACTGTGTGGTAAACATAACTCTTGGCGCTGAAAACACAAGGTCTGAGGAGATGAAACAGGAAATTTTCAAAATTTAGCTGGGGCATCATGAAGGGACTAATCCTAAGCTTTCTCTACATTATGCTTTAAAATGACGAGGGCAGGTTGCTTCCTGTGACCAAAAGGGCTAGGTTCAGTTTGCCTATTTTGTGGATTAGAAAAGTGGCAGAGAAGGACCCAGAGACTTGCTCCAGGTCACACAGACCCGAACAAGACAGAGCCAGACTTTCTGTTGAGTGTTCCTTACCACAACAGACAGACATTTGGATTTCCTTTCTTCTAGAGAGCCTTAAGAAGCATCAAATGACAACAAGGTCTAGTTCAGTCTCCACACCTTAGAGAGGCATCACTCTCTTGGCCTTTGAACTAGAATGTGCTGTGGCCAAGAAACCTGGCAATGAAGGCTGAGGGACGGCCGTGGGATCAGAACAAGGCAGAAAGCGTTTGCCTCACACACGTACATGGTCCATGCCCTAGATTGAAGAATGCTGTCAGTTCAAAGTCACTTACCCAAATCTGAAGCTTAATTCTCTTTTCATTTTTGAATACAGTTTTGACTTTGAAATCGATCCCAACTGTGCTGACGAACGCAGATGTAAAGGAGTCATCCGCGTAACGGAAGAGAAAAGATGTCTTCCCCACGCTGCTATTGCCAATGATGAGCAGTTTGAACATGTAGTCAAAGTTCTGATCAGAGGAGTCTTTCTGGCCATACCTGGCATCTTGGGCAGAGGCCATCTGTGGGGAAAAAACAAAAGAGGTGTGGATGAGTCTGCTGTTTGCTATGAGGCTAGCAGCACATTCATTATTGGCCTTGCCAGAAACAGATGTCAGACCACTTAGGAGACAAGTTGAGAGAGCTCCCCAGCCTTCCTCTGATGCTGGTATCCATGGCAATAATTCCCTGCTGGAAAACAGCAAAGCAAATCTTACGGCTCTTTCCAGCTGTGTCAGTGTTTGTCACTGCTCAGCATTCAGAACGAATCAAAGACACCAAAGGAGATGTAACATGAAAAGCGAAGATATGAGGGCACGCAGACTCTGGAACTTTGTAATTCCAGTGACGGCGACACCAAAGTGGCCGAACAGCAGGGTGCTTTTTCCTGAGTTATCTGAATTATTAAGGTCTCTCTTATTTTCTAGGGAAGCATACCCAAAGCCTATCTCTATTTCAACTGTGAATATCACTTGAAGTCAACATCCTTACATACATGATCAATCTCTTTCAAATAAAAATTAATGATAATGACAAATATATATGGTTCAAACAATGTGCCAGGAGTTGTTAACCCTCATCACAACCCTATAAGCGGGTGCCTTTATTATTTATGTATTAAAAGGAGACAGTTGAAGCTCAGAGATACTAAGTATTTGCTCAATTTCACACACTTTGTAAGTAGTAGAGGCAGGATTCAAATCAACCAATGTGGTGCCAGGGCTCATGTTCTTAACACCTCCCAGCCCAGTTTCCAAAGAGAACTAAGGAAATATGCACATATGCTTTAAAGACAATGTGGGAAAGATTCATTGCAGATGCATTCATGAAGAACTCTACCTGGGTTCAAACCTTGGTTCCACCACTTACTGGCTCTGGAACATAGAGGTTTTTTTTAATTTTAAATCAGTGTAACTCAGTTTCCTCTCTTCTATGAAATGGAAAAAAAAGTACTATCCAACCTGAAACACTTGTGAAAATAACCGATGGTAAATCTGTATGATAGATGTATAAAGAGACCAGCATAGAATAAAGAATAATCTCTATAGTAATTAAAAATCCTCTGGGTGGATTTTTCCTCACCTTTTTTCAATGACCATTTTAACATCTATCAAAAATCCTGCTGCATTGCTGTAAGTGACATCTGGCTCCATATAGAAACGAGGCAGTTAAAAGGGTGAATCCCACTGATCAGTGCATTTTCCTGATTATCTTTGCTGATGCTATGGATTCTTTCTTTGCTGTGCTCTTCAATACAGTAGCTACTATTCACATGTGCCTGTTTATATTTAAACTAAATAAAATTAAACATTCAGTTCCTCACTCACACTAGCCACATTTCAAATGCACAAGACCTACCTGAGGTCAGTGGCTACAACACTGGATAGGGCAGGTCCAGGGCACTGTCATAACTGCAGAAAGTTCTATTGTCTGCCTAAAGTCTTTGGCTAGACAGTCTTTTTTCATTCCTTATAAAATCTGATTAATAAGTACATCCTTCTATTGGTGGTGGTTTAGTTGCTAAGTCATGTCCGACTCTTGTGACACCATGGACTGCAGCCCACCAGGCTCCTGGGTCCATAGAATTTTCCAGGCAAGAATACTGGAGTGAGTTGCCATTTGCTTCTCCAGGGGATCTTCCTAACCTGGGGATCGAACCTGGGTCTCCTGCACTGCAGGCAGATTCCTTATCAACTGAGCCAGAAGGGAAATCCCATCTTTCTACTAGGGGGACAGCAAAGAGGTGGCAAAAGTATACAGAAGAACTGTACAAAAAAGATCTTCACGACCCAGATAACCATGTTGGTGTGATCACTACCGAGAACCAGACATCCTGGAATGCGAAGTCAAGTGAGCCTTAGGAAGCCTCACTGTGAACAAAAGCTAGGGGAGGTGATGGAATTCCAGTTGAGCTATTTCAAATTGTAAAAGATGATGCTATGAAAGTGCTGCACTCAATATGCCAGCAAATTTGGAAAACTCAGTGTCCACAGGACTCAAAAAGGTCAGTTTTCATTCCAATCCCTAAGAAAGGCAATGCCAAAGAATGCACAAACTACTGCACAATTGCACTCATCTCACACGCTAGTAAAGTAATGCTCAAAACTCTCCAAGGCAGACTTCAACAAAATGTGAACTGTGAACTTCCAGATGTTCAAGCTAGATTTAGAAAAGGCAGAGGAACCAGAGATCAAATTGCCAACATCTGCTGGATCATCAAAAAAGCAAAAGAGTTCCAGAAAAACATCTACTTCTGCTTTATTGACTATGCCAAAGCCTTTGACTGTGTGGATCACAACAAACTATGGAAAATTCTTTAAGAGATGGGAATACCAGACCACCTGACCTGCCTCTTGAGAAATCTGTATGCCGGTCAGGAAGCAACAGTTAGAACTGGACATGGAACAACAGCCTGGTTCCAAATCGGGAAAGGAGTATGTCAAGGCTGTATATTGTCACCCTGCTTATTTAACTTATATGCAGAGTACCTCATGAGAAATGCTGGGCTGAATGAAGCACAAGCTGGAATCAAGATTACCAGGAGAAATATCAATAACCTCAGACATGCAGATGACACCACCCTTATGGCAGAAAGCGAAGAAGAACTAAAGAGCCTCCTAATGAAAGTGAAAGAGGAGACTGAAAAAGTTGGCTTAAAACTCAACATTCAAAAAAAAAAAAAAAAACTCAACATTCAGAAAACTAAGATCATGGCATCTGGTGCCATCACTTCATGGCAAATAGATGGGGAAGCAATGGAAACAGTGACAGATTTTATTTTGTGGGGCTCCAAAAATCACTGCATATGGTGACTGCAGCCATGAAATTAAAAGACACTTGCTCCTTGGAAGAAAAGATATGACCAATTTAGACAACATATTAAAAAGTGGAGACATTACTTTGCCAACAAAGGTCTGTCTAGTCAAAGCTATGGTTTTTCCAGTAGTCATGTTTGGATGTGAGAGTTGGACTATAAAGAAAGCTGAGCACCGAAGAAATCTTTTTGAACTGTGGTGTTAGAGAAGACTTTTGAGAGTCCCTTGGACTGCAAGGAGATCCAACCAGTCCATCCTAAAGGAGATCAGTCCTGAATATTCATAGAAAGGACTGATGGTGAAGCTGAAACTCCAATACTTTGGCCACCTGACGTGAAGAACTGACTCATTTGAAAAGACCCTGATGCTGGGAAAGATTGAAGGTGGAAGGGGACAACAGAAGATGAAATGGTTGGATGGCATCACTGACTCAATGGACATGAGTCTGAGTAAGCTCTGGGATTTGGTGATGGACAGGGAAGCCTGGCGTGCTGCAGCCCATGGGGTCGCAAAGAGTTGGACATGACTGAGTGACTGAACTGAACTGAACTGAAAGAGAAAATCCCCAGAAGACAGCTGAACCCTAGAAACAATATATGTGCTCAGTCTCATCTAAGACCACACTGGTTGCTGAAATCAGAGCTGTGTATGTGCAAAACAACTGAAGGAAAAAGGAGAGATGGTGCAGTAATGTATTTCCTTTTTATAAATGCTGCCAGCAGGAGAACACAACCATATGAATAAGAATAAAGGCAAAAAGAAAATCTGTATATATTATGAAATTTAAGGACAGTAAACATTCTGATTGCATTTCACACTTTCTTAATAAATATAAGCTTAAACATTTCTCTATCTCACGTCCACATAACCACACAGATGTCTCAGTAAATATGACTGGAATGATTGTTTACAGTGGGAAAAACTGGGCCAGTAAAACAGGCAGGTATCATCACTCTCCTTTCTGACCCAGGAATCTACATGCTAAGGTAAACTTCCCCCAACACAAGCAGTCTTCCAAGAACAAAAATAGGATTATAATTCTTGACTATTGGTTTGAACAATGATGTCTTGCTCTGATAAATTTTGATCCCCCAGAAAGCCAGGTAACTGTTTCGTTTGACACTCCTATTCCTGCAGACATAAGCCTTTCACCAATTAAGATTCCCCCCTTACAGAGATGCTAAGTTTCACCATGCCTGCAAATGGTCTTTGTTCAGATCTTTTTACCATCTTTTATATGAACCAGCCCAGATACTAGGTTCTGAATTAAGCATGTTCAGTTAAGCCATAGTCGGAAAACAACTCTACGGGTATCCTAGACCTGCTCATTTTCTCAGCCTGATTACCTACCTACCATTACCCTGAGGTGGGATTCTAACTGAGTCCTGTGGATTTCTAGGCTGCCTTGAAAGAAAATGTGATAAAGAAAGCTGATCAATCCCAAGTCCTAGTCCAAAATTAGACCAACTCCAAACCTGCAGGAATATAGGCATCATCATTATATACACTTTTTAAATGTAACTGTACAGATTTACACAGAGAAAACCATACTGGAATTTTCTCCAGCATAAGAAATAGAAGGTGTTCAATTTTAAAGGCTGATTATACCAGTTGCAGTGGCAGCAAATACGGTGGCCGGAGTACAGAGGATGAGCAAGGATGAGGCTGGTGGATATGTGGATCGAGATCCTCCAAAGGATTAATTAGAAGAGTCTGTCAACCTGCTAACCTTGAAGATGGTATGTGGTTTCTTCAAACTATTTCCTGATTTATATCCTCAGTAGCATTCATCCAACTCTTTGTGACCCCATGGACACATGGGGTAGCCTCACCAGGCTACTCTGTCCATAGAATTCTCCAGGCAAGAATACTGGAGGGGGTTGCCATTCCCTTTTCCAGGGAATCTTCTCTTCTCCAGGGATCAAACCCAGGTCTCCCGCATGGCAGGCAGATTCTTTATCATCTGAGTCACCAGGGAAGCCCCATAAGATCCACAGTGAGTCCCAAAGATGTGCATTCAGAATGCATATGTGTTTCATTAAACTTTAGAATAATGAAATATATCCTAGCTTAGAGAATGGAGCAGACTGCCCTAATCTTGCTGAGGATAGAAATGAAGCAACCTTTATTTACAAAACAGAAACAGTCACAAATGTAGAAGACGATCTTACAGTTACCAGGAAGGAAAGGGGGATAGGGATAAATTGGATGATTGGGATTGACATATACACACTAGTATAAAACAGGTAACTAATAAAGACCTACTGTATAGCACTGGGAACTCCACTCAATGCTCTGTGATGACCTGTATGGGGAAAAAAGCCTAAGAGAGGAGATACATGTAGATGCATAACTGACTCACTCATTGTGTTGTACACCTGAAAGCAAATAACATTGTAAACAGACTCTACCCCCAGTAAAAAGTGAAGCAATCTGACAGCATATGAATGTCGAAGGGACAGACAGACAGTCACTATACAAGTTGGCCTACACTTTTAAATATCCTCATGTGAATGTTTCCAAAATGCCCATGGGAAAATATGAAAACATGAGTGGGCATGAAGGAAGTCCCAGAGAGCAAACTGGACTTTATAAAAGATATGAGAAAACCCTTTTAATGTATTAATCTTAAATTAATTAAAAGAATCATAGAGTGGGAAACACTCTTGAGGGTTGTCCTTCTTCCACTTACCGCAGTGTCCCTCTTGCTGGCATGACACTGGTATTCTAGCCTAGCCCTCCCCATCAAGTGAGAGAAAGTTTGCTAGGCTGTGAAAAGCCTACTTCACTGATGAACAACTACAAGTGTTAAAATTTTCTTCCATAAATTTGAGTTAAAATCTACTTCCCAATAGCTTCTGTACATGTGTTCTTCCTTATGAATCAAGAGAGATGATTAATTTACCCTCTGAAAAAACTTCAGGTGTCAGGATCACAGCTCCATAAGCATCCTCTCCTCCTGACTGGATAATCTCAGCTTCTTTAGCCCCTCTGTTCCACATGGGACGTGCTCAAAACAGCCCACACATCTAGGTTAAAGCTGACATCTCTGCAGATGTCAAAATCCCATGCATGGCTCCTACAGTTGGTCACAATATTCCAGATATTTATCTGGTCAGTGCAGAGTATAATAATATTCTTATGTCCTATCACACTTCACTTAACAATAAAGTAATTCTCAAATGTTCAGCACCTTTTTTCACATTCACTGTTAAAAACATGGGTCTCCCCCATCCCGATCCTATGCCTTGGCAATGTACTTTTTAATGAAAGTATCAACCTTTATATGTTTTCTATTACCCTTCCTTTTGCTTGTTTTGATTTCCAATTCTGTTCTGTTCTGATAACTTTATGTCCTTTCATCAAGAATATTAGTTATCCCTTCCAGATCTATGTCATTTCTAAGTTTAATCAGTATGCATTTTATATATACTCACTTTAGATGCTAATCAAAATGCTAATAAGTTGGTAGACAAATAACAATGAGTTTTTTTACCCTGCTGAATATATAAACCTATGAATGAGACTTCTACAATATGTCCTTAAGGACCCTGGCAAGTTTGAAGCAAATTTTTAACCTCTGGGAGTTAGCGCCTAGCAAAGTCACTGTGCTGGCCCTCTGGGTGTGCCTTGGTTCAATAGAAAGGGAACAGATCATAGATTTAATTGACGTGTCATTTTTAATTTCAATTAATAGTTTCCCCAGAAGTCCTACTGACCAGGGACCAAGCAGATTACCTTTGACGAACAAAGGCAACCATAGTCTACTTCAGAAATTTTGAACATTAGCTTTTCCAAATAAATAAGAAAGCCAAATTATCTGCAGGAATTCCCTTGGGTGCTTAAAAAACTAAACTACACTAAGCCATTTTGTGCATCTGATGAGAAAAACAGAAAGAAGTCATTTAAAATGTACTATGTTCCATCTGCTACTACTGGTAACAGCCTGAAGGTCAATGGGAAGAAGAATGAGGGTAAATTATCCAGAAAATGAAATGCAATTCTTTGAAACTGGAAGAGTGAAAGTACGGATGGACCTTATATATGAGAAGTATGGAAATACATAAATTAGTTTCAAATCTCAGTTGTTACCTGAGGGAAAAGAAAAGGGTAATAAAAGGAATTGTTCCTGAGAGTTCCAAAGGAAAGACTAAATTTTAAAAACCAAGAAGGAAAATATTAAAACACAGGATTTTCAAACACCTGTCACCTGGCCCCTGGTGGTTTCTCCTGGTGAAGGACTCCTCTGTGCTTGGCTTGCCTGCCTCTGTGTTTGTCTCTTTAGAATGGATTGTAACTGTGATGTCCTTTGCAGTCTCCAGCCAACAATTTCTCTATGTGTCTGCTACTGTTTGCTCTGGCGAGAGCCAGCTGAAAAAAAACAAACACTACCCGTGTCACTGCAGACCCATCACCACTGAGCTGAAAAGATGCTGTCCAAGGAACTGGAAGTTGCCAGGACACTAGAGGGTAAATAGTGGCTTTTCTAACCCTGGTTTCTGAAGTAAAGGACCTAGGAAGTAGAGCAGCATTTGGAAACTGTCTCTTTTCTTTATGTTGGAAAGGAATGAATTACTATTTCATTGGACTCCTGGGGAATGTATATGATGGTACACCAAATTATGGTTACACTTGCAAGATGCAAGTTGCTCTGAGTTTTAAGGATATTCCTCAAGCTCAGTTTCACAGAAACTCTCACAGACTGCATCTGATCTCTATTCCATGCATAGCTTCTTTAGTACAGGTGGATGATAACACACAGCAGATGCACAGGAAAATGGTAAAATAACTGTAACAACAGCTCTTACAGACACTGTACTATGTGCTTTACACATATTATCACATCTCATCCTTTCACTGCCCCCCAGATATCAATATCTAACTGTTAGCACCCCCGTGTTAGAGGAACTGAACGTTCTGGGTGTATTTCAGAATGGCTACCTTTCCTCAGCCCCCGATAGAAGCATAAGGGCATTTTTTCCCCAACCTTAACTATGAGAGTTTAGCAGAGCTCTTGGAGGTAAAATTCAAAACTGTGTGAGGCCCCCTGGAGTTTTTATCTCTTAGACTTGTCCACATGGCACCTCTAGCAATTCATCAACTACAGGCTACGTTTTCTTTACCAATTACATTTAGGTTTTCCTCCCATAGTACTGATCTCCATGGAGGTTTCTATTCCAGTAAATTATGATTCTCTATATCTGCCTATTTGTATCTCCAGTCTGGTGGCAGCATTTTCCCCTGTGACCTCAATTCTCTAATGTATCTGTGAAGAGTTCTTAATTTTCAATTTGTTCAGTTTTTCTTTTATGTGAGGATAGGACTGACCACTTTCAAGTTCCCTCCATACTGAACAGGAAACTTGAAGCCATTATCTCCATTTTAAAGACAAAACTAGAGCATCAGAAAAGAGCTGCAGTAGAAGGGGGTCCCTGTTTTTCAATAGGATATCCTGATTTCTCCGTTTCCTGACTGAACCTTCATGACCTGGAGCAAATGGGCTATAATGTACTGTACAGCACAGAGAACTCTACTGAAGATTCTGCAAAACCTAAATGGGAAAAGAATCTGAAAAAGAATGAATATACATTTAACTGAATCACTATGCTATATATCTGAAACTAGCCTAACACTGTAAATCAACTATACTGCAACAAAAATTTTTTTTAAAAAAGAATTACAGATATGCAGTCTCAGCTATTTCACTCTTCATCAAACCAACAAGTTTCAATCTTCAATCACAGAGAATATTGAAAGAGGTAAGGGTCCTTCTTTTTTCCACTTCTAGAAAAAAAAAATCTATTCCTGGGTTGAAGAGAAGCAAGAGCTAAACTTGACATTTTAAAATTCATTGTAACACTTTTCACATCTCCTTTGAAATCTATAGATGTTTGTTACCACAGTGTCAAGAAAAAAGAAATGAAGTTTATCAAAACCTGTAAAAATGGTTCTTATTAGTATCAAACACAGAGAAGCCGTGTTCTCAGCCCAAGCTGTAGCTCACTCCTGATTCCTGGGGTGTTACAGAGGGTTCCTGGTGGGGAGAGACTGCTCAGGGCTGTGAAGCAGAGGGAGAAGGGGACGCTCAGATCACAGACAGCAGGCTGTGAGCATGATCTCCTATGAAGGGAACCATGGTGGCGGGGAGAGCTCTCCCCCCTCCAGTGATCCAGTGCTGACAGCTGCAATGAAGCAGAGCCCAGCCCAGTAACTCCCGCACATCCTCATGGATGCTGAAGCCAGAGGGTCATTAGTGCAGTCCTAGGGAGTTGGGGAGCACCTAGCTACTAGTAACCCAGGCTTTATAATCAAAGCATGAAAAGAGGTAGAGAAACACCATTCTACTTCTTTACTACCAGCTCTGAAATTACATGCAGCTGACACATCTGTGAAAAAGAGCATTCCACATTCTTAGTGTGATGTGGATATAGGCAAAGAGCACATGCTCTTGGGTCAAGTTGCCTGAGAAGGAATCCTAGGTCTGCTACTTGTAGAAACTTGGGCAAGGTTTTTGTTTTAATAATCATAAGCTGCAATTTCCTCATCTAGAAAACAGGAATGATAGTGAAATCATCAAAGTAAAATTGTTGGCATGTGTAAAGTCCTTGAATAGAACATCCATCATCGTCTTTCTTATTCCTCTTGTTATGGTGAAATGATATAGAAACCACTCACCTCCTCCCAATTCTTACTCTTGCTGCTCTCTGAAATGGAAATGATTGATTTTATAGGACATGATCCCTCTCATTTCCTAACTTTAGAGTGCAAGAGACTTTGATACCCAACACCCCAACTCTGTACAGTTTAATAATTAGCAAAATAAACATCTTATGTTTACTGTCTCATTTTAATATTATGGCATGGAACAAAGAGCAGTCATCAAAACACTTTTCATGATAGAAGCTGACACTCTGCATACCTGTGTGCAGACAGAAGTGTCCTGTAGTCTGGAGAGACTGTGGGGAGGGGAATGTGGCCAGTGATCATATGCCCTGTGATGTGACCTGTCCTATGACACTGCCTGCCACCCAATAATTTTGAAGAGTTTTTTTTAAACTAAATTCATGAAACCCTTGGGTGTGGCCAGACTTTTGAGGAAATTGAAAGTGGCCTAATAAGTGGGCAGAATCCAAATAAAGTGAAAATGACAATTGCCCAGTCGTGTCCAACTCTTTGTGACCCCAGGGATTATGTAGCCCTCTGGGCTCCTCTGTCCATAAAATTCTCCAGGCAAAAATACTGGAGTGGGTAGCTATTCCCTTCTTCAGGGGATCTTCCTGACCCAGGGATCAAATCTGGGTCTCCTGCACTGCAGGCAGATTCTTTACCATCTGAGCCACCAAGGAAGCCCAGAATCCAAGTGGAAAAAAAAAAGAAAAAGCATGCGAAAGGGAGCTCCAGCATATAGGTGGCCATCAAACATGTGAAAAGGTGCCCAACATCACTAATTATTAGAGAAATGAAAATCAACACTTACAATGAGGAGAGGGTGTGGGAAAAAAGGGAACACTTTTACTGGTGGGAGTGTAAATTGATGTAGTATGGAGGTTTCTCAGAAAACTAAAAATAGAGTTGCCATATGATCCAGTAATCCCACTCCCAAGTATATATACGACAAAGCTATAATTCAGAAAGATACTTGTACCCCTATGTTCATAGCAGCATGCTCAAAATAACCAAGACATGGAAACGACTTAAATGTCCATCAATAGATGATAAAGATGTGATATATATGCACAATGGAATATTACTCAGCTATAAAAAAAAGAATGAAATGCCATTTGCAGCAATATGGATGGACATAGAGATTATCAATCTAAATGAAGTAAATCAGAAAGATAAATACCATATGATATTACTTACATGTAGAATCTAAAATATGACACAAATAAATTTATCTATGAAACAGACTCACAGAAACAGAGAATAGACTGTGGACACCAAGGAGAGTGGGTACAGAGGGATGGGTTGGGTGTCTGGGATTAGCAGATGCGAACTATTACATATAGAATGTATTAACAACAAGGTCCTATGTATAGCACCAGGAACTATGCTCAATATCCTATGATAAGCCAAAATGGAAAAGAATGTGTGCATCATATATACATATATATATAATTGAATCACTTTGCTGTTCAACAGAAATTAACATAATATTATAAATCAACTATGGTTTAATAAAATAGATTTTAAAAAGAAAGGGGGCTCTAGGTACTAACTCCTAGTAGTTAGGGGGAAGCTCTCTTCTTTTGGGGCCTTGGAATAGGTTTTAGGTAAAGTTTCACCTAATTTCTGATGTGCAATTTGATAAACCATCAAAGTCCACAATAACATTATAGACAACAATACTGCATTATAAACTTCAAAGTCTCTAAGAGACTAGACCTTAATTGTTCCCACCATGGACAAGAAATGATAATTATATGATATGTAGAGGTGTTAGCTAACATGATCGTGGTGACTGTACTGTAACACACAAGCATATCAAGTCAGATTGTTGTACACCTGAAAGCTACACAATGTTATCAATATATTTCAATTCTATCTCAACAGAAAAAAAAATTTTAAAGCCCACAATAAATAAATAGTATCTTGCCTACAGGATGGTTATTGCCATCATTTGCTAACAATGCAAATGATATCTCTAAAATAACGCAAAGGGTATCCACAAAAGTAAAACTCCAGATAGACAAAGAGAAGTGGCACAGAAAGGTCAACGAAAGTTTGGGATCTGGAAGTGCATGACTGGAGAAAGGGGAATCCTAGGCCTGCTAGGGAAGTCCACCAGAGCCCAGGAGAGTCTGGAATGGCCTTAGGATTGGAGACACCACGTGTCTTGCTCCTAGGGTGTGGCTAGAATCACCAACTTTCTTGTTTGCCCAAAACTGAGGTGTTTCATGGTACCCAACAGAACTTTCAGTGTTAAAATCTGCAAGCTGGGATGGTAGATCACACTAGATGTTTCTAGGTGGTTCAATCAGGAGGACTGGTTGAAAATCCAAGACCCTGCAAGGCCAAGCACCATCCTCTCCATATACAGCTCTTTTAAAACAAAATTAAGTCTAAAACATAAAGACGTCATCAAACATTCTTGACATTCACACTTCCTAAATGCAGATGTCAATTTATAAAAATGAAAGAGCCTTTCTCTTAGCAACAAAATGTAAAAAAATCCTTTAAAACTTTCTCATAGACATGGATAAAATATATATGCTTTCTCATCATTTCTTGGTAGCAAGAAATACCAGACATTGTGTTCTCACATACTGGCTCTCGGGCTTCCCTGATAGCTCAGGCGGTAAAGAACCCACCTGCCAATGCAGGAGGCAAAAGGTTGGGAAGATGCCCTAGAGTAAGAAATGGCAACCCACTCCAGTATTCTTGCCTGGAGAATCCCATGAACAGAGAAGCCTGGGGGGGCTACAGTCCACGGGGCTGGAAAGAGTTGGACACGACAGAGTAACTAACATACACACACACACCTGCTCTCTAAAGCTGGATATGTTTTTACTTAGGAATACAAAACTGAATCTTCACTACATCCAAGATTTCCAAACCTGGGAAACTCCTCCTGAATTTTGCAAAATTAGAATATTCAAGTTGGGGCCGGGATCTAAATTGTTAAAGCTCCCCATGTGATTCTCTGGATCAGTCAGGTTTAGAATTTATTGGATTAACAAGTGTTGGCAGGGAAGCCAGGGCAGGCGCCCGCTGTCAAGACCTCAGGATGTATGTACGAGGAGACTGAGCAATCTGACCCTGAGTCCCAGATCCATGGGGACCCTAGGGCTCTGCATCAGCTGCCGTCTTCACCAGCCATCTCTTTCACTGATGGGGACAGCAGATCTCACCAGCATGTTGACTCGGCACAGAGAGTCTATACCCTCGAATGCCCAGCCTGCCCAGAAAAGCTGAATTCTGAGAAACGTTGTTACAATTAACTCTGCCCTGGTAGGAGTCAGAACCTTCTGAGGATCAGTGATACAACTCACCGAGAGCTCTCTGTCAGACTCAGAGGAGGCACCACCTAGGAAGAGGTACCAATCCTGTTCTCAGCGCACACACAGCTCTGTGGGACGTGGCCTGGACTTCCCTTATCAGTCATTTTAAAAAATAACCCACAATTAGATTTTACTTCCCTCCATTCCATAAAAAGGGAACCAATAGCTATAGGAGGCCAGTGTCTAAATTGAAATCACAAAATAAAGAATACTTCTTCCTGAGAAGAAGAAAAAGGCTAAACAGTAGACATATGTAAAATAGTAGACATATGTAAACAGTACACATTTCTTTTTACCACATATGTACTATGTGGTAAAAAGGAAAAAAAAAAAACAAAAAAAAAACCTCTCAAAAAAACACCTAGTAAAATACTCTAAAAATCACCAAAGGGGAAAATAAAAACTAAGTTTTAATATTAACATGTGCTTCCCCCCCCAAAATTTCATCATTAAACATTTTACTTCATTTAATGTTTTTTTAAACATTTCACAGATGTTTCTTATTAGTTTTAAAGACTTAAGCCCTTGAAAAATGCCTCCAGGGATTTGCTATAGGTTCCTTCAAAATCTGGACATTTCTCTTCCAGTCATGTATAGGGGGACATACCCCCTGACCCACACATTTGTGAGACAATGGGACTATCTGGACCATTCTCGAGGAAACTGGGTTAGCAGTGTACATTGTTGTGTTTCCAGAGTGTGCAATGGGAATGATGGACAGAGCCACTTTTCTACTTATAATCTTCTGGGCTTTTCATTCTAAAGCCACTGCTAAAGAACGCTCACATGCACAGGTGTGACGTTTCCATTGTCGCCTTTCATCAGCCTTACGACTGACAGGTGTTCAGTGAATCAAACGTTCAAAGGAAAAACTGCCTTTAACTGCAAACACCATAGATAAGGGTCACTGGGGGTCATATTTTGCTAATCAGTACTTAATATGGTCTTTCCACAAGCTCTCCAGTGGTCCTCAAGCTGTGGCTATTTTAGCAGGAAGCATTCATCCTGTTGGCTACCAAGAGTTGATGAGATTCAGATGTGCATATGAATCGCTCCCAACAAATAACAAGTAATTAAACTAAAAGCATGTAGACTATGAGGAGGATCACCTCTTCAAGTTACGTGATGATTTTGGTTCCCAGACCATGAAAAGCTGAGAGTATAGGAGCAAAGTGACTATGGTTTCAGGGTTTTCTCAGGTGGCCAAGTGGGCACAAAATGAGGCTCTTTTATGTTTGCCAGAGCTAAATTCCTAATGCTGCACTCAATCCAATCAGCTTACTGAAGAGTTCATCAGGGAACTACTGACCCTGTCTTTTTACAGCTCACTAGGCAATGGAAAGTGAGAAGAAATAACAACCTTAGATATGCAGATAATACCTTTCTAATGGCAGAAAGTAAAGAGGAACTACAGAGCCTCCTGATGAAGGTAAAAGAGGAGAGTGAAAAAGCTGGCTTGAAACTCAACATTCAAAAAACTAAGACCATGACATCTGGTTCCATCACTTCATGGCAAACAGAAAGGGAAAAAGTGGAAACAGTGACAGATCTCCTTTTCTTGGGCTTTAAAATCACTGCAAACAGTGACTGCAGCCATGAAGTTAAAAGACACTTGTTCCTTGGAAGGAAAGCTATGACAAACCTAGACAGCATGTTAAAAAGCAAAGACATCACTATGGATGTGAGAGTTGGACCATAAAGAAGGCTGAGCACCAAAGAATTGATGCTTTGGAACTGTGGTGCTAGAGAAGACTCTTGAGAGTCCCTTGGACTGCAAGGAGATCAAACCAGTCAATTCTAAAGGAAATCAGCCCTGAACATTCACTGGAAGGACTGATGCTGAAGCTGAAGCTCCAATACCTTGGTCACCTGATGCAGAGAGGCAACACTTTCTGGAAAAGACCCTGATGCTGGGAAAGACTGAAGGCAAAAGGAGAAGGGGGCAGCAGAGGATGAGATGGTTAGATAGCATCACCAACTCAATGGACATGAATTTGAGCAAACTCTGGGAGATAGTGGAGGACAGAGGAGCCTGGCATGCCACAGTCTGTGGGGGTCATGGAGAGTTGGACACAACTTAAGAACTGAACAACAAGGCAACTGGAGACCTAGGACATTGAGTCTTACGGTTTCACTGTTTAGTGGACAGAAGAATATTTCATGACCCCAGTAAGACTAACATAATGCTTCAAACCAATCTGAAACATGTTGGTGTTGATGTTTCTTCAGAGTTAAAGCTGTTAAGGAATATATTAGTTGACAAAGGGAAGCAATTATTGAAATGATTTTATTTTTATAACTTTGCACCTTGTTCAAATTTTTGAAAGTGTCTTAAAGCCCACACTTCTATTTGAAAAACACAAAGAAAAAACATAATATCACAAAAACAACAATCATAGAACTATTAAGTGATAAAAATTAAAATGTGAACATAAATATTTCCCCCAGAAATCTATAAGAAAGAATCAAAGCACTAATATGATTTATATTTATCACTTTTTCTATGAAAGGCTCTCTGCGCTTTCTTGGTTCTACACAATACTGTAAATGAATCCAAGTATAGGCTCTTCCAGTACTCAAATATCTCTTCCCAAGAAAGTGTTATCTATCTTCACTTGGCAATATAACATATTTCTAATGTAAAAGAAATCAACATGGAGCCCGAGAGGAAAAACACAGTAAGTGAAATGAACAGTTCCTCAATGGGTTTTACAAAAGGCTGCAGATGACAGCAAAAAGAGTCAATGACTTGAAGATAAATCAACAGAATTGTACAACTGACAAAGACAAAGAAAAAAAGAAAAACATAAAGCAAAGCCTAGGGATTTGTGGAACAATATCTGAAGTTTAACATACATGTAATTGGAGCCTCAGAAGAAAAAAGAAGGGGATAATGAGATATAAAAACATTTGAAGACATATGGCTAAATATCTCTTAAATTTGGTTAAAAGTATAAATTTACATATCTCAGAAGCTAATTCAAACCCCTAAGCTGACCCCAAAACAAAGAGCAAAATGCTGGTTTTAAATCCAATCATATTGATAACTGCAACATATGAGAATGGGTAAAATTCCAACTAAAGGATATTTTCTAGACTGGATAAACTGCAAGGCCCAGTTATACTCGGACCATAAGATTCACACTTTAAATATAAAGTCACATATAAGTTGAAAGTAAAAATAGGACTACATACATATTAAATATATATATATACACACAAAGGCATAAATATATATGTGTGTGAGTATATGCATGAGATACTATTAAGAAAGAGTGTATTAATATATACTTTAAGACAAGGAGCATTGTTAAAAATATAAAGGGAGATTTCATAACAAAAGCCAGGAAATTTTTTCAGGAAGACACAATTACATACGTGTGTGCGCTTAATAAAAGAAGTTCAAAATATATAAAGCTAAACTGAAAGGACTGAAAAAACTGAAAGACTGACTACCATAACTGAAGATTTGAAAATCTTCTCAGTAATTGATAGAATAACTAGACCAAAAATCAGTAAGGTTAGAGATGATCTCAGCAACACCATACAAGACCATGACATACCAACACAACACAATACCACTATACCTCACAACTGTTGCATGGAGCATTCACAGAGCACATGGAATGCTCATGAAGTTAGACCACACACTAGCCTAAAAACAAGCCTAAATTTTTTTCCAAAGACTGAAATCTTAAAGAATATGTTCTCTGGTAGCAAGAGGATTTTATTAGACATCAATATCGATAAGCTATCTGGAAAAGATGCAGGTATTTGGAAAGTTAAACAACATATCTCTAAACCCATTGATTAAGAAGAACATCACAAGAAGCAAATAGTTTGAAATAAAATATGATGCAAATACTACACTCAGAAATTTGTGAGAGTCAACTACTAAAGTTCTTGTTAGAGATTTTATTGTAAATACCAGGCTTATTCTTAAAAAGAAACATTTAAACTCAGTGATCTAAATTTCTACTTTAAGAAGCCTAATAAACAAAATGGTTCTATTAAAGTTAGTGTAAAGAACATAGTTGTTTTTTTAAATCCCAAGTCAATAAAATAAAAAGTAAATAAAAAAAAGGTAACAAAGGCAAAAGTTGGTCACTTGAAGCCATTAATAATATTAATAAATATCTAGTAAGACTGGTAAAAGGGAGGTAGGGAGAAAGAAAGAGAATTTACATTATCAAAGAGGGGATATCATTACAGATCTAGAGAAAATAAAAGATAGTAAAATATTTTGAACAATTTTATGTCAATAAATTTGAAAAATGAGGTGAAAAACACAATTTACCAAAACCAACCCAAGATGAAATAGAAAATGCTATATAGGCATAAATACTTTTCTCCTGCGGTGATACTGAATGTTTAAAACAACACTCAATCATTACTTAACAAGTCAGAAATCTGGACACAGGGCAACTTAGCTGGGTCTTCTGCTCATACCGCTAAGGCCTTACAAGGTGAAAATCAATGTGTCAGCTGGGCTGGGTTCCTACCTGGCTGTTCTGGGGAAGATTCCACTTCCAAGTTTTTACAAGCTGTTGGCAGAATCCAGTTGCTTGTGGTTACAGGACTGAGATCCCCATTTCCTTGATCTATAGCCTTCTTTATCTTTAAGCCAACAATCCTCATGCTTCAAACTTGTGACTTCCCCTTCTGCCACATCTCTCTGACTCCAGCAAGAGAACATTCTCTGCTTTTATTGGCTCAGGTAATTAGATTGGGCCTACCTGAGAATCAGGTCAATCTTATTTTAAAATACATAGCATGACTTATATTTGCAAAGGCTCTTTTGTTATGTAACATAATTTACTGGTATGTTCCAGAGATTAGGCCACAGACATCTCAGCATGGGGTATGGAGGCTATTCTGCTAGAGAGAGAGAGAGAGAGATGAAAGTGTAGGTAGTTGGATGATAGAGATATTTGTATATCAAAAAAGTGTCATTTGTTTAAAAAAAAAAAAAAGAAAGTCCATAAAGAAAACTCCAGGCTCCAATAGCTTCAGTGATAAACTCTACCAAACACTTTAAGGAATAAAATATATAGATCTTACACAACAAAATCATTCAAACAGCAAATTCTCAAACACTTCTCACTTGTTTTATAAGGTCTGCATAACATACTATAACCTCATAAAGGCATTAAAAGAAAACATATATTAATATCCATAATGAATTTAAAGGCAAAATACTACAACAAATTACATAATTGCATCCAGAGAATATATAATAACTAACTGGCTTTATCTAAAGAACATCAGATTGACTAAAAATCAATCAGTATAATCCAACAGAATAAAGGAGATAAACCATGTGATTGTGACAATAGATGCAGAAGGAGGATTTGACAAAATTCAGCACCCACTTGTATTGAAAACAAATACTCTCAGCAAGCTAGGACTCAAAGAAACTTCTGTATGATAAGATATCTATACCACCACCAACAACAAAACAATTAAAGCTAACTTCATACTTAATGGTGAAAGATGGCTTCCCCCCAAAACTGGGAATAAGATAAGAATGCATGCTTATCATGTCTCAACACTGCACTAGCTATCCTATCCTGTGGAATAAGAAATAGTGGAAAAAAAAAAAAAGGAGGTCTTTGGAAAGAAAGAACTGCCTCTATTTGCAAATCATACAATCACTTATGGAGAAATTTTTAAGGGCTTTAAGGATTTCAACTGATGGTGCTAAAGAATCTGCCTGTCAGTGCAGGAGATGCAAGAGACTTGGGTTAGATCCCTGGGTTGGGAAGATCCCCAGGAGCAGGAAGTGGCAACCACTCCAGTATTCTTGCCCAGAAAATTTAATGGATAGAGGAGACTGGCAGGCTAGTCCATGGGGCCTCAAAGAGTCAGACATAACTGAGCAACTGACTGAGCACTAGAAATAACAAATAAATGTAGTAAGGTCTCAGGACACAGTTAAGAGAAATAAATCAAAGAAAGTACAGAATCCAGATATAGACACCGCCTAAAATTAATAACATAAATTTCATTAAAATAAAAATTCTCATCAAAAGACACTCATAAGACGTGAGTATTCAAGGCACAGATTGGCAGAAAATATTTTAATACATTTGAAGAACTAGTTTCAAAGCTATATAAATAAATACATAAACAAACAGATTTTTTTAAAAAACCAAACAAAGATCTCCTACAACTAAATAATAAAAAGACAACCCCAATAATGGATAAAAGGCTAAGCAGACACTACATAAAGGAAGATAGGCAAATGGTCAGTAAACATATAAATATGCTAAGCATCACAGTCATCAGAAAATGCAAATATAAACAATGAGACACCATAATCACCAATTAAAGTGGCCTTAATTTAAAAGGCCACTGACACCAGACACTGTTGAGGATGTGAAGCCACTAGAATGTTCATACACGGTTGGTGAGAATATGAAATGGTACTACCATTCTAGCTAGAGACTTGACTGTTTCCTATAAAGTTAAACAAAGACTTATCCTTTACCTCAGCAATTCTACTTTTAGGTATCTACCCAAGAGAAATAAAAACATGTTACTATAAAAAAAACCAATATGATAACATTTATAGCCTTCATTATAGTAGCCCCTAATGAAATTACCTCAAAATCCATCAACAGAAGAATAGATTTTAAAAGCAAGGCAGATTGATACACCACTATAATGTGTCAATAAAACAAAATGAATTATTGACACTTGCAACAATATGAATGAATTCCATACACATTATAATGAGCAAAATAAGCTAGACTTAAGAGTACATTCTATATATTCTGCAATGCTTTCATTTTGTACGTTTTACAGAACTATCTAGAGTTCTAGAATAAACAGGACTAATTTATGGTGACCTTACTATATCTGCAGATTAACCGGAAAAAGAAAGTAATAAAGGAACTTGTTGGATTGAATGGAAATGTTTTATATCTTTATAGTGGTATGTATTACATAGATGTATCTACTTATTAGGATTCATCAAATTATTCACTTAATATTTGTGCATTTCAATGTATAAGAAGTATCTCAAAAACTATAAATAAACAAATGAAAAATGCCAAAAATTTACATAATTCCAAATAAATCTAAAATACTTCATCTTCACAGGTCATAATATGCATGGGAGAAATCTATGATCTATTAAGAGGTTCCCCTAGAACCTCTGGAACTCATTAGTGAATGATAAATGGAGAAAACTGTTGGCTGACCTTTAACCAATACAACATTTTTTTCAGGCGGCACAACTGCTCATAAGTTCCTAGGAAAACTCAATTTTTAGCATAGAATTATATTTCCTTCTTGGAATATGATGGTCAAGAAAGGAATCTGCAGTTCCAATATAAGCTCAGAATGGCAGGGGGAAATTGTGGTTATGCCATGTAATGATTCCACAACTCTTTAAACTGAAAATGGAAAGTCATTCTTACACCATAGAAATTTGCCTTTACGGCAATTTCCCTCTCTACCCTCCATTTTCCCTTACAGAAGAAAGGTGGATACTTCAGGAATTTGCTCAAATCAAGTAAGAAAGAAGTTCTTGTTTCTCCAATGTTAACTAGAGCTTTTTTCCATCTCTGTAGGGATGAGGACTAACCTTCCATTTCTTATGTAAAGATAAACTGATCATAATTGAAGTTGGATGTGGGTAGAAATTCAACAATAATAAAATACAAGATTGCCATGGACTTTTCACAGACAAATGAAACAATGTTACTTAGGTCTTGTTTCTTCGTAATATTTTGTTGTTGTTAGACAGCATGGCTGTATTTAATATCTATTGTGTTTTTCACCTCAACTTTCATTTTCAGCCTACACTCATACTCTTCCTTCAATCCTCCTCATTTTTAGCCAAGCAACCTTTTTTGGCACACCACTCCATGCTTTGAGTAGTTGTTTTTCTTTGAAGTTTCCTAAGTAGTTAGAGGGCTCTGTGTACTTACGTGAAGAAAGCTTGTGGATGACAAAATTGAAGATGAAGCATTTAAACACAGACAAAGAATTCCACTTTGGTCCTTGGAGAGTATAAATAAAGCTATAAGAAATTCAAACCAGGAAGACAAAGAGCTAGCCATTTTTAAAACACTGACCCTTCTCAAATATTTGATTTAGTTTATATAAGATAATTTTATAAACAGAAGAGACAATTTTCCTTTTTCTGATCCAAATGAAAATCAACATGGCACTCATTCTTTACATCACCTTTTTGTGTCTTCTTAAGGAACCCAAAATAATAGAGGAAACAACAGGGGCTTCCTAGAGATTTAGCAGAATTTTGAATTTACCATGTTGGTCAAGTTGTTTAATTATATAAAGCTCTAGTTATCTGCCTGTAATTAAGGTAATAGTGACCTCTAGGACTGTTTTATATTTTACATACACACAGATCTGAATGCAAAGCACAGTGCTTGGCACAGACAAAGCACTAGATAAACTGGAATTTGTTCAATCTGGCTCCTGAATCAAATGATAATTTGTTCCTGAAAGTGTTGCCCTTAAGTCATGAGCACTGCTATTCTCCATTTCATTTGGTCCTCAGGATTTATGGAGGCACTAAAGGAAGAAACACAAAATGACCATCTCCTGCATTAAAATTGTAATCCATCATTTGGAACACTTACCAAATGCTATTCCTGGTTATTTAGTTGCAGAGGAAATACAGACAGCAAAGACTATTACTGCTATTGTCCTGCATTTTGCATCAACTCAAAGAGAAATATTATTCAGAAAATTTGCATATATCAAAGACAACTACACTGAACAGAGCACCAAGCTATGTACAAAGGCACAATAAATACTTTAAAAAATATACTGAACAATTTTAAAGAGTTCTTTGATTTAAGAAAATATAAAAAGTAAATTAGCATTTTAAATGATATGGTTCAGTCTTTAAATGGAAAAAATGTCAATTATTCATCTGATTACATTTTCATATATCAAAGTTATCTGGAATGTGATTATGATTCACGAGTACAAGTGCTAAGACAATATCTGCCATATATATGTGTGTGTGTGTGTGTATATATATAAAGAATGTTTATAGTTTTTATTCTTCCTATCATTATATATGTTTGAAAACCTGATAGTAATTGAGAGTTGGCCACCATAACAATTTACTTGGTAAATTGAATCAGTAAATGTGCTTTAACTAAATGTACTAAAGAAAAAAGCTTTTTATTTTTTTAAACATACATGTTATTCAAGACAGCATTCGGGCATTAAAATTTTTAAATGTAAAAAATCAAGTCTAATGAGTAAAATACATCCCAAATATGAAAATAACTGCAGAAGCAAATCAATTTTGTTACTTGTTCTTATATCAATTATTCATTAAAGTTCTGACTAAACTTTGGAATTGCAGTGCCTACTACAAAGTTGATATGAATTGACCTAAAATATTTCTTAGGGCACTAACTTCATATAGTTCTGTAATATTTTGATGACCCTTCTGAACAGTCTAAACAATTACTGTAAGAAAATAAAAATAAAAATGCACTGTGATTAATTTGTTAGTAATTTATTTTAACATAAAAACGTCAGTGCATATATGGGGTTAATGTTAAATACTAACAATCTACTTTTAAAGTCTACTGTCAATGTTTACTTGTAATCAAATATGATTAAGGTAGCCAGTTGGCTCCTGGCAGTAACTCCAGTAATGGGAAATTATCATAAGCCAATACATCTTGATTACAACAGCCTGTACCTTTATTGTCTGTCCAGATTCTTTTCACATCAGGTCTATAATGAAAAACTAAGTCACAAACACAGGTATTAGAAGATACACAGCTGGACCACTGTTCTCTGGAACAAATCAAATTTTCAGTAACTCATAAGGTAATTTGAGAGCTTTCATTAATATAATGCTTCAACAAACAGTTAAATTCTACAGATTTTTCTCACTGAACAGTCAACACATCTCTAAATATGCATAACCCATGAAAGAATATTGCAGTGGATTGCCATGCCCTTCTCCAGGGGATCTTCCCGACTCAGGGATCGAACCCACGTCTCTTATATCTCCTTCATTGACAGGCTCGTTCTTTACCACTAGAGCCACCTGCGAAGCCCATATGTAACCCACACCGCAAATGAAAAGTAAATTGACGCATACGTTTAAAACCCCTGATTTTTTGAGGAAAAACAGTTGGAAAACCTTTAAGTTCAAATTAAAGTCAAACATTTATATTGCTGGATTTGGCAGCAGGGGTGGGTTCTCAAGAGAGACAACACGTTCCAAACGGTGCTTTCCATTCCCTCTCAATCCATTCATAAAGTGCCTTTCTGTTACGCAATGGGATCACTCTCCTTGTTAATGAACTCAGACTGATGTTTAGTATTAATTGATTGCACATACAAACGAGAAAGCATCACTCATCTTTACTTAAAACCAGAACTTAAGCAAGATGCTTAGGCAGAGGCACCTTCGCCGGGAGTCAAAGAAAACAAACCTAAGACCGTGACTTAAACAGGAATCGGAACGACAAACAAATGGTCACAGTACTCAGGAAAGCTTGGACGAGAGTCTCTGAAACGCAGGACTAAACCAGCGTGGACAGAGATAAAGGGCTAGCATACTTCTGGGAAGAGTGAAGCCCTGAAGTGTTTGCTGATATTACTAGGACCCTAACTGAAGAAAGGGGACTTTGGGGACCCTAACATTGGCTTCTCCTTTCTTAGAGAGCTCTTAATTAAGCTGAATTTGCTCTATATCGACTCCAGTAGACAGCTCGCAACACCAAACCTGGTGTGTCTGCACCGCGATCACGAACCAGGCAAGACAGGAGGAACAATCAATGCCAATAAGAGATGGCATGTTCCTCTGACTTTTGTTTGCCCGGGCTGACGTTCTAGACACTCTCATCCTTGTGGAGCCCGGGAAGATAATGTATATTCCCATCCCTCCTCAAAACAACCCCAATCACCGCCCCGCGGAGCGGGGTTCTGTCCCCAGGACCAAGTCTCAACCGCGTCCCGGCGGATGGCTGCATAAGACCTTCCCTTAGATCGGGCGCAGTTTGCACTTGGAGCGAGGGAGAAAGCGTCTCTCTCAATTCCTCCCGAGGCCACACTTTCTATACAGACCCACCTGCATGGGAGCTTCGTGTCTCATTGTTCGCAAAGTGTCCTTTCTCCCTGGCTAACACAGTGCTGGCTCGGGCGCCCGGTCAAGCGTGCGCAGCTCGCGCGCTTCACGCTCCACTCTGCACTCGGGGCTCGCTAACCGGCTCCAACATCAGCACCGGAGCTGTCCCTTCCTGGCGCCGCACACGCGTACTGGCCCGGAGCCCCGCGTGCTCCTGGGAGTTGTAGTCTAGCCTAGCCGAACTTCCCCGCAAACCGGTGGGCAGTAAACTACATTTCCCGGCAGGCCAGCATTTAAACGGGCTGCTTCTCCAGTAGGACTCGGCCGCGGAGCCTCCCTTCTCTCTTGGACTTGCTCCTGGCTAGTGCTCTCAGCCTCCCGGGCTGTTTCCTCGCAAGGTGCAGGCGAAAGTGACCCCAGTTCATTCATCTCAGCTGGAGATTTTTCTTTGCTACCTATCGGCTTCCGAAGCTAGATTGTGATTTTCCTGGGTAGGAAACGCACTACCTTGGGCTAATTTCCAATCTAAACGAAACCTGCACCGCGTTCTGGAACTCTCCGCCCTACACATCCCCATTCCCAATCGGGAAAGTTTGTACATTTCCATAGGCAGAGTAGGGTGGTTTTACAATCTCATTCAGCAAACGCGGGGGAGAACGACAATGAATGGTACACACATAAAGAAAGCGGTTTACTCACACAGTTGCGCTGAGAAGGCGCCCACGCGCGCGAGTATACTCACACACACACACACACACACACACACAGTCCATGAAAGCGAGATTTCACGCGGAGCAGGCGGAGGAGCTCCCTTCTGCTTACCTTTCCGTACAGCTCCATGGCAACTCAAGGTTCCGAAATTCTCAGTAATCCCTCCTGCTCCAAGTGAGGTTAAGGTCTCACGCAGGAAGCCGAGCTAGACGCACTACACAATGGAAGGGGTGGGGGTGGTGCCTGGCGGAGGGAGAAACGAGGGAAGACCGTAGAGTACAGCTGATTTAGATATTCGGGTTTTTTTCCTCCGAGGGGAAAGCTTGGAGTCTTCAAGTACCGGCTGCAGAGAAAGGACTGGGAGTCTTCGGAAGTGCCAGGGGAACGATCGTACTGGGCAGCCCCTCCCCGGGCCCTCCCCCAGGCACCTCCACCGTCATTAGTGCGCACACACAACCGCTGCTGGCCCGAGGCTGGAGAGCTGATACCGGACTGCGTTCTTTACCCAAAGCAAGTCACAGAAAATGAACACATTCATCACCAGAGCCCAGAAGCACCGTCACAGAGCAAGATAGGAGACCTCTATTAAGCTATCCTGTCCTTTCAACAGAGTCATTCCGTACATTACAATCATACTCCTCCCTGGCTGGTTCAAAAATGGTTTTGAAATCTGGGAACTGTACTTGTATTACACTTATCTTCCCCTCAACTGACAAATATGTGTGACTATCCATATTCTCTGTACCCATCTAAAAACTCCCTTTTCCCCAAGAGTAAATGTTAAGCAGTGCAGTAATGATTCTTGCCTTTCACTTTGTGGTCAAAATAATTATCGGAGGCAGAATGGAAAAGGAATGAACTTGATACTGACAGAAATATGGAAGTAACAACAGCAACAGCAAAAACAGTTTGAAACTTCATTGCACTAGACAAAGCAGTAGAACAGAGGTTCAGAAATGTGCTTGAAAATCTCTTAAGGGTGCTAAAATTCGTATTCTTAAGGCATGCGTAGAGATTCTGATTCACTAGATGTGACCGAGGAGTCTGAGGATTAGCATTTTCAACAAACACCCCAGCGATTCTGATGCAGTGCTCCTTTGCCATTATTTGAGAAATACTGCCTTAAAATCTTTTATATGTAAGAATTTTTCAAAAATATAAATATCAAAACTTCATAGACTGACTCAATATGGCAACAACAATGTACTGGAAAACTACCATGTTTAAAATGTTCCATTAATTTTAGATTGTGTTTTTGGTTTTGCCTTTTTTTTTTTTTTAAGAAATCTAAGATCTGTTTTCTAATCTTGCAGTCAATGAAAATGTAATGTGATATCACCTAGGTAAATAGTTTTTATAACTACTCAGAAAACACAGTGGAAGCACAACTCCCCTCACAGTTTAGGTTACGTGAGTGTTAGAGCAACTTCATTTAAACTAGCTAATAACAAATAAAATTAAAAGGTAAAAACCAATATCAATATATTTCTCAGTTGCTTATTAGACGTAAGGCTTCTGCAAATAGTTATTGACATTTAATGATAAGAATTTGCAGAGCCACTTAGAGTTTGTCTTTCTTCAAAAGAATTTCTTATATTTTTTGTACTATCATGAGCACCTTCTGAAACTCTCAGAATTCAGGGCCTGATACTACAGAACATGGAGAAGGCAATGGCAACCCTCTCCAGTACTCTTGCCTGGAAAATCCCATGGACAGAGGAGCCTGGTAGGCTGTAGTCCATGGGGTCGCTAAGAGTTGGACACCATTGAGCAACTTCACTTTCACTTTCCACTTTCATGCATTGGAGAAGGAAATGGCAACCCACTCCAGTGTTCTTGCCTGGAGAATCCCAGGGATGGCGGAGCTTGGTGGGCTGCCATCTATGGGGTCTCACAGAGTCAGACACGACTGAAGCGACTTGGCAGCAGCAGCACTACAGAACATGCTGGAACATTACAATGTTGAAACCGTATGGGTTTGAGTAAATCAAGAACCCCTGAAAATTGAGTTGCCAAAAAAAGAGAGTTGTGAAAGTTTAGGGGGATCTTAGTTCTATCTAGTTTCTCCTGCCTTGGTTGGTTATTTATGTAGGTTAAGGGAGTGAAGAAAAGCTAGCCAGTGATAAACTAAACAAACAAAAATGGACAGGACCTCAGTTGTCTCCCTAAAGTTGAAAGAGCACTTTATCTTTTCTTGAAATGAGGCCACCATCTATGAGTTTCATTCCCAAGGTGACTGCTGGAGCTTGAGCTCTTCCATTCACAGTCTAGTTGGCAAGAAGGAAAAACCGATGACGAAAATGTAGCCCTTTACATACACCACTGCTCCTATATTATAATGCCTAGGACTTCAGCTTGTGATCATACATGCTTGCAAGGGAGACTGGGAAATGTAGTCCCTATTCTGGGTGAACCTGTGCCCAGCTGAAAATCAGGAGTTGTTATAAAATGGCTAATGGGGAAGAACTGGAGTGGGTAGCTTATCCCTTTTCCAGGGGATCTTCCCAACCCAGGAATCGAACTGGGGTCTCCTGCATTGCAGGCAGATTCTTTACCAGCTGAAAGGGAAGCCCACTGGGACTGACCGACAGCTGGTGATCTCTATTACAGGGCACGCATGCTGCGCTAAGTTGCTTCACTTGTGTCTGACTCTTTGCGACCCTATGGACTGTAGCCCACCAGGCTCTTCTGTCCATGGGATTCTCCAGGCAAGAATACTGGAGTGGGGTGCCATGCCCTCCTCCAGGGGATCCTCCTAACCCAGGGATCCAACCACATCTCTTTTGGCAGGTGGTTCTTTACCACTAGCACCACCTGGGAAGACTATAAGATAAATCTTGCTGCTTTTTTCTCTTTGCAATTTTACTGAAATGTAAATGTCTAATAATTTTAAAATTCATCCACTCCCAGGGATCTCTGTAATTTAACAGCAATCAAAAAGACTTAGAATCAAGGAATTACCCAAAAGTTAGAAGAGTCTGACTCCTGTTGAGGAAATAAGGAATGAAGGAAGCCTTCTACAATTCCATATGAATCTGGGGTTTAAAAGATTTTAAAGGCAAAGTAGAGTTAAGTAAAGGCAAAATAGAGTTAAGTGTGGGAGGTGGGAGGGAGGTTCAGCATGGGGGACACATGTACACCCATGGCTGATTCATGTCAATGTATAGCAAAAACCACTACAATATTGTAAAGTAATTAGCCTCCGATTAAAATAAATAAATAAAAATTTAAAACTAGAGCTAAGTGAAGGCAAAGGGGCCACCAGTGAATGTCACAGAGTATGTAGAATAAGCATGGCCCCCTTTAGAAAGTAGAGAAGGCTCAAAGGTCCCAAGGTCCAGAAAGTGTGACTTACCCAGAATCTCAGAGATGAGAGGTGGCTGAAATGAGAACTCTTCGGTTTTTGTCTTGGATTTAGTTTTCTTTTCATTGTCTGACATCACGATTCATTACAGATTGGCTTTTAGCAATCCCATGTTTATCTGTTATTTACAAGCATTCTTTTTTTTTCATTTATCTGGTTTACCTATTATTCACTTTGTTGTTATCAGTTCCTGTCTATATCAGCTCCAGTAAAGTCCTGTCAAGTAGAGTTAAATGTGTGCGTACTAAGTTGCTAAGTCACATCTGACTCATTGCGACCCCATAAACTGTAGCCTGCCTGGTTCCTCTATCCATGGGGTTTTCCAGGCAAGAAAACTGGAATGGGTTGCCATTTCCCCTTCCAGGGGAATCTTCCTAACCCAGGGAGCAAACCTATGTTTCCTGCATTGGCAAATGGACTCTTTACAACTGAGCCACCTGGAAAGCTCTGAATGAGTTAAATAGGTATAATTTATTTGGCTAAATCAGAGCCAAGAACAAGGATACTTAATTATTAATTAGTAATGATGATGTTGGTTAAATGAAAAATAGCATTAGATACTTTGTTTCTACCATTGTTACCATCTCTCTGTTAGGACTGGCACTGAAAAATAAAATGACTGAGGTTTGGTATAAGAGATAAGCATGACCTTGGGGATTTACTTACGCCCCCATGCAGGCCTTACTCAAATCCACAGTGCATGGATGTTGCTGGATGTCTAATCCTAGGTGTTTTGGGGATCATTTCCAAACAAGCAGGAGGCATTCTGGACTGAGCCCTGTTACCTTTGTCTGACTATCTGTGTTAAATCAGGCTTTGATTTCAACTTTGTGCAGCGTCTGTATCAAGAATTGTTATTGATTGTCTCATGTTCCCTTTGGAAGAAATTGAGTATCCCTGAGATGTTATTGATTTCTTTTTAATTAAAAAGAAAAAGAATTTTAACTCATTATTGCTCACTATGTCTCCACCCACACCTAATCAAAACAAGTCAAGTGCTTTGTAAAAAATAAATTCACTCCAACTAAATGAAAAAAAAAATGATACTTTCTTTCTATAGCATACATATGATATTATTAATGATAGATCATTTTCTTCAACACTCCTCTGTGGTAAGCACTCTGTCTATATTATTCTGTCTAATCCTCAATAATATTGCAAAGTAGCATTATTACCTTATTATACAAAGAAGAAAAAGAATAGAAAGTTTAAGTATTTTGCTTAGGGACACGTATCTAGCAAGATGTCGGGCCAGGATTTGAAGCTTAGAGTTATCTGATTCTAAAGCCCAGATTCTTGCCCATAGTTTTACTCACAAAAGGTAATATTGCTTCAAGATGATATGTTTAAAATGGATTACAAAGAAGTTTTACTGGACTTTGTTGCTGTTATTGACCTTGGAAAAAAGGATACTACGTATAGTCCTGTCATGGAATTACTGGGTTACTTATATCTTTTCACACAACATTTTTAAATTTGAAAACTGCCAACATTTTCAGATACTGATTTATTTGGTGCACTAGAAATATTATGAAGGAGCTTCTTATAAATTTCAGATCATTGGTGAAGTGTATATGTTCTATTTCCAACTCACAGAAGATAATTTTAGAATAAACAGATCATAATTATGCAAATTATGAGAAAAACAGAAGAATTCTAAACAACAATCCCCACATTTTACACAAGGTTCTTATTCAGCTACAAGTTTCAAATTGGTAATCTTGCTCAAAGACTGTGACCTACAGTTTTAATAGCCCATGGCTTACTTCCAAAAAGATAGATATCATTATCTTTTTAAAACAATTATCTTGTAAGTCATTACAAAATTTGAAAACAGTTTTTTTTTTTAAACAGTTTTATAATCAAGACCCAGCTTAACTACCTGGAGTTTAGATATGAAGTTTGCTACCTCTAAGCTCTTAACTGGTCAAAAAGGAGTCAATCTACCATACTGAGAACAGAGGGTGGCCCTAAGCTAAGCAGCATCTCTTAGATTTGCAACAGTGTGGAGTATGCATGTGTGTGTTTTGGTGTGGTGGGGGGAGGTTGGGAGTGACGATGGAAGAGTATGCTGTGGGCACCGAGTCAGAGCACCTGTGACAGCCAGCCTTCATTCCTCCAGTAGCTGAGTGCCCATCCAAGGCTCTAAGCTAAGCATATATCTCAGAACCAAGTCTAGCTAAGAAGAATGAGCCTCATGACAAATATCTATGTCCTGAATATAGCCCTTAAAAAAATGACAGACTAGCACACAAAGAACGACTCTTACAGATGATCTAACTGAATCTTCCCATCTCATTCATTATAAATTAGATCTCAAAAATGTGAAATGACCTGCCTAAAGTACCATATGTCATCTGATGCCCTTAAAGGGGTGTTAGCTAATATTGGGGGAAAAAGGATATTTTGAAAGTATGTCACAATTTCTTAGTATAATCAATTTTATGTGTAGCAATAATTTTATAGGGCTATTTTTAGGTTTACGTACTATAATTTAAAATGGAGAGTCAAAAAAAGTATGAGACACCATCTTCATCCTTAAGGGGGCTTCAAACTAGTTCAGAAGATCAAACAAACAGGTAACAGATAACAAGACATCAGGGGCAGAGATAACACAAAGTAGGACCTGACTAGCTGCCTGCCCCACTCTTATCATTAGTAACTGCTTTAAAGATTTATAGGAAAAAGTAATCAGTTCAAGGATATTCTTTGGAGAAGTAAATTAAGCCTCTGAATAAGGAGGTATCCAATCGTAAACGCAGAAGGAAAGACAAAGACTAGTAGAAGTTCAAACGAACTTAAAGCTTATTTAGGTCTTTTGTTTGTTTGTTTGTAGTTAAAGGCTCAAATATGAGGAATGACTCATGTAGTATTACACTAATTAATAACAGAGCCAGGAAAAGTGTTAGTCACTCAGTCGTGTCTGACTCTTTGTGACCCCATAAACTGTAGCCCACCAGGCTTCTCTGTCCATGGAATTCTCCAGGCAAGAATACTGGAGTGAGTTGCCATTTCCTCCTCCAGGGGATCTTCCAAACCCCAGAAATTGAACCTGGGTCTCCCACGTTGCAGGCAGACTCTTTACCACCTGAGCCACCAGGGAAGCTAGCCAGGACTCGAACCCATGTCTCCCACATTGTGGGTGCATTCTTTATCATCTGAGACACCAGGAAAGCCCAAGAAAACTGGAGTGGGTAGCCTATCCACTCTCCAGGGGATCTTCCCAACCCAGGAATTAAACCAGGGTCTCCTCCATTACAGGTGGATTCTTTACCAGCTGAGCTACCAGGGAAGCCCCATTAAGACCAGAGTTCTTTGCAAATATACATTTCAACAGTCACAGCTATGGACTTGAACACTGATTTGCTATCTCATAATTTGACCAAAAGAAAGAATGAAGTCGCTCAGTCGTGTCCAACTCTTTGTGACTCCATGGACTGTAGCCTACCAGGCTCCTCCATCCATGGGATTCTCCAGGCAAGAATACTGGAGTGGGTTGCCATTGCCTTCTCCCGGGGATCTTCCTGACCTAGGGATCAAACCTGGGTCTCCCACATTGCAGGCAGATGCTTTACCCTCTGAGCCACCAGGGAAGCCCAACTTGACCAAACTTCTGCTCAAAAATCATGTGTGATTTAAATTTACCACACGTTAAATCATAACTCAAAAACCTCCTCCATAAAGTTATGTGATCAATGGTTCTCTCTCCTATACTGATAGAGAAGCAGGATATAAAATCTATGGAGAGCTGAAGCACAACACTTTTCAAATAAGGGATTGTTAAATATTTAAGATTTTCTTATTTTAAAAATGTGACCTAAGCTATGGAACCAAGTTGTATTATTTTTCTAATTAAGTTTGACCTGAGTCCCCACATATTAAGATGGTTATAAAGTTCAATATCAACTGATCTGACAAAAATAGGGGCAAGGGTTTCCCTTCCTCCCTCCTTTGATTATACAAGAACCCTGAAGGACAGAAAGGATATCAAAATGGTCAGTGCTAGACATCTTCGATGGTCACTGATGCTGCATTTTTTAAGGTCAATATGGCCCTTTTGTAGGCAGGTAGCACCATTCTCCCCATGCCAAGCTAGGCCATAGAGATCCTGATCAAAACTCCAAGGTCAAAGGTGCACAGTGAACCAGTTAGCTTTGCTGTGTAATAAACAACCTAAAAAGTTAGTGATTTAAACATGATGAGTTCATGGTTCTGTGGGTTGACAGTTGGGACTGAGCTTTATTGAGTAGTCTTTGTTTCACTTGGATTCACACATACATCTGTGGTGAGCTATGAGTCAACAAAGTGACTTCTTGGGATGTTTGGCTCTCAGATGGGGGATGGGAAAGGGACCAGGCCGTGTGTCTCTCATAGAGTAGGCTGTTTCAAATCTGCATACATGACAGATTTTCCAGGTTCTAAGAGAAAGAGCAGAAACACGCAAAGCCTCTTGAGACCTAGATTGGAACTGGCATACCATCCCTCCTACTGCTTAATATTGACCAGGAGACATCACAATTCAGCTCAGATTGAAGAGGTGGAGAAATAAAGTCCACTTCTTGCTGAGAAGGGCTGCACAGTCACATTTCAAGAGGACTCAGATACAGGAAGGTGTGGAGAATGTGGCCACTGTCACAACCTGCCACCCACAGCCCAGCATTGCATCAGGGCTCTACCACTACGATGGCTCTGAGTTCCCGTGAACGCCAGCCTCCACTGCTCTTGACCAGAACACCTACCACCTCCCTGGCTTCAGGGATCTATCGATTTCACAGGGCCTTTCTTCAATCCTCAATCACAGTGCTTCTGCTGATCAATTTTCTCTTTGTGTGCGAGCGTGCTTTGTCACTAAGTCGTGTCTGACTCTTTAGGACTACATGAACTGTAGCCAGCCAGGCTCCTCAGTCCACAGATCTCCCAGGCAAGAATACTACAGTGGGTTGCTGTGTCCTCCTCCAGGGGATCTTCCTCACCCAGGGATTGAACCCACATCTCTTGTGTCTCCTGTGTTAGCAGGCAGATTGTTTTCAACTGCACCACCTGGGAAGCCCCTGTTTAATTATTTACATGGAACCAAACCTAGCGGCTTCCCTGGTGGCTCAGATAGTAAAGAATCTGCCTGTGATTCAGGAGACCCAGGTTTCATCCCTGGGTCGGGAAGATTCCACTGGAGAAGAGAATGGCAACTCACTCCAGTATTCTTGCCTGGAGAATTCCTTGGACCGAGGAGCCTGTTGGGCCATATATAGTCCATGGGGTAGCAAAGAGTTGGGCATGGCTGAGGAACTAACACTTTTACTTTCAAGCCTTTAATAACAGAGATGTGTTCAGAAATTCCTCCCAGTATACCTACAACAGCTGATTATACCTCTGACTGTTAACAACCCCCAGGAGGTAAGGAAGGGAAAGATTCCTGGATAGAAGAACTCATAGGTCCAGTCACCCCTACTGCAAGGAAAGAAGACCTTTTCTTCTGTCAACATCCTATGGAGGAAAGGAAGACTTGATCATTTCCTAACAGTTATTCTGTCATTTGATTAAATTTTATTTAATTCTCAGTTACTCTTCCGGCCACAGAATCTATAGGAAACTTGAGCTGGAAATATTATTGATCATCTCTAAAACAAATTTTTGTAAGCAAAATTTTGTCCATGAAAGTATTATCTATGCCAAATAAAATCTTTTTCTTCTATCTGATCGTTGTGTTCTTTTATAGTCTGAGGATGTATGTGTTCTTGAAAGCACATATTTAACTCTGGTTGAGGCACTTACAGTTGAAGTACGCTGTTCTTTAGGTTGCCATGACTCATTGAAAGATGCATTTTCTTGATTTTATTTGCTAATGGCCCTCATGTGAACAGTAGTTTTCTTCTTTATAGCAACAAAGACTTCTTTGAGGAGAAGCCTATCAAACTATTAAAAACCAGATTAAGCACAGATTCCATACCAGCACAAACTAGTACCTTGTCTTTAAAAAGGACAAAGAGTATAGGAAGGAGAAGGAGGGTCAGATTGTCACATTTGCTAAGACTTACTTTATACTAGGAACTGTGCTAGACACTTGACATAGTTTAACTTAATGTTTACATTAGCAAAGGGCAAATATGATTGTTGTCTGTATAAACAGGAAAAGATTGCACAGTCAAACTGGGTAATTGGTAGAAAATTTAATAAAGGGGCTATTTACAGAGCCATGGGCAGTAATAGTGGAAACCAACAAGAGAGAGTAGTGTATCCTGCAATGAGAAGCAACAGAGAACCAAGGCGAAGTTACAGCTGGATAGCCAACGTCCAGGAAGAGAGGAGGGACTGCTGTGGAAGATGGAGGCTGCCTTGGAAGGAAATAACCTGCCTCCCTCTGTTTCCCGCCAGCTCCCCATTGGGTAACCCCGATCAGAATCATGAGCATAGAGTCTGTTGATGCAGTCCCTGTATTCAGTCTCCTAAGACACAGAACAAGGTAACGAATGGTAGAGTGGAAAAGGAGGGTAAATTAGGGGTATCAGCCATATTGTCCCATTTTAAAGATGAGCAAATTGAGAGTCAAAGGAAATAATAACTTTTGCAGGTCACAGAGGCAAAGCAAAATTTAAACTCAGATCTCTCAAAGTTCTCTTTGCAATCATTGTATGTACTAACTATGGTATTGACCTTGGTAAAGAGAAAAATAATTTGTAATTTCATCGTAGGGAGTTTTCCCAAGATTCCAACTCCGTTTTTCTCATTTAACCTTCACAGCTTTAACATCCCCAGGCCTATACTCAAGTGTGTACCTGCATCATCACATTTCAACTGGATCCTTGAGTACTTTCTTTGTGCCATCTCTGTTTCATCTGCTTTATTTCCTAATATGAACAATTCTATTCATGATTTTTTACTCAAGTCAACAAATATTTATAAATTGCCCAGTATGCACCCTAAGCGTTTTTGACACTGCAGAGGATATGACTGACAGATGTGAATAATAAAAAATATAAAATACTGGAAGTCAAATATAATGAAGCTTATAAGTGTATGGCACATGCAGTAAAGGATTAGAGGCCCAGGAGGATGAAGCTCAGAGGGAATCAGCAAAGATTGAGAAAGCCTTGATGCAAAGGGACGTGTTCAGAGGAACCTGAAAAGACGAACAAGGTTTAATAGATACATATGGGAAGGACGTTTGGGGTGTTTAGAGTGGCACCTTGGGTACTGGAGAGGGGAAATAGTTCAGGGACTAGGCTTTTCCTACATGAAATGAAAGCAAACGTGATAGAAGAAGTTAGCTCTGGAGGAACACACTCTGCTCCTCTGTGACCTTCCCTGATCTTCTCCATCCTCATTCCCCCTCCTCCCAGTTTGGAGCATCTCCTTCTCCCAGCAATGTCAGCTGTTTTCAGTTGCATGGTATTCAGGAAAACCTGTCTGTCCTTTCTCAACATAAGACTTTGTTTATTGACTTTTAGCACTAAATTAAACATGTGTTTAAGGGCTCAGCTTATGGCACAAAAATAGACATAATAGATCAATGGAAGAGAATAGAAAGCCCAGAAATAAACCCACATTCTTATGGTCAATTAATAAAGGAGGCAAGAATATACAATGGAGAAAAGACAGTCTCTTCAACAATTGATGATGGGAAAACTGGACAGCTACACATAAAAGAATGAGATTAGAATATTCTCTAACACCATATACAAAAATAAATTAAAAAAAATAAATTCAAAATGGATTAAAGACCTAAATGGATCAAAGACCAAATACTATAAAACTAGAGGAAAATCTAGGCAGAACACTCTTTGACATAAATCACAGTAATGTTTTGGGGTATCCCTCTCCTAAAGTAAAGGAAGTAAAAGCACAAATGAAAAAATGGGACCTAATTAAACTTAAAAGCTTTTGCACAGCAAAGAAAACCATCCACAAAACAAAAAGACAACCTACCAAATGGGAGAAAATATTTGCAAACGATATGACCAATAAGGGATTAATATGAAATATATATAAACAACTCATACAACCCAGCATCAAAAAAAAATCAACCCGATTAAAAAATGAGCAGAAGAACTGCATATACGTTTTTCCAAAGAGGAAATACAGATGGTCAACAGGCATATGAAAAGATGTTCAACACTGCTAATCATCAGGGAAATACAAGTCAAAACTACAATGAGATATCACCTCACACCTGTGAATAGGCACAAACTAGTGGGTGTAAGGGGGAATATAGCCAATATTTTGTAATAAATATAAATAGAAAGTAAACCTTAAAATTGTATTAAAAATTTTTTTTTAATTAAAAGATCTCCGCTCTCACTATCTAGGAAGCTCCTCTTGATTTTTCCAAGCTCCAGGTATATTTGTTCTATGCTCTTAAAGTGTTCAGAGACATCATAGCACTTTTTGAGGTGCACTGAGATGGATTATCTTATGATCTCTCTCCATAGTAAACGGCAAGAGTTCTGGGACTGTCTCTTTATCTCTATACAATGTATGGGTGACTGTGTGTTACAATAAGCCATAGGGAGGATCTTAAGCTATTTTAGAAACATATTGTACTTTGTTATTGTTCTTTAGTTGCTAAGTCATGTCTGACTCCTTGAGACACCATGGACTGTAGCCCACCAGGCTCCTCTGCCACGGGCTTTTCCAGGCAATACTACAGTGGGTTGCATTTTCCTTCTCCAAGGGATCTTCCAGACCGAGGGATCAAACCCACAAACCTATATCTCCTGCATTGGCAGGCAGATTCTTTACTGCCTGCCATAGGCAGGCACCACCAGGGAAGCCCTATGATTCTACTTATCTTTTCTCAAATGCTGCATTTCAAGCTGATGAAGATGGTTTTTGCTGTTGTTGTTGAAAGCCTTTTCTGGAGCCTGGAAAATTACCCTGTAGATGTGACTAACTGTAGGATTAATTTGTTTGGGGATATAGGGTGACCAACCATTTCGGTTTGTCCAGGACTGAGGGCTTTGTTGGGATATAGGATTTTCAGTGCTAAATCCTCAAAAGTCCTAGCAAACTGAGGTGAGTTAGTCCCATGCTAGTAGGAAATGAAAAACCAATAAGAAGAAGTTTCTTTTATGCACTGTGCTATGCCTATAAATCCTAGCTAAGGTTATGTTACTGCTGAAAAATGTAATTTCTGATCTTGCTTTTTCATCTTTTCACTAATGGAACATTATGTGTTAGTAGAAAAGCTCTCACCCTGTGAAGAGTAGCCAGTTAAGAGACTGAAAATTCTCCGGCTCTTCCATTATGTTGATTGTAGCATACCACAGTAATTGTATGCATGCGTGCATGCTAAGTTGCTTTAGTTGTATCCAACTCTTTGTGACCCCAAGGACTGTAGCCTGCCTGGCTCCTCTGTGCATGGGATTCCCCAGGCAAGAATACTGGAGTGGGTTGCCACACCTTCTGCCAGGGGATCTTCCCAGCCCAGGGATCGAACCTGTGTCTCTTATGTCTTCTGCATGGGCAGGCAGGTTCTTTACTACTAGCACCACCTGGAAAGCCTGCCACAGTAATTGGTTGTCTCCAAGTCTGCAGTTAGGCCTCATGATATAACTGACTGCAAGAACTTCCAAGGAGGTAATTTTTCCTTTAGATATTTCATTACGGATGGATTTATAGGAAATGTTTTTGTGGATGTTGATTTGTTGTTTTTAGCTCTCAGAAGCTACTTGAGGGAGAAATTACTTTCATCCCTCAGAGGAGACATGGTTGGAACATTCACCCAATCACCTTAGCACTGTTTGAACTGAGTCCTAGTGAATCAAACTGTGGTTCAATTCACTCCATTATTTCGTGATTGGGTTCCTCATTTTTGCCTATAGAGAAAGAAAGAGGTTGGTGGGTGATAGAACAAGGTTAAAATGATACAAGGTTTTGAGAAATTGATTTTCTTATTGAGGAAATGAAGTGGATGGAATATATTATAAAGTTGGAAGTACTCTCGAGTCTAAGACTGGAAGCCAGGAGACTATCAGCATCTCAGCTCTTTCATTAGCTTGGAATCCAAGAAATGATTTCAAGTTTAACTCCTGCAGCTCAAGTGGTTTCCTGGAACAGCAAGTCTATGAATACACAAGAAAAAGTTTCGTCTCCTAGGAGTTTTATGTGCATATGAATGATTGTGGCTTACATCACTGGCCTATTTGTTGTTTCATTCTTATGGATCACAAGCACAAATCAGACAAACGCAACTCTAAGTCATTCCACAACAAACTGTGGAAAATTCTTAAAGAGACGGAAATACCAAACCACCTGACTTGCCTCTTGAGAAATCTGTATGCAGGTCAGGAAGCAACAGTCAGAACTGGACATGGAACAAAAGACTGGTTCCAAATTGGGAAAGGAGTACATCAAGGCTGTATATTGTCACCTTGCTTATTTAACTTATACGCAGAGTACATCATGAGAAATGCTGAACTGGATGAAGCACAAGCTGGAATCAAGATTGCCGGGAGAAATATCAATAACCTCAGATATGCAGATGACACCACGCTTATGGCAGAAAGCGAAGAAGAACTAAAGGGCCTCTTGGTGAAAGTGAAAGAGGAGAGTGAAAAAGTTGGCTTAAAACTCAACATTCAGAAAACTAAGATCATGGCATCTGGTCCCATCACTTCATGGCAAATAGATGGGAAAACAGTAGAAACAGTGACAAACTTTATTTTGGGGGGCTCCAAAATCACTGCGGATGGTGACTGCAACCATGAAATTAAAAGATGCTTGCTCCTTGGAAGAAAAGTTATGACCAACCAGGGATGGGGGAGCCTGGTGGGCTGCCGTCTATGGGGTCGCACAGATTTGGACACCACTGAAGCGACTTAGCAGCAGCAGCAGCAGCAGCAGCAGACAGCATATTAAAAAGCAGAGACATTACTTTGCCAACAAAGGTCCATTTAGTCAAGGCTATGGTTTTTCCAGTAGTCAATATGGATGTGAGAGTTGGACTATAAAGAAAGCTGAGCACAGAAGAATTGATGCTTTTGAACTGTGGTGTTGGAAAAGACTCTCAAGAGTCCCTTGGACAGCAAGGAGATCCAACCAGTCCATCCTAAAGGAAATCAGTCCTGAATATTGTTTGGAAGGACTGATGCTGAAGCTGAAACTCCAATACTTTGGCCACCTGATGTGAAGAACTGACTCATTGGAAAAGAGCCGGATGCTGGGAAAGATTGAAGGTGGGAGGAGAAGAGGATGACAGAGGATGGCATGGTTGGATGGCATCACCAACTCAATGGACATGAGTTTGAACAAGCTCTGGGAGTTGGTGATGGACAGGGAGGCCTGGCGTGCTGCAGTCCATGGGTTCACAAAGAGTCGGACACAACTGAGCAACTGAACTGAACTGAACTGAAGTCATTCTTTCGAGGCAAACGTCCAGTAGTGCATTTCATAGCTGGCTTCCATGAGAGTTTACTAAGCTTTTTACACATGCTATTTTATCATTTTTTCCTCACATAAAACCCACAAAATAGGTATGATGATTCTTGTTTATAGATGAGAAAATTAACTGAAGATTGGGAAGTTTAAGAAGTTTGCTTTTTGGAGTAAAAATGTAAGCATCCCCATTCAAGAGGTATGACCCTACAGCTTCATGTTTATCCACTATGTCACAGATATTTAACATGAGTGAACAGAGAGCCCCATCCCTTTATAATGAGAAGTGGTCTGCAGGATCATTTTTTAAGTTCTTGAGTAATTTCCTATAACATCAAAGAGGTAGCTTTGGTGTTTGGCTCTGTAACTACAGAATTTGAGCTTCTTTAATTTAAAAAAGAAAAATCACTCCTAAACTAGCATACAAATTGTCAATTGTCCCTCTTGGTGCATATTCAGAATCAAGTCTTGCGGAATTTTCCTGTCCAAGAATCTTCATCCTAACCTCTACAGAAAAAATTTTGAATTAAGAAAATTATCAATGAAAAGATAATGATAATAGAAGCACAATGTTGGATATAAATTTTAAAGGAGTAAAGCATGCATTTATTTTTTACAAAATTAATATTTTCTGAGATTCTTTAGGGTCATAAGATTATATGCAGAATGAATGTGTTCCTTTTTCACATTATGTTTCTTAAGTCCAAATAAAATACTTTCCTTTTTAAATTCCGTAGCACCAGTTCTGGTCCTTTTAAAGTGAGAGTTATGATATCATAAAACTTTTGAAGAAAAAATAAATTAGCAAAGTAATAATGTCTTATATCTTTGTACCAAATGTGATATAAGCATTATCATTATGATTCTTGCTTTATAGGTGAGGAAACAAAACCAAAGGTAAAGTGAATTACCTAAAGTACATGTAATTACCTAAAGCAAATGGAAGACCCTAGACTGGAAGATAGTTTTGCAAAAGAAGCAATGATTTATCTGGGCTTAATAGCTATCCCAGGAAGTACAAGGTCATTCCCTGGGTCATCACTCTAGCACTTGAGTTACTATGGGAACCAAGCAGCTAAAACCTCATAGAAATAAATGTACCATTAAAAAGGTACATGAACATTCCATGAACATTCACCAAGACTCTGAGGTTTTTTCCCTACTAACATCAGCCTTCTATATCCAATCTTAAATCTGCATATTGTTTTGTTGATGCTGAAATCTTCTAAAGGTTTGAATTCATCTAGTTGAAAAATAAAATATTGCTCATGACCCTACCCAACTGAAATAGATTCTCATTACTATCATTAATAAAATAATAAGAATACCCCCATTTTTCACAGAGTATCTGCCATTTACAAATCACCATCATATTAATTAACTCCTTAATTCTCAAGACATTCATTTAGGTGGAAGATATGCTGTTTTTAATTATGTTATATATTTCTATGGCTAAGAGTAGATTAAGGAAGTATTTACAGGTGAATTCTTCCAATAATGGTTTATAAATTTATACAGAAGAAATTGCATCTTTCAGTATTGTTGTGTTGACCACTGACATATACTGTTATTTCCCATTAATTCCCTTGTAACGATGGCTATAATCCTGAGGACAAAATTTAGTATTTGTAGAAACTTAAAGGTTGCAAAATAACATGCCCTATTTCAATTTTACTTTATGGCACTAGGAGAACCTGAAACTAAAACAGAGGAGTAATCACTATGGTGCACATTTATTTCTTTGTTTTTAGAAAGAACTATATAACTTCTAGCAAAACTTTAGCAAGTTCCTAGAAAAATCATGAAGCTCATTGTGGATAATCAGAGGCCCAATTACATACTCAGACAAACCAATATAAAGAAACAAACATTTCACTAGTTTATGGGCCATAAAGATTTTCTAAGTTATTATCATTTTATGAATCAACAGGTATTGAAAACTGGTTTTATGGCATCAAAATATCTCAATGCAAGTTCATTACTCCCTTCCCCAGAGAAAGAAACATTGATTAGCCTCTTGGCTTCTGTAAGCCTTTATTTTCCTATCTGTAGTATAAGAGATGCAGGGTTGTTTTTGAACATTATGTCCACTGTAAAGTGCTATACTGATGGGATTGATGGTCAGAGGCACTAGTATGGACTTGAGTGAGCTTGAACAAATGATTGAACTGAGCCTATGTGTTCTTGTCAATAAAATAAGAATAATGTTAATAGGTACCTCAGAGGAATTTTTTTCAGGATTAAACAAGAGGATGTGTGTCTGTGAAAAAGCTTTTCAAACAACAAGGCATGTGCTAGCCAGACCACATTAGTATAGGCAGGAAGCACATCTACAACTGAAAAATGTCTTGATATCTTTGGATCCCAACTGCTTTTCACAACCACATATGAGCTGTGATAAGAAAAAACATGAAATGTTGTGATATGTCATGCTTTAACCTGATATAAAAACGGGTGTCTGCTGTTGTGAAGAGCCTCCTCTTTCCCCATTGGACATGTTAGTGTTATTCTGGGTTATAACTTGGTCTCTCTCCTGCCTTGTATCCACTGCCTCCCTAGGTAAGCTCATCCACACCCATGGCTTCAATTTGCATCCATTTAATGGTGTTCCTAGATCCGTATTTAGAGCCCAGATTTCTCCTGCCCTGTGGACTGCCTACTAGGTCTCTCCACCTGAATGTCCGAAAATATCTCAGTCACAGCAGGTCCAAAAGCATCCTTTGCTGCTTCACACTGGCACCTTCCTCAGCACTCCCTGTCTTTGCAAGTGGTTCCACTGTCCACTTAGCAGCTCGGGTCAGAAATATTGGCTTAATACTAACTTTTCAGTCTTCATCACTCTTTACATTGACTCAATCAGCAAGTATTGTCCTTTCTACTATATAAACATCACTCTGATTAAATCCTTCTCTCCATTTCCACTGCTTCTGTCCCCATTAGGTCACCTTTATCAGACATTTGAATTTTTATTCTAGTCCCTGACCTCCATTTTCTCCCAATCTAATTCTCCTCATCATATCCTGAAAAATCTTTCTGAAATCCAACATTGATCATGATTAAAACACTCTAATGTCTTTCCTGTGCCCAGAAACTTAACACGACTCACAGGCTTGCATCATCTAGCTTCTGCTTATTCCCTCAACCTTCCTCTCTCACCTCCATACTCTACACACCAGGCTTACTGAGTTTCTTTCACTCTTCCACTGTGCCATGCTCCATCTTGCCTCTAGTCTTTAGCACAGGCTAGGTCTTCTGCTTAGAATGCTTTATCACCATCCTCCCTATAAAACACACACACATACCCTAAATTCCTAGTCAATTTTTTAACCCTCAAATTAAACTTTTCATCATCTACAAAATGTTCCTTACCCATTCCACTCTGAAGTCTAGGCTAGGTATCACCCAATATATTTCCTGTACTTGTACCATCAAAACTTTTCATTGTCATCACCAGATTACTCCCATGTCATCTCCACGAAACCACATAACTGATTAGGACCATATTTGTGTCTATCTCTTCAATTCCTCTCTCCTTGAGCATGTTAAGATTCAACCAGAATCACAGACTCAATAGGAAAGATAAATCAAGAGTTTTGTTTTTTTTTTTTTTTTGCAAGGAATTGACCTCTGTGATTGTGGAAGCTGGCTGGACACATCTGAAATGTGTAAGACTTGCTAGAACTCTTTATAATGAGCTGAACCTGCTGTCCACAGGCAGAATTGCTTCTTCAGGAGTTTCTCAGCTCTGCTCATAAGGTCTGTCAGCTGTTTGAATCACACCCAGCTCATTCAGATTATCTAAGATAATCTCCCTTACTTAAAGTCAACTAATTATATCTTAAATCATATCTACAAAATACCTTCACAGCAACACTGAAATCAGTGTTCAATTGAACTACTAGGGACCATAACCAAGCCAAGCTGACAAACAAAACTAGCCACTACATCTCAATCCCTAAATATTTGTAAAATGAATAGATGCATGAACAATTTTGTTCAGTAAGGGCACCTATGGGGTATATCTGAAACATTCCACTTTGTATTGAGTACATTAGCACTATTACAAGTTTATATTTCATACTCATTAAAATCTTTTGGGGTTTTTTGGTACCTTTGGAAGGAAAAAATGGCACACTTTGTGCTGTATTTATGGTCCTTCAGATTTCTGTGGAGAGAATCAATTCACATGATCAAATGTAATAGGCTTTGAACTTCCTGCAGCCAGGACTGTGTATTATTGTTTGAGGCCCTCTTAACCCTATCAACTGTATGTGCACGGCAGCTGCTCAGTGAAGATGTGTCATTAAAAAGTACAAAATTAACCAGCTGGGATTTTTTGAAGACAGATTTTGAAGTTGTTCTGAGTCCTATATTCTTTTTAAAATTAAGGTATAGTTCAGATACAGCAAAATTCACCTTTTTAAGGGTACGCTTATGAGAGTTCTGGTAAATGCATGCAGTGGTTCACTACTTAAAAATCTTGTCCATATACTTTTATAGTCAGCCCTCCCCCATTTAAGATCCTGGAAACCACTGTGATCTGCCTCCCATGCCTAAGTCACAGCCTTTTCCAAAATGTCATGTAAATGGAATCATGCAGAACGTCATACAAACTGAAGATTTCAGACTTTTTTGTGTCTGATTCTATCACTTGGTATAATGCTCTTGAGATTCACCCATGTTGCTCCCTTTTTCTTGCTGAGTAATATACTACGCTTCCTCCTTGGAAGAAAAGTTATGACCAACATAGACAGTATATTAAAAAACAGAGACATTGCCAACAAAGATCGGTCTAGTCAAAGCTATGGTTTTTCCAGCAGTCATGTATGAATGTGAGTTGGACTTTAAAGAAAGCTGAGCACTGAAGAATTGATGCTTTTGAACTGTGGTGTTGGAGAAGACTCTCAAGAGTCACTTGGACTGCAAGGAGATCCAACCAGTCCATCCTAAAGGAAATCAGTCCTGAATATTCATTGGAAGGACAGATGCTGAAGCTGAAGCTCCAATACTTTCCCCACCTGATGCAAAGAACTGACTCCTTAGAAAAGACCCTGATGCTGGGAAAGATTGAAGGTGGGAGGAGAAGGGGACGACAGAGGATGAGATGGTTGGATGGCATCACCAGCTTGATGGCCATGAGTTTGAGCAAGTTCTGGGAGTTGGTGTGCCGAGTTCATGGGGTCACAAAGAGTTGGAGATGACAGAGACTGAACTGAACTGAATATACTACAGCACTATTCTTGCTGAAACTGAAGCTCCAATACTTTGGCCACCTGATGCAAAGAGTTGACTCCTCGTAAAAGACCCTGATGCCAGCAAAGATTGAGGGCAAGAGAAGAAGGGGGCAACAGAGGATGAGATGGTTGGACAGCATCACCGACCCAATGGATACGAGTTTGAGCAAACTCCAGGAGATAGTGAAGGACAGGGGAGCCTGGCGTGCTATAGGCTATGGGGTGGCAAAGAGTCAGACACGACTTAGTGACTGAACAACAACAATATTCTACAGTATGGATGTATCACAGTTTGTTTATCCACTGTGGGCCTTGCTTTTGATTGCTCAAGATTGCTCTGTCTTCATTCTTGCTCAATTCTTTTTTGCTTTCTCTTCCTATTCATCTCTATCTCTAGCCTAAGGGAGGCAAAGGACTGTTCTATTTGGTCAGATTTTAAGATACTTAATTGATCCTATTTTGTGTTGGAGCCTTGTGAGTAGCAATAAACTCAAGCTAAGACAATGCTTTCTCCCACAACACATGGTGGTAGTTAAAAGAGAAGGTTTTCTCCACAAAAATATTGACAAGAATGCAGAGAAAAGGGGATACACTGTTAGTGGGAGTGTAAATTGCTGCAGCCACCATGGCAAACAGTATGGAGGTTCCTCAGAAAACCAAAAATAAAGCTACCCTATGATCCAGCAATTCCACTTCTGGGTATATAACTGAAAAAAAAGCAAGAAAAACTAACTTGAAAATATACATGCACCCTAATGTTCATACCAGCATTATTTATACTTGCCAAGATATGGAAGCAAGATATGGGATCCAAGATATGGATTCTAAGGTCAATCAACAGACGAATGGATAAAGAAGATACACACACACACACACACATATATAATGGAATACTACTTGGCAACAAAAAAGAATAAAATTCTGCCATTTACAGCAACATGGATGAACTTGGAGGGCATTAGGCTATGTGAAAGTGAAATAAGTCAAACAGAGAAAGACAAATGTTATATGATATCACTTATATGTGGAATCTAAAAAATATAACAAACTAGTGAATAAAACAAAAAGGAAGCAAACTAAGAGATATAGAGAACAAATTGGTGGCTACCAGTTGGCAAAGGGAAGTGGGGAGGGGCAATATGAGGGTAGGGAATTAAGAGGTAAAAATTATGAGGTATAAAATAAGCTACAATAAGGACATTGTAAAACATGTGGAATATAGCCAATATGTTGTAATAATTATAAATGGAGTATAAAATTTTTAAATTGCAAATCATATCATACACCTGTAACTTGCATGATATCATAGAGCAAATATACCACAACAAAAATATTTTTTTAAGAGAAGGTTTTGTTTGTATCCCTCCTCTACTATTGGCTAACTGTGATCTTGATCAAGTAACCTAATATTTCTGTGCCTGTGTTTCTTTATATGTGAAATGGAGATGATAGCAGTACCTATCTTAGGTTATGAGCATTAAATAAAGTAATAATTACAAATGATGTAGAACAGTGCCTGGCATATTGTGAACTCTTAATAAGTGTTGCCTGGAGCCGTTTCAAGTCACGAAAGGGTCTTTGAGTACAGATGTAACAGGTACAAAACTTACTGAAAAGGTTACTTTTGCTCCAAGAGGAAAGTGGTCCCAGGGTCCTGGGAAGATGAGTCTGGGCCTGCAGGACAGGAGCTTGAAGCTGTGTTGAGCTGTAAGTTACAAAGGCGCCCTGTGGTTGGTGTAGAGTTCTTGTATCTCTTCATCTCTTTTACCAGCGGAAAGTGCCTAATATGTCCTCACACACTCTTCCCATTGTCCCTGCTCTGAGATAATTGGATTGACCTAGCTGGTGTAAAAGCTGTGTCTGGGTGAATTACGAGTTTGGCATTTATCTGACTTACACAGTTCCCTGAGCAATAGAAGCAGAGGCTTGCTGGGAAATATTGCTGCCTCAGCCCCTGTGTGGGCTCCAGGCCACGTCACTCCTGTCGATACCTGACCACCACCCTCAGTGTCATTCTGTGCACATTTTCATTCTTTCCTGGCTTGTCCCTGGAAAAGGGCAAAGAGAGACCGACAGACAAAAAAAAAATAATTTTATTTCCCCTTTATTCTTACTTCTTTAGACTTGACATATTGATAAAATGAGCCCTCCCAACCTAGTTTATAGTTCCCATGCCTCAATAAAAGGTTCGTAACTTTCACCTACTGTATTCACTCAGCTGGAAGATAATTTCTTTGTTCATATTAATCTATAAATCTAGTATTTACTTTGTTTGTATAATCTTCCACCGAAACTTTAGGAAACTGTTTTTTTTTTTTTTTTTCAGATGTTGCTCTATATTCCTTGGGCTGCTATTTTTATAAGCAATCAAAGCTCCTGCAAACCCTGCTGTAATTATAAGATGGTATCAGAATAAATTATCACTGAGTTATAAGCTTCTGATATAAAAAGAAAGCCTTTTTGGTTTTAGCCTTTTTAAAATGATAAACCATTTTTACACAGTTATATAACTTAGAATTTTAAAAATTCACAAAAATAAAAGGAGAAAATAAAAAAATACCCACAAAGTACTACCTTGGGAAAAACTTGTTTTTTGATTGAGCTTTTCCAGAATTATCAATCTACTTTGTTTTGTATAAAACAAGAGTCTCATGTTTTCTTTCTGTGCCAATGAGTACATCACATTATTGTATTTAATGTACACTATTTATTGTTTGGGGCTTCCCAGCTAGCTCAGTGGCAAATAATCTGCCTGCCAATGCAGGAGATATGGGTTCCATCCTTGGGTCGGGCAGTTCCCCTAGAAAAGGAAATGACAACCCACTTCAAAATTCTTGCCTGGGAGATCCCAGGGACAGAGGAGCCTGGCTGGCTACAGTCCATGGGGTTGCAAAAGAGTTGGACACAACTTAGGGACTAAACAACAACAATTTTATTGTTTGATGGTTTCATGAATTTATACCATCTCTACTGTGTACTAAGTAATGTATATGTGTACACATATACATAGATGTGTCTGCTTACTGAATTTTTCTTCATTCTTTTATCTTTCTGTATATTCTGATGTTACAATATCTCATGATGGTTTAGCTTTTGTAACTTTAGAGTACTTCTTAATACTTAATTGAGCAAGTTGTCCCTTACTGCTCTTTTTTGTAAATTTGAAGTAAAGGCTTGCTGCTATTTTAGTGACCCTGTTTAACCTCTGAAGCCAGTTATGATTAAAATGATATTTTCCCACTTTATTGTGCATATCTCACAAATGCACATGGGCGTGTGTGTGCACACACACATACCCATACACACACCCCTTACAGCAGAACTATTGCAGGAAAATGGCAAAGTAAAGAGAGTTGACTTCCAGCATTCTCACTCCATCCCTTACAGTAGGCTTCTCACTCTTGGAAACGCTGAAGATGCCTGGTGTTCTCAGGGTGTCTTTACCAAAACCCCACCAAATTTTCCTTCGAGTTAGAGGTCCAATCAGAAAGGAAAGGCAAGCCCACGTCAGACCTCCTTCTTACAGATATGCATTTAAAAATGATCCACTTCCCTAACCCACAAAAATGAAGCCCCGATGCTGGAGTATCAGTTCTCTAGACAAGGTCCACCAAGCAAAATATTTTTAATCTCAACGAGTAACTACATATTTTCTAAGCTAGGTACCAGACTCATGTATCATGTTCTGTGTCAGTCTTTTAATCTTTAAAATAATTGCCCAGCATTAAAATTAATACTGAGCATTGAATGCTTTGCACAATGGAATCTTTCCCATTTAGAGAAGTTACCATTTAAAGAGTTGGAAATGGCTCAGTATTGTGGAGCAAGTGAGGAACTGGAACAGAGGCATGGAGTAGTGAAGCAGTGTTTCAGGCGCTGATACCACATCAGTGTGCAGGACAGCCCCCAGGGATAGGGGCTGGCAGAGAAAGGAATCATCTGGGTCAGAGACTGGTAATCTTGGAGGCAAATCAGAACCATCTGTGTGGGGCTTAGTAAATACGGATGCCTTACAAACAGAAATAATTAAAGCCCAACATTTGGGGTGGGGCTGGGGTTTTGTTTATCTTCTCTATTATTTGTTTTAATGCACCCCAGGTGATTTTTTTTTAATTTACACCAACTGCTTTTTATTATTCAGTTCCAGAAACCTTTCACAAGATGGTAAAAAAAAGGGGGGGGGGAGAAAAAAAGAAAGAAAAAGAAACACCCCCCTTGCCCCCCGCCCAAAACTTTACAACCACAGCTCAGCTAATGATATTTTTTCCATTGTTCCCAATCAGTTCCAAACTCATTGTGTGCAAAGCCCATTTTCCCATGCATATAAATGATAGATACAGGCTATGAAATTCCTTATTCTATTTGTAGCAGCTTATGCAGGTGCAGCCAAACACAAAGCTTCAGGACAAATTGTACACAAACTTTACAATGTGGGATTTGAATTTAAAATATGAAACATAAAATCTACACACACTGATAAAAATCAAGCACAGATATCAGGACTGAAACTTATAACCCATGTGTGAAAAGGAGTCTTGTTTCCTTTCAAGTGCTTTATTCTGCTATAGAACAGTTGAAATGAAGATGTAAAGCTTTGTGGTTAATTTAAATTATACACTCTGTAGATACTATACCAAAATTTTAAAAGTTACACATAGACCAACAGATGTCCATCAGTTCATCTGGGTTGACCAGACGCTCCAGCTGGATTGCAGAAAACCAACCAGGCCAGTGTGGAAAGAAAATCCACCTGTGCAATTTGTTTGCAGAGTTTGCTGATGGGCACATGGCACTCCTGGTCCATGATGGCTACTGCTTTCTTCATCAGAGCTATCATTATAGGCTTCACGCCTCTGACCACCTCCTGAGCCCCGCGTGCTATCAAATTCTTGAAGCGCTACCTCCTCTGTGACTCCAATAATATTTGGAACTTCTGGTCTGGATGGCAGAAGATCTTCTAATTCAGAAAGTTTATCTGGGTTGATCCAGTTGTTTTCAGGAAACTGCGCATCAAACTTTATGTAAAGATCACCTTTTTCAAAGGGATTACGATATTGTGGCATTCCTTCACCTCGAACTAACACGAACATATCCTGGTTCAATTACTTTGCCAGGGGGGTATTCCACCACAATCTGACATCCATCAAGGTGCTTAAATGTGAACTGGAATCCACAAAGAGCTTCAACAAGTCCTATCTTATATGTGATGTGCAAATCATTCCCATCTCTCTGGAACACCTCATGCTCTTTTCCTTGTAGCAAAAGAACAATGTCTCCTGGTTCCACTCCTGGGGCCTGGTCTGCTTCCCCAGTAAACATATTTCTCTGTCCATGTTTCATGCCTTTGTCTACGTGGACTTCAAGAATCTTGACTTCTTTAATCACTGTCTTCCCTTCACATTTTCTACAGTGGCCCTTTCCATTAATTACCTCTCCTCCTCCATTACAGTCAGAACACACAGACTGCATCTGCTCTACCATCCCTGGAGCCAGCTGTCTGATCATGATGCGGACACCTCGACCCGACCAGCACTACACTTCTGAACAGCTCCAGACTTCCCACCTTGGTCACTGCATGCACCACAGAGTACATTCTTGCTAAGTTGTAGTTTGGTTGTCTTGCCATTATACAGGTCTTCTAAAGATACTTTGAATGGATGCATTATGTCTCCTCCTCTTCTTCTGCCATTTCGACTTCTGCTCTGATTACCCGTGAAGCTAAATAATCCTCCACCAAAAATGTGAGAGAAAATATCATCCATGCCACCACCTCCACTGCTACCTTCCTGAAGACGTTGTTCTCCGCATCTGTCATACAGTTCGCGCTTCTCAGGATTTGATAGTACTTCATATGCAAAAGCTATTTCTTTGAATTTGTCACCAGCATTTGGATTCTTATCAGGATGGTATTCTTTGGCTAACTTTCTGTATGCCTTCTTCAGCTGGTTCTCACTGGCGCCAGGCGGGACGCCCAGGATGTCCTACACTTTGGGGTCGGCCACGTTCGCCATGGCGGCCGGCCGGGCAGCGCTCCGGAAAGAAGGCGGAGAAGCAGGAGGAGCGGAGCAGGGCCCTAAGCGGCGGCAGAGGCGGCAGCGCAGGCGGGGACTCACCCCAGGTGATCTTAAATACTCAAGTACACTATCAAGGGTGAAACAGACCGCCAGCCCAGGTTGGATGCATGAGACAAGTGCTCAGGGCTGGTGCACTGGGAAGACCCAGAGGGATGGGATGGGGAGGAAGGTGGGAGGGGGGATCGGGATGGGGAACACATGTAAATCCATGGCTGATTCATGTCAATGTATGGCAAAAACCACTACAATTAAAAAAAAAAAGTCTGTTCTGTATTTCTGTGTCTCTTTTTCTGTTTTGCATATAGGGTTATCATTACCATCTTTCTAAATTCCATATATATGTGTTAGTATGCTGTAATGTTCTTTATCTTTCTGGCTTACAGAACAGACTTTTGAACTCTGTGGGAGAATGTGAGGGTGGGATGTTTCAAAAGAACAGCATGTATACTATCTATGGTGAAACAGATCACCAGCCCAGGTGGGATGCATGAGACAAGTGCTCGGGCCTGGTGCACTGGGAAGACCCAGAGGAGTCGGGTGAAGAGGGAGGTGGGAGGGGGGATCGGGATGGGGAATAAGTGTAAATCTATGGCTGATTCATATCAATGTATGACAAAACCCACTGAAATGTTGTGAAGTAATTAGCCTCCAACTAATAAAAAAATTAAAAAAATAAAAAAAAAAAAAAAAGACTGAAGTACTATTTTACTGAAATATATGTAACAGAAAATTATAATTTTAACCACTTTTAAGTGAACAATTTCCAGGTGATTTTAATTTAGCCTCTAGTGTTCTAGATGAAGAGATTGGGAAAGATATATGTGTTGGGCAGGTAGAATGCTTCCGAAACAAAGCAGCTTGCAATTAAATATAATCTATGACACCTGTGATTTTTAGCTAATCACCTGATAAATTCACGGTGAACTTCACTAAATAATAAAGCATCCGAGTTATCAAGACTAAAGAAATAGTGAAATAGGGCAATCATTTATGTAGGCAAAACCAAAATTTTTACATAAATTACTTGTCTACCTCAGGGGTTCTTTGGATTTATAAATGTATATCAGATTTAGTAATGAGGCCTTTTCATTTTGCGTAGCCAGTGTTTGAAGCTCACATTTTACTGAGTTAAGAGTCCTGCTTTCTGGCAAATGTTACATATTTTAGATCTCATACTCTGTGTGAGTGTGTGTGTGTGAGTGTTTGTGCGTGTGTGCATGTGCTTTTTCTGAGGCTAGATCTCTAATTTCTCAGATAGTAAGCTTCAAGTATAAATCATCACCAAAGTGTCACTAAATGTTGATATGATTATTAAAAGTAAGTATCCAGATACCTTATCTCACAACCAGCGCAAATTAAATCAAGCTCAAAAGAATCAAATCCTTGAAACAAATCTTACCTCCACATATGCTAAATCTGCAAATGTAAAAGCTTTGGTTTTCTCTAGTTTCTTTCCATTTAGTTTCCCAGCAACAACATCAACCACTTCACAAAAGCAGCAGCTAGTGTTAATCATTATAAATTTTATTTATTGGGTTTCTTTCAGTGGTTATTAAATGTTGGAGAGGAGGAAAAAGAAATTTCCCTCTACCCTTCTGAGTTCTTGGCTGAAACTCCCTGCAATAAAAGATTAACAAGAGAACAACAAACAGAAGTTTAATAACATGTATACCTCACGTACTCATGAGATACCCAGGAAAAATGAGTAACTCCCTGATATGTCCCAAGCCACCATCTTAGAGACCATCTTCAGGTAAAGACAAAAGGAAGATGTAGGAGAATTGGAGGAGAGCAATTTACAGGGAAGCAGAGAGGAGAAAATATTTGATAAACAAAGGTTGCCCTGGCATATGGATAAATCTCTTAGGTAAAAAGTTATCTCTGTTAATAGCTCTCTCCCTGGTACAGACCTCCTTTCTAATATAAATTTTCATTATAATTAAAGATTTCCCTGAGAAAAAGGATAATCCCTACTCTGCTTTCAGAGCTTCTCCTGTGTGTGCAATTTCTCAAAATAATCCGTATGCCAAAGGGGCACATTTTGGGATGGCATATTCTGCTCCCTTCAATTTGCAGCATCAAGAGTTGTGAAAATACAAACTACTATACCCTGTTAAGATCACCATGTCTGAATATGGTAGAGAATAGCTCATTTTAATCCTTGACTTTTAGAATAAAAATGAAGATTCTTAGAAAGCAAGTAGTCAATGTTCTACTGTACCAAGGTACAAGGAATCAGTTACACGCACATTTATCTAAGTTAATGTGAAAGACCCTTTCTTTAAGATTTAGGAAGTCAAAACATCTAGATTGATTCTATGCAAATCAAGGTTGAAATCCTGAAAACAACTGCTACCCTTTGAACTTAGAAAGCATCATTCCAAAAGAAGAAGATTTAAGAAAAGAGGTTAAACCAGGTACTTCATATTATTTTACTAAGATGAAATAAAAACAACATTTGGTTGAGATCAGAATTTTGATATTATGATATTTTTATGAACCAGACTAAAATGATGAAAAAAATCTAAAACCTTTTCCCCTGAACTCTGAACTAATTATCCTTTTAAGTGACTTAGCTAGTTGGGCAAACCTGAAACACAGCATGAATAATATATTTAGTCATAGACTCAGTATTTCTAATTAATGGCAAAGGGATGTTGTCTACCATGTTCTTTCTTAAGATACTTAAAATTATATGCTCTTTTAGGAATGCTAAAATAAGTTGTTGATAATGGAATATTTCAACTTTACAATTTGCATGCTATACTCTTCAGTTCCACTATGATAGGCCAGATGAAATGTTTCCAGACTCATGGAAACTCTAGGGTATCCTCAAAGGATGAATAACCTTACCTAACTATGGCAACCCATTTCCTAGAAGGCAAGTTCATTTTCCATGTCTGGAGTTTTTAGAGCCTCATTAGGGAAGTAGGTAAGAATGGAACCACCCCAATGTCCGTTTTTGGCTCAGGCTTATTTTCACTCACAGGGCTTGGTTAGTACTGAACTTCTTATAACTGACTTGAGTGTTCATTGCAGAATTGCCTTCTGTTAGAGAATTTCAAGAGACATTTGCAAAAATGAGCTTTTGTATAAGAAGATAATGAAAAGAAGAGAAGTGGAAAATATCCTGGAAGAGAAAATAATGGGGAATCTTGAATAAAATGGTAAAGATTGGACTTATCCAAATGGCAATACAAGAGTCATCCAAGTACTAGTAGGGGAGGATGCAGAGAAGTGATGTGATAATATGCTGATTTAAGAAGGATAATATGGTGTCATGATGAAGAAGGGTTAAAAGGGAAGTTGATTACCTGCTGAGAGATCTGTCTGCTCTGGGCCATTCTGGAGATGGGATGGATTTTAGTGATGAGTGAATTGTCATTACAAATACTCAATGTTGAAGTGGTAGATAGTAGGGAGGTCTTTATCCCTTCTTTATCCAGGCCTGGAAGATACAGGTTAAAGGTATTTTTCTGGCTCATTTATACAACACTGGCATACTCATTTGGTTGTCTGATTCCCCACTGTGGAAAGGATCAAGCATATGAAATCCTGCCTCCCTCTATTATTGGAACCCATGTGGAGAATAAGACAGAACATTGAATTCTGTCCTGGACTATCCCATAAATACAGGCTTTGAGAATTTGTTTTTAAGCATAAGAATATTGAGAAAAACATTTGGGGAAAGGAATAAAAAGCAAAACCCAGAAATGATTGTTGGTTTTAGATAGTACTCCTAGAAAAGAAACCCACCGAGGCTGTGTAATAGATTGTAGGTGTTTAATGTGCCCGTTGTGGACAGGATGGGCAGAGAAGTGCTTTTAGAATGATTAATCACCCCCACGGTTACCTGTGGGCTGACAGAGCTGCTGATAGCTCTTTAGCATTCCAGTTCATTGTTGAGTTCTAGACTTGGAGGGCCTCTAGTGGCTGTTAGGCTCATCAGGGGAAAAAAAGGAGCAACTGTTATGTCATCTATAGTGCTTTATGCCCAGAATGTAAAATACAACAGTGCTGAGGCTGCCTTCTTTTTGTGACAGGGAATTTTAAAGTGACAAAAAGATGAGTGGGGCCTATAATAGAAAAAGAGAGACATTGGTCATTCTTGATTTTATTTGTATGTTATTGAGGCAGTTCCCTGATATAAACAAGAGATGGTCAGTGTACATTATACCAAGAAATGTAATTCTACCACACTCTCATGACCAACTTAAAATGTTGAGTAGCTACATAAAGAAGCTTTTTAGTACATTTAGTTACACACTCTTCTTACTTCTCCCCAACCCATTCCCCCATGCTCAGAGAGCCCCTAAGAAAACAGGCAGAAATGAACACAGCCTTTGGTGGGAGCAGTAAAGTACATTCAAGCTTTCTGTTGTGTGACACTCACCGACTCCTTTTCCCCCTCAGAAAAGTAAGTGGGACTGTAAGTGCATTCTGCTGATAGGTGCTCAGGCGAGAAAAGCTAAGAGCTCAGTGGGCCTGGACTAACAAGATTCTATAGAACAAACAATATAATGAGAGGAAACATGACATTTCATCCTCCATGCTATCTCCCATGTAGCACACACAGAAAATCTCCAAAATACTTTTTTCAATAAGAAAATAAAATTTAAAATATCAAGTGAATGTCTGAGGGCTAGCTCTGTACCAGACTGTCTGAAACGCTCCCAGAAAATTCTTTGTAATCCACAGCAAGAGTTTACATAGGGCTTTGGGGAGGGAAGAGAAAGAATGCTGGTTGACAATTAAAATGTTCATATTACCAAAATCCACCAAATTATACATTCTTGGAAACACTACAGTAATCAAAAGGAGACTGACAAGGTGTGAAGTCAATAAGGAAGAGCTTCCTGAGACCCGGAAGGTATATACTACAGCTATTAACAGGCAGTGGGGGGCGGCGTGGGGGGAGCGCAGCGCTCTGTAATCCTTAGTATTTACAAACTCAGGACAAATGCCTTTACAGTTTAACATTCCTCTTTTATGCACCATACTTTGTACTTGAGAATGATGTAAGGTTAATTTTTAAATGTGTGTCAAAGTGAGCTAAGGTAAACCACAGGATCATTTTAAAGCACTTCTCCAGCAGTGGTCATTAAAGAGGACTGACTGGATATCTGTATTTATCTCCTCTCCCTCCCAAGTGCCCATTAAATCAGTTAAAAAGGAATTTAAAAATGTACTCATGCATCACAGCAGATAGAAGGGGAGAGGGACTATCAGTTGAAAAGAGATTTCAGTAAGTCTCTGGAAAGCAGTAAGATAAAGATGATGTTGACCATACAGGTCGAGTGGGAGGAAACTGGAACCTGGAACTCATGCTTTCTGTGTTGCCACCAGAGGAACAAACAGCCTGCCCAGTGGAACCTCGGCAACTTTCAGAGTCAAGGCCTCATGTGGGGAATGAAGACGGGGGGTTAATGAAAGGTCTGACAACAGAATAGCTGATTTTCGGGGCCATTCAACGTAAAGACTAGCTTCTTGCCTACTCCTTCTGAAGTCACAGTATACACTAAAATGTACCACTCCAGTTCACAGGGACCAAGGAGAGCCTTTATATGATCATGTTCTGAAATACAAAATGGCCCATTGACAGTGCTCACCAAGACTTTTAGGAAAGACCTCTAGATGAAAACAAAAGAAAATAAACACATTTTAATAATCACTCAGAAAGAAATTAAGATTGTTCTGGAAAAAGAATGTCAAATTAATAGCGTCAGAGAAATTCGAGAAGATATTATTATACCTAAAACCATTAACAGTATCCCATGAAAAAGGAACGATGAGAAAACATGAAAGAGGTTTTGGAAATTTAAAATATAATCAACAAAATATAAAAATCATTATCAGGTTTAAAACACAAAGCCAAAGAATTATTCCCTATATGTAATATTTTCCAAATAGCCAGTAACTGTTATAAGCAATTTAATAAACACAACAAGCCCATTATGTATATAATAATACGATGCTCTTTTTTAGCTGAGGTATAGAAGAATTAAGCAACTTGGTCAAGGTCACTTACCTAATGAGCTAGGATTAAAGCCTAGTTAGTCAAGCTGTAGAGTCAGTGAACTTCACTGTGATGGTGTACTATCTCCAAAAAACAATAGCTGGAATTTTTTAAGTGATTACTGTGTGACAAACACTGCTAAATGAATCAACTCGTTTAGTCTTCAGAACAACCCTATTGTAGACACTAACTGCTATCAGTCCATTCTAGAGACGAGGAAATGTAAGCAAGAAAGGTCTTAACCTATGGGTCACACAGATAATAAAGAGGAGAAATTTAAATCCATGCAGCCTTGTTCCATAACCTATTATACTATTTAAAACACAGGGGTCTAAAATATGACAGTAAGGATAAAAGAAGGTCTACAGACAAGCAAGTTAATATCTGACAAGAGTAGTTTCAGGAAGAAAGAGCAGAGAAAACGGAGGTGAAGTCATCAAGTACATTTTAAAAGGGAAGTACCCAAGCTGAAAGGAGACACGTGATTACATACCAAAAAAGGTTATTAGAATAATATAGAAGTTGATTTCCAAAAGTAACATCTAAACAATCCCTGTGAAACTTTGGAGCAACAAAGAAAAGGAGTACGCTAAACATTTCTATTGGCAGTAGAGGTATGCTGATGGAACAAGGCAGGAAAAGAAAAACAGATAAAACACAGTAAAACTGAGAATAGACATCTCATCTGCCAAACTGGATGCTAGAAGACAACGGAGCCATGACTTAAAATTCTAAGAGGAATGGTGTTCAAACTAAAATTTTGTTCTAAGCCAAATTAACCAGTGAAAAGTTTGAGGGCAAAGAGAAAATAATTTAGATATGGAAAAAATGTGAAACTTTGTCCCTCTGGTAGGTAGTTACTTGAGGTTCTGTTCCAGCCTGGCAAAACAAGGCAGTAAATTTTTTAAAAAGACATGGGTTCCAGGAAAATAATGGCTCCAACCCAAGAAAACAATTAGAAAAACACTTGTACATGGCAGGTGCCAAGATCCAATAGTATAGCTTAAAGTAAGGGATGGAGGGTTCCAAATAAGGAGGAGGGCGAGAGAGAGAATATAAAAAAGGAAAATGGCAATTTGAGAAAAACAAAGAACTATGCCAAAGAAAGGGAATGTAACCATACTTTTGTCTATAATGAATAATATATTGGTATAGTAATGTAAATGTTTTATATTAATAGTCAATCTATATACTGAGTACATGTAATTATGGTCACAAAATAGAGTGTAAAGATTGAAAAGCACATTTGATAATAGTGAGGAGTAGAAAGAGAGAGGAGGAAAAAGAGGGGAATTTAGGGGTCAGTGGATGGCTGTACAGTTTGTGCACTGTGCAAAGAAAGATACACGGATGATGCTGCAGCGGGACCTGGAAGGATGGGCATGTATTTTTTAACCATTAAACCTATTTTCTCTCATTATACCAAAAGGGGTTGGCTTGTATGATTTTTTTTTAGTGGATGATATGAACTTAAAAGATGAGTAAAAGAAATGTGAATTAGAACAGGCACCTGGGAGAAGGCTGGGAAGAGAGAAGGCACCTGGGAGAATAACAGAAAATATGTTATTTTGTTCTAGTGGAACCCTGTAGTCAGTGCAGAATAGGGAGTAACCAGAAGTAGGTGTAGAGAGTGAAATGAGTTTTAATTTCTTTTGAGAAGTGAAAGGAATGTACAAGAAACCATTCAGAATAACAGCACGGTCCCATCTTGCAACTTTTTCGAAGGATTATTTTTTTAACAATGTGTACATGTTCAATTGTGGGATTTGACATTAGATATTTACATGGTGCATTCTAACCACATTTTCATTATAATGGTAACTTCAATTCATTCTTAATTATTCTGGCAAGGTTTAAGTTCAGCCTAATGCATCCATGTAGTTAATAATCTACACATTGATTGGGGAAAGAAAACCAAAAATCTTTTTGCCTTTTCTGCCCCTTTACTACCTGCCCCAATTAGCTCCCTAACTTAATGCTGCTGCTGTTAAGTTGCTTCAGTTGTGTCCGATTCTGTGCGACCCCATAGACAGCAGCCCACGAGGCTCCCCCGTCCCTGGGATTCTCCAGGCAAGAATACTGGAGTGGGTTGCCATTGCCTTCTCCAATGCATGAAAGTGAAAAGTGAAAGTGAAGGCGCTCAGTCGTGTCCGACTCTTCGTGACCCCATGGACTGCAGCCCACCAGGCTCCTCCGTCCAAGGGATTTTCCAGGCAAGAGTACTGGAGTGGGGTGCCATTGCCGACTCCTCCCTAACTTGCTAGAGAGGCTCAAATTCCACAATCTGTTATGTCAGTTCCTCTCAAATGCAAATTCTCTCTCTTGGGTTATTAATCTGTATAGAAGAAGTTGACACATGGGGGTCTAGGAGTTAGAGGAGGAAAAGATATGGGAAAGGGCACCAGGTCAGGGAGAGAAGGAGTGAAGAGGTGAGCTGTGCTGAATATAAATTTTGTTTTGCTTAAGATATTTGACTACAGTGATAAAATAGCACACTTTCTGTTTTCAACCTTTAAAGCTACTCTGGGTAACTTCTAAGTATAAAATAAGAAGTGTTAATAGGATAAAGTTATCAGGGAGAACACATAGAAGAAGGAAGATGTGGCAAACACTGGGTTGTAAAATTAGTAAGATGTATTGTGGGCAAGTTAAGAAAAACAGACAACTTTCATAATGACATATGCCACTATCTCACTTAAAAGAAGTGTGGAGAATTTTAAGAATCTGTCTCAAAGGAATTGTGAAAACATTTCTGGTTCTAGCAGAGGACACAGAAAGCAGAAAATCTAAGTGCTTAGTATATGATTTAACAATTCCATTCTGAGAAGATTCTAATGGAGCATCTCTACTATGTAAACATTTTGAAAAGTCCTTTTAGAAAACTGTCTCCTGAGGGTTTTGCACTATCATAAGGCTCTTGGTATCTGAAGTGTAAGAGAAAACATTCTGAGTTGTGGTAGGTAAAAATCCATTATCACTTAACATGTCAGTTCAGTTTGTGATAGCCATGTAAATGTGGTAATATAAAACAAGTGACAGAATTTTTAAATACGGATTTTATACTACTGTAGATAATGCTCAAAATTCTCCAAGTACGTGAACTGTGACCTTCCAGATGTTCAAGCTGGGTTTAGAAAAGGCAGAGGAACCAGAGATCAAATGGCCAACATCCGTTGGATTATCAAAAAAGCAAAAGAGTTCCAGGAAAACGTCTATTTCTGCTTTATTGACTATGCCAAAGCCTTTGGCTGTGTGGATCACCACAAATTGCGGAAAATTCTTAAAGAGATGGGGATACCAGGCCACCTGACCTGCCTCCTGAGAAATCTCTATGCAGGTCAGGAAGTAACAGTTAGAACTGGACATGGAACACAGACTGGTTCCAAATATGCAAAGCAGTACGTCAAGGCTGTATGTTGTCACCCTGCTTATTTAACTTATATGCAGACTACATCATGAGAAATGCTGGGTTGGATGAAGTACAAGCTGGAATCAAGATTGCCAGGAGAAATATCAATAACCTCAGACATGCAGATGACACTACCCTTATGGCAGAAAGCAAAGAACTAAAAATCCTCTTGATGAAAGTGGAAGAGGAGAGTGGAAAAGTTGACTTAAAACTCAACATTCAGAAAACTAAGATCATGGCATCTGGTCCCATCACTTCATGGCAAATAGATGGGGAAACAGTGACAGACTTTATTTTGGGGGGCTCCAAAATCACTACAGATGGAGACTGCAGCCTCGAAATTAAAAGATGCTTGCTCCTTGGAAGAAAAGTTATGACCAACCTAGACAGCATATTAAAAAGCAGAGACATTACTTTGCCAACAAAGGTCTGTTTAGTCAAAGCTAAGGTTTTTTCCAGTAGTCATGTATGGATGTGACAGTTGGACTATAAAGAAAGCTGAGCACCGAAAAATTGATGCTTTTGAACTATGGTGTCAGAGAAGACTCTTGAGAGTCCCTTGGACATCAAGGAGATCCAACCAGTCCATTCTAAAGGAAATCAGTCTTGAATATTCACTGGAAGGACTGATGCTGAAGCTGAAACTTCAATACTTTGGCCACCTGATGTGAAGAACTGACTCATATGAAAAGACCCTTATACTGGGAAAGATTGAAGGCGGGAGAAGACAGGGACGACAGAGAATGAGATGGTTGGATGGCATCACCAACTCAATGGACATGAGTTTGAGTAAACTCTGGGAGTTGGTGGTGGACAGGGAGGCCTGGTGTGCTGCAGTCCATGGGGTTGCAAAGAGTCACACAAGCCTTAGCAACTGAACAACAAGAGCAAATGTTTTATGTTATCTTATGCAAACACCTAGGAAGGGGGGTGCTGTGTCTTATAGTAATAGATGGTTTTCTTTTTAGGAAATCAAACTATTTTCAACAGCAGCTGTCCCATTTTGCAGCCTTGCAATGTATGAGAGTTCAGTTCCTCTGCAACCTCCCAGTCCTTCTGTGTGTGCTACGTCACTTCAGTCGTGTCTGACTCTTTGTGATCACATGGACTGTAGCCTGCCAGGCGCCTCTGTCCATGGGATTCTCCAAGCAAGAATATTGAAGTGGGTTGCCATGCCCTCCTCCAGAGGATCTACCCCACCCAGGGATCAAATGTGCATCTCCAACATCGCAGGCAGATTCTTTACCACTGAGCCACCAGGGAAGGCCCCAGCCTAGCTGAGTCCTTTAATTGTATCCATTCTAGTAGGCATGTAGTGGTAATTTGTTGCTTTACTTTGTATTTCCCCAGTGATTAATAATACTAAGAAACTTTTCATATGCTTATTAGCCATTCATATATTTTATCTAGTAAAGTGTTCCTTCTCACTTTTTGTCATTTTTATTAGTGACACAAATAAGATTTTATTAGTGATACAAATAAGATTTGTATCTTATTATTTAGTTGTAAGAGTCCTTTATATATTCTGGATACATGCCCTATATAAGACAGTTATACTCCAATTATTTTCTCTAACTCTATGGTCTGCCTTCAAAGACTCAGCTTTTTCCAATGTATAAGAAAATTACAAAGTGTGTTCCATAGATAATCAGAATTCTGCAGAATTGGCTAGGGCTGCTAGGTGGGTAAGGGGCTAAGTAGTCTTGGTATCTATTTATCTGCCTGTCTTTATTTACATATTTTTAATATTGGGGTGCTGCAAAAGATTTTGCTTTAGCAAAACATTTGAAATTTACCACTATAATGCAGCAGGCTTCCCTTGCAGCTCAGTCGGTAAAGAATCTGCCTGCAATGCAGAAGACTGGTGTTCAATTCCTGGGTCACGAAGATCCTCTGGAGAAGGAAATGGCAACCCACTCCAGTGTTCTTGTGTGGAGAATCTCACTGACAGAGGAGCCTGGCAGGCTACAGTCCACGGGGTCGGAAGAGTCAGACACGGCTTAGTGTCTAAACCACCACCACCACTATAACATAGCAGGTTGTGGTAACAGCTTCTAGGTCAACTATGATCTGAATTTCCAAACTATTACTACAGAATGGATATAAACCTAATGGCAGATTAATGGGGATGTCTTAAGACCTCAAAGGACTTTTGGCATCCTTAAGTTTGATGGTGTCCTTTGTCGTTGTTGCTGTTAAGTCACTAAGTTCTGTCCAACTCTTTGCAACCCCATGGACTGCAGCACACCAGGCTTCCCTGTCTTTCACCATCTCCTGGAGCTTGCTCAAACCCATGTCCATTAGTTGGTGATACCACCTCATCCTCTGTCATCCCCTTCTCCTCCTGCCTTCAATCTTTCCAAGCCTCAGGGTCTCTTCCAATCAGGTGCTAAAGTATTGGAGCTTCATCTTCAGCATCAGTCCTTCCAATGAATATTCAGGGTTGATTTCCTTGAGGACTGGCTGGTTTGATCTCCTTGCAGTCCAAGGGACTCTCAAGCGTCTTCTCCAACACCACAGTTCAAAAGCATCAATTCTTCAGTGCTCTTCAGCCTTCTTTACAGTCCAACACTCACATCCATACATGACTACTGGACAAAACATCGTTTTGACTAGATGAACCTTTGTTGGAAAGTGATGTCTCTGCTTTTTTAATACACTGTCTAGGTCTGTCATAGCTTTTCTTCCAAGGAGCAAGTGTCTTTTAATTTCATGGCTGCAGTCACTGTCCATGGTGATTTTGGAGCTGAAGAAAACAAAGTCTTTCACTGTTTCTATTGTTTCCCTATCTATTTGCCATGTAGTGATGTGACCACATACCATGATCTTAGTTTATTTAATGTTAAGACCTCAGAGAACTTTTGACATCCTTAAGTTTGATACTGTCCCTATAATATTCTAAACATTTAAAAATTACACACAATCCACATTAAATATATTTTAATTTCTTAATTCAATTACTTATGTCAGTATGAATTCACAGATGTTTATTTTATACTTTAGGTTATAACTGAATACTATTTATTGCTCAAGTTATTTTAGTTCTGGCTACTTGGAGCTCACTAAGTTGGTTCCTATGTTCCTAAATAATTTTTTTTCCCCCTCAAAAAATTGTAATAAACTTTCAAACTTTGTTTTTGAAATTATTTGGCTATGAATAATGCAGCTCGTTAATCATTGGCTATAATTCTCAGCAATTATCATGTATACTGAGGAATTCTTGCAAAGCAAGAAAGAACTAACCTATGCATTATTTTCAAATATAATGAGTTTTTGTGATTATTAATGGTAACAACTAAGTATGTAATAGACATTTAGTTATCAGTGACTAATTTTGATCTTATAGTTTTATTGGTGCACTTTAGAGTCAAAATTCTATAAGCTAGGCTTCACTAGTATGTGAATAGAGAACTCTTAGATGTTCAAGCTGGATTTAGAAAAGGTAGAGGAACAAGAGATCCAATTGTCAACATACATTGGATGATAGAAAAGTAAGAGAATTCCAGAGAAATGTTTACTTCTGCTTCATTGACTACACTAAAGTCTTTGGCTGTATGGATCACAAGAAACCATGGAAAATTCTTAAAGAGATGGGAATACGAGACCACCTAACCTGCTTCCTGTGAAACCTGTAAGCAGGTCAAGAAGCAACAGTTAGAAACTGGGCATGGAATAATGAACTGATTCAAAATTGGAAAATGAGTACGTCAAGGCTATATATTGTCACCCTGCTTATTTAACATATATGCAGTGTACATCATGTGAAATGCTGGGCTGGATAAAGCACAAGCTGGAATTAAGATTGCCAAGAGAAATATCAATAACCTCAGACATGCAGATGACACCACCATTACAGCAGAAAGTGAAAAGGAACTAAAGAACCTCTTGATGAAGGTAAAAGAGGAGAGTTAAAAAGTTGGCTTAACACTTAACATTGAAAAAAAGATCATGGCAACTGGTCCCATCACTTCATGGCAAGTAGATGGGGAAAAAATGGAAACAGTGACAGACTTTATTTTCTTGGGCTCCAAAATCACTGCAGATGGTGACTGCAGCCATGAAATTAAAAGATTCTTGCTCTTTGGAAGAAAAGCTATGACAAACCTAGACAGTGTATTAAAAAGCAGAGACATTACTTTGCTGATAAAGGTCCATCTAGTCAAAACTACGATTTTTCCAGTGGTCATGTAGGGATGTGAGAGTTGGACCATAAAGAAGGCTAAGTGCCAAAGAATTGATGCCTTTGAGCTGTGGTGTTGGAGAAGACTTGTGAGAGTCCCTTGGACTGCAAGGAGATCAAACCAGTTAATTCTGAAGGAAATCAGTCCTGAGTATTCATTGGAAGGAATGATGCTGAAGCTGAAACTCCAATACTGTGGCTACCTGACACAGAGAGCTGACTCATTAGAAAAGACCCTGATGCTTGGGGAAGACTGAAGGCAGAAGGAGAAGGGGATGACAGAGGATGAGATGGTAGGATGGCATCACTTACTCAATGAACATGAGTTTGAGCAAGCTCCAGGAGATGGTGAAGGACAGGGAAGCCTGGCGTGCTGCAGTCTGTGGGGTCACGAAGAGCTGGACACAACTGAACAACTACAAGGAGTCAATACTTCCTTTCTGGTCATCTGTCTCAGTCCTGATTCCTTGAAGAACTCACAAACTCTACATTGTGTACCTTAAGAAAAGTGTGCAAGGGGAAAGAATCCACCCCTTGTGTGATGATTATGCAGAACAAATACTAAGATAGCCCCATAACTCCCCTCAGGTGTCTATAAGTTTAGATGGTACTTTTGCTTCTGCTTTGCTCCCATCTTCTTTTCTCTCTTTTCCACAAAGGGGCAAGGCTGAGCAGAAGAAAATAACAGCTGTTATTAAGATCAGACTCAGGAAAGAGAAAGGGGAGTGAGTTACAACAAAACGAACATGCATAGTTACCACAGGAAATAGACCAGTGGGGAGAGAGGTAAAAGTTAGAAATTAGAAAGAACTGAAAAAGAATGTTTGTATATACATAAAACTGAACCACTTTTTTGTGTAGCAGAAATTAACACAACACTGTAAATCAACTATACTTCAATAAATTACATTTTAAAAAAAGAAAAAAGAAAGGACTTATCCTGCCAATGTTTTCTTGAAAGTGTTAGCCAACATGATAAGAGCTAAGAGATCTCACATCCATAGCAGTTGTAAGTAGTAGCCATTAGTTCCCTCCTGGTGGGTACCCTGCTGGTGAACTGGAAAGAGGCAGAAACCATATCCGATTAATACCCAGCAGGAAGCAAGTAACAGAAGCCTCTCACATTGTGCATTTCAGCAGCCTAATGTAATGAATCCTCTTGCTTCCATACTCATTGGCAACTGGTTAAAAATTCTAGAGATTTATAAAAATGCAGATTTCTCTATTGCTTTCTATAAAGATTTGGATTCAGTTTGCAGAGCTTCCCAGAAATTTGTAGTTTTAAGTCTCCTGGGGACTTTTAGTGGCCAAATATTTAGGCTGACTTTCCTCTGTCTGAGATAAGACTTTGTGCCTAGGACTTGAGTCTCATGGGGGACATGGTGAGTCCCATGTTAAAAATCTGTCCCTTACTTCAGATGAATAAAAAGGCAAAGGAATCAAGAACTTAAATTCGAATCTAATAGCTCAGAGAGTATGATCAGGATTGGGGATGTAATTCCATGAGTCGGGAAAAGCCCTTGGAGCAGGAAATGGCAACCCTGTGCAGTACTCTTGCCTGGAAAATCCCCTGGACAGAGAAGTCTAGCGGGCTACTGTCATGGGGTTGCAAAGAGTCAAGACAGTATGACTCTCTTCTACACACACTCAAAGAGAAAATTAATCAACAGAAGTACTAAGATTGAGGACTGAAGAAGGGCCCTGTGAAGTTCATAGATCCCCTGAAGCCAGGGAGGTGGTAGGCATTCTGGCCAAGAGCAGTGGAGGCAGGTGCTCAAGGGAACTCGGAGCCTTTGTGGTGGCAGAGCATCGAGCAATGCTGGGCTGTGGGTGGCAGGTTGTAACAGTGGCCACATTCTCCACACCTTCCTGTATCTGAGTGCTTTTGAAAGGTGACTGTGCAGTCCTTCTCAGCAAGAAGTGGAGTTTATTTCTCCACCTCTTCAATCTGAATCATGATGTCTTCTGTCACTATAAAGCAGTGGGAAGGATGGTATGCCAGTTCCAATCTAGGTCTCAAGAGGCTTTGCATGCTTCTGCTCTTTCTCTTAGAACCCGGAAAAGCTGTCATGTATACAAATAGATTCAAGGGATTAGATCTGATAGACAGAGTGCCTCAAGAACTACGAATGGAGGTTCATGACATTGTACAGGAGGCAGTGATCAAAACCATCCTCAAGAAAAAGAAATGCAAAAAGGCAAAACGGCTGTCTGAGGAGGCCTTACAAATAGCTGAGAAAAGAACAGAAGTGAAAGGCAAAGGAGAAATGGAAAGATAGACTCATTTGAATGTACAGTTACAAAGAATAGCAAGAAGAGATAAGAAAGCCTTCCTCAGTGATCAATGCAAAGAAAAATAGAGAAAAACAATAGAAAGGGAGAGATTAGAGATCTCTTCAAGAAAATTAGAGATACCAAGGGAACATTTCATGCAAAGATGGGTACAATAAAGGATAGAAATGGCATGGGCCTAACAGAAGCAGGAGATATTAAGAAGAGGTGGCAAGAATACACAGAAGAACTATACAAAAAGATCTTCATGACCCAGATAACCACAATGGTGTGATCACTCACCTAGAGCCAGACATCCTGGAATGTGAAGTCAAGTAGGCCTTAGGAAGCATCACTATGAACAAAGCTAGTGGAGGTGATGGAATTCCAGTTGACCTATTTCAAATCCTAAAAGCTGATGCTGTGAAGGTGCTGCATTCAATATGCCAGCAATCTGGAAAACTCAGCAGTGGCCACAGGACTGGAAAAGGTCAGTTTTCATTCCAATCCCAAAGAAAGGCAGTGCCAAAGAATGTTCAAAATACTGCACAGTTGTACTCATCTCACATGCTAGGAAAGTAATGCTCAAAATTCTCCAAGCCAGGCTTCAGCAATACGTGAACTGTGAACTTCCAGATGTTCAAGCTGGATTTAGAAAAGGCAGAGGAACTAGAGATCAGATTGCCAACATCCACTGGATCATCAAAAAAGTAAGAGAATTCCAGAAAAACATCTATTTCTGCCTTATTGACTATGCCAAAGTCTTTGTGTGGATCACAACAAACTGTGGAAAATTCTTCAAGAATGGGAATATCAGACCACCTAACCTGTTTCTTGAGAAATCTATATGCAGGTTAAGAAGCAACAGTCAGAACTGGACATGGAACAACAGACTGGTTCCAAATCAGGAAAGGAGTACATCAAGGCTGTATATTGTCACCCTGCCTATTTAACTTATATGCAGAGTACATCATGTGAAATGCTGGGCTGGATGAATCACAAGCTGGAATCAAGATTGCCAGTAGAAATATCAATAACCTCAGTTACTCAGATGACACCACCCTTATGGCGTCATAAGGAGAAAGAAGAAAGACAAGAAGAACTAAAGAGCATCTTGATGAAAGTGAAAGAGGAGAGTGAAAAAGTTGACATAAAACTCAACATTCAGAAAACTAAGATCATGGCATCCAGTCCCAGCACTTCATAGCAGATAGATAGGGAAACAATGGAAACAGTGACAGACTATTTTGGGGGGCTCCAAATCACTGTAGATGGTGACTGCAGCCTTGAAATTAAAAGATGCTTGCTCCTTGGAAGAAAAGTTATGACCAATTTAGACAACATATTAAAAAGCAGAGACATTACTTTGCCAACAAAGGTCTGTTTAGTCAATGTTATGGTTTTTTCCAGTAGTCATGTATGGATGTGAGAGTTGAACTTCAAAGAAAGCTGAGCACTGAAGAATTGACACTTTTGAACTGTGGTATTGGAGAAGACTCTTGAAAGTCCCTTGGACTGCAAGGAGATCCAACCAGTCCATCCTAAAGGAGATCAACCCTGAATATTCACTGGAAGGACTGATGCTGAAGCTGAAACTCCAATACTTTGGCCACCTCATGCAAAGAAATGACTCATTAGAAAAGACCCTGATGCTGGGAAAGATTGAAGGCAGGAGGAGAGGGGGCGAGATGAGATGGTTGAGATGAGATGCTTGGATGGCATCACCAACTCGATGGACATGAGTTTGAGTAAACTCTGGGAGTTGGTGATGGACAGGGACACCTGGCATGCTGCAGTCCATGGGGTCACAAAGAGTCAGACACGACTGAGTGACTGAACTGAACTGAACTGATCCGAATTTGAAATAGCCGTCTCTATGAGAGACACATGGCCTGGTCCCCTTCCCATCCCCCATCCGACAGTCAAACAACCCAAGAAGCCACTTCGCTGACTTGTATAACTAAGTGACTGAGCACATATGCACACACAGAGCAAAATGAAAATGCAAAGACTCTTGTTCAAAAATGGTTGAGATCTTTAAGTATTTTATTTTTTTTGTCAAGTGCCTCGTGGGGATCTTAGTTCCCTGGGCAGGGGATTGAACCCGTGCCATCAGGAGTCCTAAACACTGTACCACAATGGAGTTCCCAATGATTGAGAATCCTAAGCAACAGCACAGCATTAAACCAAGTGTGGGGCCATTCTAAGCATGAGGCCCTGCATAACTGCCTGGATGGTTCACACATGGAGCACCTGATGTTGGAATTAATATTCCAGTAGAACTCCAGTAAAAACTTACAGTAATCTGTAAATGCAGTCTTCAGATTCAAAAACTGAATTGTTGACAGGATTAAGGTTAGACAGTCATTTGCAGATATTGTAAAATACTCAGTATCATCATTAGTTAAGCATTTTCCTCTCTAGTAATGAAATGAAATACATTTCATTTCGTGTATTTCAAATGAAATACCTATCAGAGTGGGAACATGACAATGTCCTCTCTGTTCATGTAGAAGAAAGACTTAGTTGTTGATGAAACTTCATATATTTAAGTTAGAAAAATCAGTGTAAACTTATGCTTTAAAAAGAAATATATATATATTCAATAACATAGAAAGAACTTTGTATGGGGAAAGTTAGTCACTAAATTAATCATGGTGATCATTTCATAATATATACAAATGTTAAATCACTATGTTGTAGTATACCTGAAACATAATATTGTATTTCAACTGTATTTCAATATAAAAAGAAATACATATATGTATATATATATGAATGTATACATACATACACACACAAATATATATACATATATATTTTATCTGTCACTAAAGAAAATGGATCAAAAGTTCATAGAAACCATCTTGTGCAGTCCAAGAACCCAGGTATTTTATTTTAATACTATTCTCAACTAAAAGGCGAGGAGTATTACAGTAAATAATAGATCCCATATCTTAAGGAAGAAGTAATATCAGAATATGTCTAATTCTTATAAAAAGGGGCAATGCCAAAAGGATAAAGAATCTGCACAAAAACATCTACGTGATCATAATTTCAACTTTAAAGCACAACCACCACCACCACTGTAATAATAGTATAATAATAATATTGTTGGATAATTGCCAACATCCATTGGATCATTGAAAAAACAAGAGAATTCCAGAAGAACACCAGCAGAAGCCTTTGACTATGCTAAAGCCTTTGACCGTGTGGATCACAATAAACTGTGGAAAATTCTGAAAGTGATGGGAATACCAGACCACCTGACCTGCCTCTTGAGAAATCTGTATGCCGGTCAGGAAGCAACAGTTAGAACTGGACATGGAACAACAGCCTGGTTCCAAATCAGGAAAGGAGTACATCAAGGCTGTATATTGTCACCCTGCTTATTTAACTTATATGCAGAGTACATCATGAGAAATGCTGGGCTGAATGAAGCACAAGCTGGAATCAAGATCGCCAGGAGAAATATCAATAACCTCAGACATGCAGAAGACACCACCCTTATGGCAGAAAGTAAAGAGGAACTAAAGTGCCTCTTGACGAAGGTAAAAGAAGAGAGTGAAAAATTTGATTTAAAACTCAACATACAAAAAAAGAAGATCATGGCATGTGATTGCTTCATAGCAAATAGATGGGGAAACAAGGGAAACAATGACAGACTTTATTTTCTTGGGCTCCAAAATCACTACAGATTGTAACTGCAGCCATGAAATTAAAAGATGCTTGCTCCTTGGAAGAAAAGCTATGACAAACATAGACAGCATATTAAAAAGGAGAGACATAACTTTGCTGACAAAGGTTCAAGTGGTCAAAGCTATGGTTTTTCTAGTAGTCATGTATGGATGTGAGAGTTGGACCATAAAGAAGCCTGAGCGCCAAAGAATTGATACTTCTGAACTGTGGCGTTGGAGAAGACTCGTGAGAGTCCCTTGGGCTGCAAGGAGATCCAACCAGTCCATCCTAAAGGAAATCAGTCCTGAATATTCATTGGAAGGACTGATGTTGAAGCTGAAACTCCAATACTTTGGCCACCTGATGTGAAGAACTGACTCATTGGAAAAGAATCTGATGCTTTCAAAGAGTGAAGGCAGGAGGAGAAGGGGATGACAGAGAGGATGAGACAGTAGGATGGCATCACCGACTCAATGGACATGAGTTTGAAAAATCTCCAGGCGATGGTGAGATTTTAAGGTGGGATGAAGGGAGAAACTCTTAGTTCTGCCATCTAGTGGTACTTTCTGCAGCGACGGCTGATGAGCCTCACTTCCTGTGCTAGGAAGGAATAAACATTAACAGATGATCAAAAATAAAAATCAAGTTCAACTCCCTTGTTGAAAAGGGAGTTCAACAAGCGTTCAGTATCAACAGCCACAGACATAATTAAGTAGAGAAGGAGTGCACCATTGTTGCAGGAAAATAAATAATAAGCCAGTGTTCTCCATGAGGGGAGCTAACTGTGTGTGTATTAGTTGCTCAGTCATGTCTGACTCTTTGTAACCCCACAGACTGTAGTCTGCCAGGCTCCTCTGCTCCATGGAATTCTCCAGGCAAGAATACTGGAGTGGGTTGCCATTCCCTTCTCCAGGGGATCTTCCCGACCCAGGGATAGAACCTGCATTGCAAGGAGATTCTTTACCTTCTAAGCCACCAGGGAAGCCCTTAAAAAGATACTCTGTGTGTAACTGGGGGACTGAGGGAGAAAGGAATGTTCCTAAGGGCAGCACAGGAGTAGGCCAGACCGCCGAGCCACAGGCGCTCCAGTCACTGAAGACTGTCTCCCACGGCCTGGCCCAGGAGAGATGCTGATCTACCCAGTCAGGCGGCCCCAGAGCCCAGATCTGGAGCACGGCGACAGTCATCCCCCTCAATCCCTTGTTGCCTAGAAGATGAAGGGAGCTTCTATATAGCACTACTGATAATAATAAAATTCTACCAAGGAATATATCAGCTTGTAATATTGCTAACAGACTAGGTCAGTATGTCATAATGACAAGACATTGGGTTATGAAATGCTAGCTAAGCGACTATTCAAAAGTATATTATGTCTGGGGTAAGACAACAGGAGACAAAATAATGACAGTAATAATATCCACACAAGATGTGAGGATTTAGAGTCATTGAAATAACAAATAAAATGAATTCCTAAAAAGAAAGCTCATTTTGGGAAAAATAGAGAAATTATTTGTACCATCTGTTGATAACAAAAATCCTTGGCTGTTCTGAAAAGGTATTATTTTTCTATTGCATTTGTTAGTATGAAACAAAGGAATGAACTGCATTCATGTTATTGAAACTATAGAATAGTTTTAAGAGTTAGAATAATAAATTTGCTGAGTTTGTATGTATGCAAGTTTTGTCTTCTTAGGGTTTCGGAGTTTTCAAAATGGTCAAAATAATTCGATACTTCCCATTTAAACTGAAAGGATGTTTTATTTAATTCATGTGTTATTTACATTTAAATATTTATGAAAAATTATTTTCAAAGATTTATTAAATGTTTAATAAATGTAATAAATTTGCCATTGTGATAGTTAATTTTATGTGTTAACTTGACTGAAACATAGAATGCCCATATGACTGGTTGAACATTATTCTGTATGTCTATAAGATGTTTCCAAATGTATTAGCATTTGAATTGGTAGGCTGAATAAAGCAGGTGGCCCTCCCAGGCATGTGTGGTGGGTATGGCTGAATCCTCGGAGGGCCTGAATGGAAACAAAGTGCAGAAGGAGGTTGGATTCCAGTCTTCTCTGCCTCATGACTTCAACTGAACATGGATCTACCCTCAGCACCCCAGTTCTCAAGTGTTTAGACCTAGACCAGAATCTACACCATCAGGTCCCTGGCTCTCAGGCTTTGAGCTACACTACCTGCCTTTCTGGGTCAGTCTGCAGACAACAAAGCATTACTAATATAGCCCTTAAACAAAATAGACATACAAATGGACGTTCTTCTCCATGAGGTGTTCTCAGACATTGAGGAATTGGTTACTGCTCTCCAAAGAACAATGTTCACTTCACATCACAATGTAATGTCTTGGTACTTCAGAGTTTCTTTAATTATTCACATGAGATAGAAAATGAAATATCTGAGCCCATTAACATATCTCAGGGACATGGGTCCTGCAAGAATGTAAACTTTCCATATCTGTAATAACAGAGAAAGAATCTGTGAGCTTCATCCTGTGGCAAGATGCACTACTTATGTATAGACTATATTCCTAGATCTCATTGCTTTTCTGGTGTCAAGAGATGAGAGTAGAGAGCACGAGATGGGGTTAGGAGGAAAATGTCACTACATCCTCTTGTATCTTTTGAATTTTGTGAACATTACATTTAAAATATTGTCTATTGAAATTGCCCTTTCTGGATAATTGATATCATACAACGCATGCTGTTTGGAAAGCGTTTACTGCTATTAGAGACTGAATGAGGCAACTGGTCTTGAATAAAGTGAAAAAGTTGTCTAGATGGTTAACTAGGGGAAGAGCATTCCAGGAGGCAACAACTAGGGAAAGGGCCTGAGGGACCTTATTCTTTGGTGTGGAAATCACTTCAGAGAGGAGCTTTATGGTACAATATTTACTACTCCAAAAATATGTCTATTAAGAGCAGTGACATGCAAATTGCCCCCAAAGTTGTAGTTACAGGATGCTTTTATAACTTTACAAATTAATTGATCAGAATTTTGCTTCAAGTTTTGACATCTCCTGATTTCTCAGTCTAACTTTTCAATCAGGTGGCACACAGTACCATTTAAGATATGTGCTGTGTTCACTCAGTTGTGTCTGACTCTTTGTGACCCCATGGACTGTAGCCCACCAGGTTCCTCTGTCCATGGGATTTTTCAGGCAATACCCTAAAAAACATTGACTATCATGAGCCACTAGTGTGTACTGCTTTTAAAAATCAAATGTTACACGGAGGAAATAGAAAATAAAAGCATAAAGTATTTTTATTGTTTTTACTTCAACTTCTTTTACATTTCTATATTAATCTCTTAAAGATCAACAAATGCAATTATTTTTATGAAAAACAGAACTCTTTCATAAATTAAACTGAAAATCCAATCTACTCTCATTGGCTATGTGTCTATTTTTTGTTCTCCAACTGAGTTTTTCAGTTGTCATTGTTCTCTAATCTTTAGCTATTTAATCTCCATTTGAAAGAGATATATCTTATTTTCCTACCCCAGTATGTGCAATAGAGCACATTTGAACAACCTGAATAGCTGTTTAATAGAGTTAGCTTTGTCATATTTCATTATTAGAAACTGTTGGGTTGGAAAAATACAATTCATTTTCTTCTTAAATCTTTTGGTAGTGGGAGTGAGGCAGACATGGTGACCTAAGAAAATGAAAAGGAAAGTGTAAATGTATAAAATAAGGGGATTAAAAAAAATTGTGTTGGTAAAGAATAGGTTGGGAATAGGAGAGTATTATTTTTCTAGACAATTACTACTTAGCTTGTTTTTAAAGGCTTTTTCCTAAACCTGTATCTCTCCTATTGGTTCTGTTGGGGGAGTGTGTAATTTCCTCGGTTCAGTCTTGTCACAACAAAAATTTGAAGCGACGGACCAGTGTTACTGCCTTTAAGTGCAGTGAAGTCGCTCAGTCGTGTCCGACTCTTTGCGACCCCATGAACTGTAGCCCGCCAACCTCCTCTGTCCATGGGATTCTCCAGGCAAGAATACTGGAGTGGGTTGCCATTTCTTTCCTTACCGCCTTTGGACCACCAGTATCACAGCTTTCAGATGGACCAGTGTTACGGCTCCATGTTACAGCTCAGTTTTATTTAGAAAGTAAAGGAAAATACATCCTCGAGGCATGAGGGCATGCTGATCCAAAAGATATGAAGAGAAGAGAGAGAGAGATACCCCTGGCCCTTTGGCTCCTCTTTGTATATGTTTTTTTCTCTTCCTCCTGGACCTGCCCTATGTAAATTGGGCTAGCCCGAAGTGCTGTTTTTCCTACCTGAGGTCCTCACTCCAGTCCTCGGACCTTCCTTTGTTCTATTTTCGTGGGCTTTCCTCTTTCTTATCTTTTAGCCACCACCATTCTAGACTCCTTTCTCCTATTCTGCCTACCTAACTGTTTAAACTTTATCTCATTTATTACCAGTATATACTTAGAATAATTCCCTATTTCCCAGGAGTAGACATGACCATGTATGTAGCTAATGCTGAAGAAAATGAAAACAAGTACGTGAGTGTCCCCCATGTTCTTTGTTGATGGAATACTGGAGGTAGGGACCATGGAGGAAGATCATCAAAAAAGCAAGAGAGTTCCAGAAAAACATCTATTTCTGCTTTATTGACTATGCCAAAGCCTTTGACTGTGTGGATCACAATAAACTATGGAAAATTGTTCATGAGATGGGAATACCAGACCACCTGACCTGCCTCTTGAGAAACCTGTAATACAGGTCAGGAAGCAACAGTTAGAACTGGACATGGAACAACAGACTGGTTCCAAACAGGAAAAGGAGTATGTCAAGGCTGTATATTGTCACCCTGCTTATTTTTAACTTATATGCAGAGTACATCATGAGAAATGCTGGGCTGGAAGAAGCACAAGCTGGAATCAAGATCGCCAGGAGAAATATCAATAACCTCAGACATGCAGATGACACCACACTTATGGCAGAAAGTGAAGAAGAACTAAAGAACCTCTTGATGAAAGTGAAAGAAGAGAGTGAAAAAGTTGGCTTAAAGCTCAACATTCAGAAAACTAAGATCATGGCATCCTGTCCCATAACTTCATGGCAAATAGAAGGGGAAACAGTGGCTGACTTTGTTTTTGGGGGGCTCCAAAATCACTGCAGATGGTGATTGCAGCCATGAAATTAAAAGACACTTACTCCTTGGAAAGAAAGTTATGACCAACCTAGACAGCATATCAAAAAGCAGAGACATTACTTTGTCAACAAAGGTCTGTCCAGTCAAGGCTATGGTTTTTCTAGTAGTCATGTATGGATGTGAGAGTTGGACTAAAAAGAAAGCTGAGCACAGAAGAATTGATGGGGCTTTTGAACTGTGGTATTGGAGAAGACTATTGAGAGTCCCTTGGACTGCAAGGAGATCCAACCAGTCCATCCTAAAGTAAATCAGTCCTGAGTGTTCATTGGAAGGATTGATGTTGAAGCTGAAGCTCCAATACTTGGGTCACCTGATGTGAAGAGCTGACTTATTTGGAAAGACTCTGACGCTGGGAAAGATTGAGGACAGAAGGAGAAGGGGACGACAGAGGATGAGATGGTTGGATGGCATCACCAACTTAATGGACATGAGTTTGAGTAAACTCCGGGAGTTGGTGATGGACAGGGAGGCCAGGCATGCTGCAGTCCATGGGGTCGCAAAGAGTCGGACACGACTGAGCGACTGAACTGATGTCAGGACATGCAGTGCTAGATAGTGTCTAGTCTCTCTCGATTCCATAATCATTGTTCCATAGTCTCCTCTATACCACTGGAGATGGGGACCCACACATCATATTTCTTAAATTCCCAAGCTCCCTTGTCAGTTGGCTCTTTGTTATATTGGAAGGTGGGATGAAGGGAGAAACTCTTAGCTCTGCCATCTGGTGGTACTTTCTGCAGCGATGGCTGATGAGCCTCACTTCCGGCGCTCCTGCTCACACCTCTTGATCCCTAAGCAGCGGTCTCAGGGGTGTGGAAACTGTAAGCTCTAATTTGTTGCATTTCGCTGCTGTAGGGGAGGAAATGATTCCTGCAGCTACTGATCTTTTGAATAGAGTTACTTACTCCTTTTTCTTCTCATGGTCCTGTAACACCCTTGAAACCAATTCCTTTATTAAATTCCCTCTATTTGAAATACCTATATATTATCACATACACATTTTCTACAAAACAGAAAAATTGTGTACTTATGTTTTACAAGCTTCCCACCTCTCCTTTCATTTCTCTCCTATTTTTAGTGTTTTCCAAACATTAAAACTCCCTCTGACCTCTGCATGCCCAGAAGTTATCATGATGCTTCTGGGTTTCTCATGATGCCCTACTGGGTCCTCATAGTGACCGTGCTCAGATTATCTCTTGTATCAAGTCAAATGTATCTAATATTTCCTGGGACTTCTAAGGTAATTGAATCTTGCACTTCGCCCACCCCCCCAACCCCCAATCTCAGCTCACCATTTCTTTCTGAAGACACACTCTACCCTCTCAAACAGAATTAGACTTATTCATATCTGCTCACATAGCTATGAATCTAGCTAAAGATAGAATTTATTACATTGTACTACAACTGTTGGTTTATTTATGTGGCTTTCACAATAGTCTGTGAGTTATTTGACATCATCTCTACAGTCTAGAATGGTTCTGGCAAATGAATACATTTTAAAAAATTAAAGCAATGAATGGTTTATCTAGAATGACATGAATTCCAAACGTTTGCAGGCTAATAATGCAAATTAAAGAGAGGCAATATTAGTCCATGTCTTGGGGTTGGGGGATGGTTATAAGGTTAATCTGACTATAAACTATTCAAGGGTAGAGGCTTGCCTTTCACATATCTGTATCCTCAGCTTAACATTATGCTGAGGTATTACATGGGCTAATACCTGCAGGGATGTAAAGATGCTTTTAATTAAGCAGTCATGGTGATAAAGGTCAAGAATTAAAAGGAACGATTGGGTATCAGAAGGTAGGAATATAGAAGCAATAGGGCTTATTTCTTCATAGCATCTTTTTACCAAAAGTCATCTGAAACTGCATTATACCCTCCCCCTGAACTAGCCCAGAATTCCAGAGCCTCTGCACTAAGTGATCACTAGTCTTAGAAGAAAGCAGTTAATCGGTTGCTCAGATGTGCACTGGCTCTTCTCTGAATCCCTGTCACTTATCTGAAACATTCATTCTTGAAGTATTAAGTGGGTAACACTAAGTGGGTAATGGTTTAATAACACATTATGTAAGGATTTTGTAGATTTTTGTACATCTAAGCAAAGAATTTTACAGATGAAAGAATAAAGAAACACTGTGTATTGGTGTGAGATTCAAACTCTGTGGCAGGCAGAAGGGATGTGTAAGTGGGACTTTGGACATGTGTAAATAACCTCCACCTGGGCAACAACCACTTATATCATTCTGACTCTTAGATAAGTGCACACACTCAGCCAGCAAGTCAGTGTGGTGGAAATAACTCTAGGGCATATCAACAATCTTGGTAATTGAAAAGACGGAAACTCATATCATCATGGCATGGCCCAAATGAGGGTAGATATAATTTTTATGGACACTGTCTCTCTAGGTAATACTTCTGCATCCATCAGGAGAATTTCTCAAGGCACTACCATAGTGGTACAAGGAGGGAAGCTTGTCAAGTGTGGCAGCTGAGCAGAGGCAATAGGTGTTCAAAAAGCTGATGACCTTTGAACAGAAATGTAGACTGAATTGAACAATTTTTTTTTTTTGCACCATTTTGCTGTCTGTTTATGTCAAGTTTACAGAGAAGCTTAAACATTTGTGGAAAAACACTGAAGGCTTATTTTTCTCTTAAGTTCATATACATTTCAGTGATAAGTACACAGTATTTAACTTTGTACACCTGATAAAAGGAAAATGCATAGTAGAAAGGATCAGGAATAAAACAGAAGCCTTGGGCATGATATCAACCATAGAATAGAAAAGTCAGTAGTCCCATGAAACTTGGCCTGTAAAGCTGGAGAGAAGAATGAAATCAATGACCTTGAAACCTTCCCTAGCACCTTGGAAGTGAGTGGAGGTCTTGGTTCTTCCCCTTGGTGACGTGAAGCTCCCCCTTGGAAGGTGGGTGAGAGCGACCAGTGGAGTCTATGTGTTTAAATTGCTCAGTTCTTTGCCTCGTCCTGAAAGGCTTGGAGAACGAGAGCCCTAGCTTACGAGAAAGGCCAGACCAGCGGGGAGATGCCCTCTCCGGCCCCAAGTGCCAGCAAGGGGCTAGATAAGGCTTTATGGCAGCCACTGGCTAGGCTGTGGAACAGATGGGGAAGTGGAACAGGGTAGGAGAAAGATGGGTAGAGAACATGTGTTTCTTCAAGGCCACAGGTGCAGGCCACCGCTTCCTTACAAATTGGTCCCACAGATGAGCCAGTAATGGAAGAGAAGGATACGCATCATTTTTGCTTACCAAGAAAAGCTGCTCATAACAGCTTCTGCCCTTTCCTGACAGTTGGCTTTGGGGAAAAAAATCAGTGTTTGTGCTCTAAGTGGGGAGACAAACCCCAAGAGTCTGTGCTCCAAGTAGCTCTAATGCTTTCTGTTACAACCCTCTCTGCTTATCCTTTTCTCAGTGGGGTGGTTCTTTCCCACAGCTTTCTTTGACGTTTCTTAGTGTAAAAAAAAGAACAACAGTAATGAACATGGTCCTCCCCCAACCCACCCACTTAAACAGCTCGGTGCTGCCTGATCGCTGGCTTTCCACATGTGAAATCTTCCACGGAGAGTTCATGGTGGGACAAATGGCATTGCCCGATGCAGCTGTGTAAACACAGGAGGCGTTCTGCAGAGGCCCTGCCCGCTGCCAGCCCCCACCCCCGCCAGGCGAGCCTCCCACTGCCAGGCCAGAGTCCATACGGACTAAGACGAAGAGCCAGCTGATCCGAACCACTGCAAGGTGCTTATTGCAAACCAGACCCATTTGTTCCCCGGCGGGGTGGAGCCTGTAGGTTTAAACAAGCACAGGAGGAAGAAGTAGTACTAGGTTACAGAAATAAGGAAAGCAGGCCAGAGGACCCTACATCAGATCGGTGTCCTTGGCTCTTGGAAACCAGCCTTCTCTAACTCCGTACTGCTTGTAAGGTAGAAAGAAGAGTCTGGCTAAATGACAGTTAAGAGCTTACGAAGATCTGCGGAAGCTCTCTGAACAAACTGGGCAGCAGACACCAGACCTGCAGCTCTGTCTCTGCCCGGATCAACACGGATCAGCCAGAGACTACAGGAGAGCTCGTCCTTCTGAGCCCAGTTACCGACACTGTTTTCCCCAAGGCAGATTCCACGAAGCACTGGGAATCCCCTAGGCCACGTCCTTCCAATTTTCCTCCCTCTTGAACTTCACAGTCACCCACACGGGGCTCTGGAAGAAGTCACACTTGAACTGCAACCAAACTTCCCAATGTTAGTTGGAAGTCAAAAATGTAAGCTTTTTCTTTCTGGATTGCTGGCTACAAAAGGGGACTTTCTGTGCCAAGCCCTGGTTGCCTTGGACCTGAGGACTGCTCTAGGTTTCAAGAATCTTCTCTAAAAGGGTGCCCTACGGTTATTGTTTAGATCCTAACAGTGCTTTGCCAGTAAGGACAATCATTTATGTCTCAGCTGAATGAAAGTATTTCCTAACGATCCCTCCAGAAACTGGATAACTGTTTCACTGATTACAACAATCAGCTAGTGCTGAAGAAGAAAACAGAATCTTAGCAGCCTCTGGAATACACAGGTTCTAAGCAAGTTGAGCTGCTAATATACAGGATAGATGTTATTGGCGCTAACTCTGATCACACACCTTAAGCCTTGGGGTAGCTCCTGGAAGCTTGAAATGATTTCTGAACTGCTCAAGAGTTCAGACTAGTTAGAGAATTCAAAGTATTTGTTGTTGTTTACTCTTAAGCCATGTAATGGACTCAGCAACTCTTAATACACTTTGAACTCATCAAAATAATTGTAACAACTTTCTAAAGATGAGAGCTCACTGTGACAATGAAATTATACCAAAGCATGTGAGTCAATGACTTCACAGTAGAATCAATACAATTTTTAATTGACACATACTGAAATTGGGAATTTAGTTATCGTTCTACTGCATCCACCCTTAGAGCTAGTGGGAGGAGCACAGATCTCATACATCTCCAGTCCAGCCTCCCTCAGCCTTGCCCTTGGTTTATCAATCTTGTCCTTATTTTCCTGGAAAGGAATTGGAAAAGAGTTGCCTCACTGTTCACATAAGGGTAACTATTTTGAATTTAAAAAGTGGAAATAGCACAAGAAGTTTTTTTAAATATATGAATTCAACTGCAATCATGCTGATCAAAAATTCTGAGTGATAGTTAACAAGTGCATGATTGCTGAACTTTTCAAAATGAATGACTATATAAGAAATGAAATTTATTTTATTGATAAAAATACGTCAAAGCACAAAGTCTCTGAAGAAGAAAATCATCAAAGGTACTCCTTAATGGTGAAAAGTCTAACGACAATATATAGGTCATATAACTGAGACAAGTAATACAGCAAATTAATGTTTTATATGCATCTCAGGAATTGAATAATCTTAACATCTGAGGCATTTTCACATATGATTGAGTTTTCACAATAATATCATAGGATTCTTATTAGTACCACTTGTTAGCTGTGGATGTTTTTTTGACTCAGAGTGGATAAATAACTTTTGCAAAGCCACATAGCTAATATTTACTAGAACTGTGGTGCTAATATGGGTTTAGTACATGTGTTAGTCAGAGAAGGCAATGGCACCCCACTCCAGTACCCTTCCCTGGAAAATCCCATGGACGGAGGAGCCTGGTAGGCTGCAGTCCATCGGGTTGCGAAGAGTCGGCCACAAGTGACTTAGCAGCAGCAGCAGTAGCATATGTGTTAGTGTTTATTTTTTCCACTCTATTACACTGCCTAGAAATTAGTTCATGCCAGACCGGTGTAGAAAGCTAATCTGTATGAAATTTTCTCAACTATTATTTTGTGTTTCTTCCTAATTATTTTTAATAGCATTTTAACCACAAGCCCTTCAGAGAAACTGGAGATTTTGCCCTTTCTTTTATACAAACAAGCCAATGCAATGATAATGTTCTACAATAATGGGCCTCTTTTGCAGAAAGGCAGTCATTAATTCCCTTTTTCTATCTAGGTGAATTCTGCTTATATAATTAATACTTTAGTATTCCAGTGTAAGGTGCCTGCTCTGACTGCTTAAATAAATCAAATTTTTCTATTAAAAGCTTCAATATCACCATGTTTCTTTCCTTCATAGCATTTATATAAGTTATGTAATTAGAATTATGCTCTTGTTTGTAAAGGATTTTTTTTTTTTTTTTTGGTATTTCATCTAGGCTGTTAGCACTATTTTTATTCACCATTGAGTACTTATTACAATGCCTAACAGCTAATGACCCTCAATAACTATTTCTTGGATGGGTAATGGATAGATGGGTGGATGGATGGATGGGTAGATAGAAGAAGAAAGTCATCACAGGTAGATAATTTTGGACTGCTGGAAGTAAAGAAGACTTTGTATGTGATCTGGAATTTAACCTGAGCTTTGGAAAAAGGGCAAAATGTTTAACATGTTCTCCACATGTTAAAAATATACACTCTTTACTACAGCTTTTTTTTTTCTAACTGCAATCAAGGAGATGCATGGTAAATTGAGTCTCACAGCTTTTTCAACACATGTGGATGAGAAGGTACTGTTATATTAAGCAACACAGCTAATTAAAAGAGGAAATGAAAATCATTCTTAAATGACAAGGGTCCCACTTCCTCTCTGCTTTCCTTTACTACTATATCCTTGGACTAAAAAATACGTCATTAGAAAGGACTTTTACAAAATAGTAAAATTAAATAATTTCTACAGATCTGTGTGATGCATTAGAAATAGCAGAAGCAAAGAACTACATCTTGACTTAGAGTTAAGGGACACATTTATTTGATTATTGTTTGTTCTGCAGAGGACCTGAAAAATTAAGACACGCAGGCAGCCCTTTCACTTGCTGCATGTATGAGTCTTGGCTGACACTGCCTTTAAGTGGCCTAATTCCTGACTATATGTCCCCGTCTAGCCCTTGTAGATGTCTAGTTTTCAACGTTAGACAGAACTTTCTCTTTTGATTACCATCAAGGATATTAGATACATCTCTCAAGGATCCCTTTTTTGTGCACCTTTTCATTCCTCCTTTTTGTAAACGTCCCACCTCCCGTGTGCTTTTCTAGTCCTCTTCCAAACTTTTGCTTTAAGATTTAATTCGCTGATCTCACAAACTCAAAAGTAATTATGGCTTTGCTCTTGCTTTCCTATCTTTTGCTTTTAAGTGGAGGAGATTCTCCCTTAAATGTAACATCAAGTTTTTCCTTGCTCAGGAATTTCACAATATTCTCCTTGATCTTCTGGAACAAACAGACCGAAAATAGCTCCTAGGCCCTTGCCGCCAGCCCAGATAGGACATTTACTTTGTCATTAGCTGTTCCTTCAGATGTGCTCTCTCACCCTCTTCTAGCAATGCAGTTGTCACAGATGTCTCCCCACTTCCTCCCCCTTCCACTCACCCTGAATGCACCTCTTCTGTTGGTCATGTGTCTCTCTTATCAGATAATTGAGTTAAAACTGTATATAGCCTAGACAAATTCTGCCAGATGAGACAAGATGATGGAAGAGTACATTTTAAGAAATAATGACCAGAAGAGGACATGTCGTACACCACTCCTCTCCTGATTGATGGCCTTCATTACTTAGCTCTGGCCACAAAAGAGCCACATGAATTAAGCAACCTGTATACTCTGCTTTCTTAGGACTATCTTTGCTTAACACTTAGAAAAATCAACATCATTTCTAGACGCAGAGAAGGCCCAGCTAAAACAGAATAGAGAAAAGAAAGGCCTCAGGAAATGAGACTCAAAAGGATGCTATGAAGAAGACTTGGATTAAGAAATGAAACAAGTGAAACCTTTCTAGTTTCAGTCAATAAGAAAGGCAGCAAAATATGTTGAAAAGTCTTGAGTTCTGATCCTGGCTAGTCATGGATCAGTGTTACTCTAGGGAAGTCAAATAAACTTTCTGGGACTCATTGTTTTCATCTGCAAGATGAGGAAGTCAGTCTAGATAATCTCCAAGCTATTTTCTAGGTCTGAAATTCCACAATTTTAAGATGGAAGATATCATTAACTAATAATACAGTGACAAAGTAACCTGAGCAAATCTCTCATCAGAATGACTAGGTTCAAATCCTGCCTCCTTTTTTTTTTTTTTATTGACTATGATCTCTGGTCAGATTTAACTTCTTGAAGTCTCAATCTTATCAGTAAAATGGAGATAACAATAGTACTAATGCAATAGAATTGTTTTGAACTAAGAAAGAATTCACACACAGCCTTATCATGGTGTTTGGTGCCTAGAAGCCACTCCATTACTAGGAATATAACCTGGACTACAGTCTAGTCTAGTCAGAAACACCTAAGAAGGAAAATAAAATGTACATTTCTATGTATTTACTTGACGAGTCTCCAATCTCCTAATCTGATGTTTTAAAATATCACGTTAATAGATAAAGCCTAGTTAATTATATTCTTCCTCCTAAATTCTCAGTATCACTGTTAATAGGTCAGTCTCGCATGGAGTGGAGCTGGGGAAGAGGGCCTGAGGCAACAGCTAAACTCTGCTTTTCATCAAGCTTCAACCTTATGCCTTTGATAGCATCTGGGCTTCTGGGGAGCTCACCTCAGACCCTGCTAGCTGTTGCCTCTGTGATCAACAAAAAATTAGGATACATGTGGCAGTGGGTGATCCAACTTCCATAATTTTCAGTCTTAACTCTTCACTAAAGCCAATCTGTCCTTCAAAAGGGAAAAGCACTCCAGGACCACAGAGCTCTTGTTTCCATGGCAACAGCAGAGGTCAGTCGCTGCAGTCACACCTTCATCAGCCCCGATTGCATCTGGCAATTTACCATCTTCTGTGCTTCCTTTTGTTTGGGCTTCTCTCATTTGCTTAATTCCCATCTCTGTTGGGAGAATCTCAAAATGCAAAGCTACAGGAGCTGAATTTAAATTAAAAGCTTTGGGAGCCTTAATAAAACACTGGCGAGCACAGGTTATTTTATAAAAGCACACGGACACATGCTTGTTAGAATCAGGTCCTATATCCTGAACCTCAGAATCTCGCTTCCCATATTCTGTTGCAGATAGGAGATTATATATTTGTAATACTCTATGGTTTTTGGGGGAATAAAAATCAAAGTCATTTCTGCCCTCTAAGACCCTATTCTGAAATCATGGCCTAAGACCCTATTCTGACATCAGTATTGTTAGGATAAAGTCCAAATTCCTCAGCTTGTCTTACAAAGCCTGGCATCAGCTGACCTTTGCTTATAGGTATCGCCTTGCTCCTGCCCTTCTCCTCTAACAGACTACACTTCAGGGGTATTTATGTTCTTTTACTTCTTGAACACCTCCTGTACTCTGGGGCCTTACACATGCTATCTCCTGTTTTTGGAGCCTCATTCCCTCAGCTTCCTTGCCTGGTTATCTCGTAATTGTCCTCCAGGTCTCAGTTTAGGAGTCACTTTCCATAGGAAAGCTTTCTTAACCCCCAAGTCTGCTGAGTCTTCCATTACACCATGTGCTTCCCTATCATACTATATCTCAATACATTCTTATAACCTGTAGAAATATCAGAACTCCTTAAAACTGTGTGAGCTCACCAAATGCAGAGGCAGGGTCTATCTCTATAACCTCCATCCACCAACCCCACTGCTGAATTTCCAGGGCTCTTTCAGTGTTTGCTACACCACAGGCACTTCACAAATACTTGTTACATGACTGAAATCACTTTATCCTACAAGGTCAATAAAGTATTTTGTTAGAAATGTCATGACTTTGGTGTTCTGCAACTTCCTGTCTATCCAACTGCAAGAATCTACCAGAAGATGCTCTTATTCAAGATATATTTGCAGTTTTCCTATCCTTCACAGGGATATCAGTAGATAGCCATTCATTCAAAGTTGACAAATTTTAAAATCCCTGGTCTGTGATATGTGGTTTCTTTTTTTTTTTTTCATGATTTAGTCCCTTGACCACTGCTTTTTAGGTCCAGCTCAATGCAGTTATCCTAAAAACACTTAAAAATAATAACCAAAAATGCTAAAGTAAATTAAGTAAGCAGCTCTTTCCCAAGGTGGCACTAGGGGTAAAGAACCTGCCTGCCAATGTAGGAGACTTAAAAGGGACGTGGGTTTGATCCCTGGGTTGGGAAGATCCCCTGGAGGAGGGCTTGGCAATCCACTCCAGTGTTCTTTCCTGAAGAATCCCATGGACAGAGGAGCCGGTGGGCCACCGTCCATGGGATCCCAAAGAATCGGACACAACTGAAGCACCTTAGCACTGAGCCATACACCTACAGCCATCAGACAATTCTGCTAGCCTGATGCCTTGCAAGCCCTGGACCCTGTTTTGCTACTATAACACAGTGTTACATTTCGGAGCTCCTCACTCAGCAGTCAGGGGAAGAACAGGAAAGACATACTGTTTTCTAAACGTGACACCACCTGAGTTTAGTGATGGGGGAATCACAGGGACAAACTTTGTTTGTTTGAGCCAGGCACTGATATTCAAGAGGCAGCTGCTCAGTACATGGTATACTGACACCATGATATTTTGAGGCTGATGTTTTTGACACTGGGCATTCTGAACTGCCAACTTTTGAAATTATTAGCAAGCAACCTGTGCAATGGATACTGTACCTGTATCTCTGAGCCTTCTCTTATTTGATCATTAATTCCATTTCTATTTCTGACACCCAAAGCTTGACCCCTCGCCATCAGCTTGACCCACGTTAAATTTCAGATATCTGAAATAAGCATTAGATGGTGAGCTATGTGAATCAAATGCTTCCAAAGGACATTGGGGCAGGAGAGTTCAGGCAAAAATGTCTAGGTCATCTGGGGAAGGAGTGTGAGAAGGAATGGGGAGGAAAGGAAAGCCTTGTGGGGAATCACTGTCCCGCATGGGCATCCAACAGGAAAGGAACTTGCAAAAGAACTTAGAAGGGGAGACAGGGAACATGCTGCAAGGGATAACACAATGGAAGCCCTAAAAGGGGGTGACTGACTTACCACTCCTCGAATTGTAAAACGCCAGCTGGTTACTGAGGCTGAGAACAGCAGTCAAAAATGTGGAAAGAGGGTCATCTGTCCCTTCTTTTCCCTTTCCTCCACAGAGCCCAAAGTCCAGTCTCCCCACTGGCTTAAGGGCCCCTCTGCTCTACCCCTTCTACCTGGGTGGCACCACCTGGCCCAGATAGCTGCCATCACAGGGACCAAGCTCACCTGTACTGAAATGGCAAAGAAGTCTCATGGCACTGAATTTATATTAAAATCTGGCTTAGTATATCATTGACTATTCGTGATGTTCAAAATAATATTTATGTGTCCCCATTTTGTTATTTTCCAAAGTATTTCAGCAATGTCACTAAAAACGTTAGTCTTCAAGAAAACATCCTAATGATTTGGTTAGCAAGCATGATTGAGTACATCCTATAGGCAAGTACTAATGACCAAGCAGAGAGTAAGACAGAAAATGTTTCTGCCCTCACAAAGCTTCCATTCTAGGTAAAGGGAACAGATTATAAGCACACACATAAACACTTGACAGGCAGTGCTAAGTGCTATAAGGCAACTAAAGTTAAAGGGTCTGAAATCCATGGTAGGGGGGCCATTTCAGATTGGGGGGTCAGCTCTGAGTAGGCATCTTTTGATCAGAGTTAAATGAAGTGGGGAGTTCACAGTGTGAATAGCTTAAGGTACAGCATTCTGAGCTGAGAAAGTAATGTCCCTAAATTCAGTCCTCCCCTAAGTTTAGAGGACTGGCAAGAAGGCCAGTGACCACATAAGCACACTTCCACACCAAGGGTGTGTGCAATCACCAGTGTGTCTGTTGTTCACTCAGTCACGTCTGACTCTTTGTCGACCCCATGGACTGTAGCCTGTCAGGCTCCTCTGTCCATGAGATTTCCGCGACAAGAATACTGGAGTGGGCTACCATTTTCTTCTCCAGGCGATCTTCCTGACCCAGGGATCAAACCTGGCTCCCCTGCAGGCAGATTCTTTACCATTGAGCCGCCAGGGAAGCCCACCAGGCTGTTTCCTAGTAGCCAGGTGTTACCTACATTCAACGAGGTTAGAAAGGCAGTAAAGGCAGACTGCTGCTTCCTTTTTTTCACATCTACTTACCTTACTAGGAATTCTTGTGTGGGGTGTGGGGGTGAGGGCTTGGGGGAGGATGACAGAGGAAGTCAAGGAAATCATCATTCAAGTTCTCTTTTTACCATATTTTCCATTCTCCGTCCCCTCTCCTATTTCCTATTCCTGCTTCTCTCTCTCCTTCTCTCATTCCCTCCTGACTCACTTCTCCTCCTCTTCCTTCTTCCCCACCTCCCCTTTCAAATTTCTTTCTCCGATCTGCATTCTTTCTAACAATCTGTCTCTGCCTTCTTAAAATCTAAAAAGTGAAAATCGTCCTCAAGAGACAGAAAACAAAGTTAGTCTAAGTCAAATTGACAAGCAGCAGTTTGCACCTGAGTTATATTATTAGCAAAAGTAACCACAAGTACCACAAGAGGGAAGGAGGAAGGATGTTGGGGGTGGGGGAAGAATGCACAATAGCATCAAATAAACTGAGGGTGACTTTGCTGGGGGGCAGAATACACAGCAGCATCAAATATAATGACTGCGGCTTTATTACGAAATGCGGCAAGTTCACACCCTGGGACTGGTAGGCCGTCTCTGTAGGACCTCACGGCCAGCATCTGCCAACCACGGCACCTGGCTCCCTGACCTTGCGCTCAGCTTGCAACTTGCAACACTTCACTTGGGCCCGACTTACACTTCATCATAACGGTAATAATAGAGCAGTGATATACTTCAACCCACTATTGATCTCCACAGAAAACAGGCCCTTGCTTAGCTGGCTGAAAAACCTTGCTTTATTACCTACTGTTTACTGTTCAGACCAAACTCTTAAAAACAGCTTCTCTGGTACCCATCTGTGGCTGGTCACTTTGATGGTAAGACTCGTCCCCTTCCGTAATACCATCGAGCTGTTCTGGATCAACCCCCTTGCTCATTCCAGCCTGCTGCCCAGGATCCTAGCAGGACAGAGAGACTCCCTGTCACACCACATCTACAGCCCTTTCGCCCTCAGGTCTCAGCCTAAGTATCCCTTTAGACAGGCCTCCTTAGGTAATCTGATTAAAATCCGAATCCTTTTCCCTACTGAATGCCATTGTTCTCAAACACAGAAAGCTTTTTTCCTTCAAAACACCTACTGTATCATTTTTAGTTGTATCACTCAGGGTCCACTTTGGGAACCAGAAACCATACCAGTTTGTTTTAAAATGGAGAACTGGATATATAGCATTAATTAAAATAAAAAAAGTATTGATAGGCTGAAAAGACAGAAAGAGGCCATTGAGGTACCAGAGAGATAGTAAATGCAGCAAATAGCCACCATACCTAAGACTGGGGATTATCAGAAACTTGAAGGAGGACTGGGACCCGGAGCTGTAGGTGCCGTTTGTTTCCTGCTGGTCCCTCGGGAGCTTGGAGGAGGGCTGGAGGAGCTGGTTCTCAGATACTAAGGAAAGGGTGCTACTTGGCTGGTGCTGGCCTCTCTGACAAGGTGCAAAGAAGTTGCTTCTAAGGAGTGCTGGAAGAAACTGGAAACTGCAAACCACCAGTGATGCTGGAGTAAATTAAACGAAAATAGTACCTCTCAGGACAACAGGGAGAACGAGAAGGGGCAGGCCCCCTTTGCTTCCTGTTTATTGCCTACCAGCCTTCCCCTGTTGAGAGATCCTAATGTGGATACACCTGGCAAAGAAAAAAGGTAGTTTGCAGAGTTCCAGCCTGAGCAATTTAGAGCAGCATATCCAACGGTGGGTTTAAGAAGTATCATAGCTTAATAAAGAGCATAGTAGTTGTAGATTGTCTTTTCTTTCATGCTAGGCAGTGTGTGCTCAGGACCCATGTCTTTCTTTTCACTGTTCTACCCCGTCCCTGTGTACAGCACAGTAAGAAGTAAATAGAAGGTACTCAATAAATATTCCTTGGATGGATGGATTTATTAGATTGTTTTCAAAAGTACTTAGCAAAGAGTACAGTTCAATTCTTGCCAACTGAACAATATTGAGTGCCTCATATGGCAGTCTATAGACATTGGGGCTAAAATATGAATATGAGGCAGTTCCTTACTATTTAGTATGGTTAGGACATTCTCATATGACACTAAATAATAAAATGCCATTGCAAACACTCATATGTTTAAATGCCCAAAGAACTGAACAGGCAGCAAAATCTAGAGGACACCAGGAAAAGAAAGACGGTATACATGGGTTTGGAATGATTCAAAGACTCGGATGGAAGAAGTTATGGTCCAAGGCAGGCTTAAGAGGGGGCAGACAAGGAAAGCTGAGGAGGAGAGGTGGGTTTGGCAGGTTTTGAGAGGCTTCTGATGAACACAGAGAAGTGAGAGATTAATATGTCACTGGAAAAGTAAATTTGAACTGTGTACAATTCTGGAGCTAGAATTTTGAGTAGTATGTCTTTTGCAAAGAGGAGACAGTAAGAGGTTTTATGCAGAGGAGTGATGTGGCCACTGTGAATGTTTTCTGAAGATGAATCTGGCGGCGTCTCAAGGATTCTGCAGTTATGCGGCATCACTCAGTATATAGGAACTGAAGCCAGAAAGACTAGTGAGCAGACGGTGGCAATCCTGAGCCAGATAAGTGGTCCAGATAGAAAAAGAAGAAAAAGATAGCAAGTAATGCTCAGAAGGAAGAATCAACGAAACATAATTCAGAATTAATCCAGGCCAAGAAGGGTGGCGAGGATATCTAGAATTAATGCACAGTGGTATACACAGGATTCAGAAGGGTGGCAATAAAGGAGATCATCAAGTTTCAACAGAAGAGCTTGATGGTATCAGTACAATAAAGTCTCAGCGAATACTTCCCCTCCAATAACTAAACACACATTTTGCAAAATTAATATGAATCTGGAAGAATATATATGTCTTCCTCTGGAGGGGCTTCAGAAGTACCAGGCTTCTCAAAGTTATAATAGTCACACGGTGATATCTCGTTTCCGTAGATATGCTCCTCGGGATTGGTCTGCCAAGTATTTTCATACAGTTCCTTGTCCGTTTCTCCTTTAGCTTTGGGAGGATGCACTTTCACATTTTCATAGTTGTTATGGATGTTAGTGTCCTTCCCAGAAGAGTGGCGGTCTTGAGTTTGAACTGAGATTTTATGCTTTGGGCTGATAAACTGGGGACCCAAGGAGGATGTTTTAGTATAGTCTTTTCTCCTGCTTCTCCTCCTTTGCAAAAACTTTGGTAAGGTAAATTGCACGGTATTCTGGTGTTTCCAATGCCAAACACACCCGATTCCACAGATCACCAACAGTAAAAGAAGGGAAATTCCTATAGACACGGCCACTGAAGTATTTCCACAGATTTCCAGCATCTCTGCACAAACAATGTTGTTTGTTACTACGGTGAAGCCCTTAATGAATTCACAGGTACAAGCCACTGTACTTTCTCGTAAAGTACGGTTTGAAAGTAATTTCGGAAGCTCGTTTTGACATTTCTGTTTCAGATATGAAAGGACATTATGTGGCAAATTCTTGGTGTCAGAGGAGAGATTGAGTAACCTTGATTTTGGAAGCTGGCTCTCGTTGTATCTGATGATTACACAATTGTTATTGTATAGTTGCACTGTGTCAGAAGGGATTTTATCCAACTCCGCTTCCTTTGCTATCAATGAATCACAAAATGAAGCACAAATGAGTGGAAAATAATAACAGAGTAGAAAACTCAAGAAAGGGAAGGTTGAATGATCTGCCATCCAGGTGCCTGCTATAAATTAAAAACATTTTAATTGCATATTTAATACATAGCACAATAAAAAAAAATCTGCCAATTTCTACCACTACATTAAGCATTAGCATTTAGGGAACTCTTCCTTCAAGATAGAATATAGTACTAGTTGCAGCACTGGGTTTTTGCTTTAATATAGAAGGCAGTACTAGCTGTTGGATTCAGTGAGTTTTTACTTTAACATAGAATACAGTCCTCACTGGTGTGAGGGGGTGGGAGAGTTAAAATAACATGTCTGCTGAAGTCTGAGTGGTTTTATCACTTAGATTTCAACGTGGTTTTTGACAACAAGGCTAATCATCTTCAAGAGAAAGATAATGCGTCAAACACAACGGGAGGAAAGGGACGAGAGTACAGATGGACAATCATTTCTACCCCCTATCACCTCCTCTGTGAAGCCTCGCCCCTCTTTCTAGTGGTCAGAGACCATGTCTGCTTCTTAATCACACCTTACTTTGTGTCCCCATATTAAAGAGTCAGCTCTCTATTAATGGGGCTTCCCTTGTGGCTCAGCTGGTAAAGAATCCACCTGCAATGTGGGAGACCTGGGTTCAATCCCTGGGTTGGGAAGGTCCCCTGGAGAAGGGAAAGGCTACCCACTCCAGTATTCTGGTCTGGAGAATTCTATAGTCCATGGGGTCGCAAAGAGTCGGATGCGACCGAGCGACTTTCACTTTCACTTTCTCTATTATAGCATGACAACTTAAATTACACGAAATTGTGTCTTCTTATCTGGTTATATGGTAGAGAGGGATCAGGTCTTTTCCTCTGTATATTCCTAGAGAATATGTATAACACCTAGCACAGAAAAGACACTCAGTCAATATTTATTGAATAAATGATTAAATAAACATAGGACTCCAAATCTAAACATCTGTTTAAGCTGATAGTTTAAAATGCAAGACGTGTCTTGTAAAGGGTACAGTGTGTACTTAAAAGAAGAAAAGAGTCCTTTGATGTAAAAACAAAATACCTATAACCAAAATATTTAAAATAGAATTTGAGAGTCTTCCTATCACTAGTCTAATCACAACTTCCAGCAAATAACTTTCATTTAATTAAGATAATTTTATAGTTTTACCTGTTGATGCTTTAAAATGGCAGAGGGGAGAGAAACTGGAAGTATTCAACTACTCTGAATGTTCTACTACGATTTTATTAACAAAACATTACTGCTGTATGTTTTTAGACTAGACACAGATATACTTACATCCAACATTGTTTTCATCATTGTTGTTTTCTTCCAGTTTTATTGAGATATATAATTGATATACCACACAGTATCAGTTTAAGGTATACAATATGATGATATGATATTTGCATGTACTGTGAACTATTTACCACACTAAATTTAGTTAACATCCATCAGCTCAGTTAAACATTTTTTTTTCTTATGATGAGAACCTTAATGATCTACTCTTTTAGCAACTTTCAAATAGATACTATAGCATTGATAACTATAGTCATTCAATTTCACAGTGCTTATGAGATGATGATCATCATCTACTGAAAGTCCATCAGTAGCATTTAGTTACTTGGGGTCAGCTTTTAAACACTGTTACATGGATTATCTCATTTAACCCTACCATTCACAACTGTCATGGGAAGTAGATACTACTGTTATCCTTATTTTATACATGAGAAACAAGATGATTAAGTTAAGTAACTTCTTTAATGACTAAGAAGTGATTAAATCTGGATTCAATTAAAATTTTCCCCTAAATATTATCCCTACCCAGGCTTCTATAAATGTCTGTCAAGCACATCCATAACTAAATTTTTATAGATGATTAGCTCTGAGGTTCTTGGGGTTTGGAATCGTATCTTATTTATCTTTATATTACCAGCAGCAGTATTAGACACAGAATAGCTGGTTTGTTAAATACTTGCAAATGAATACAGCAACCTGCATTAGGATAAAAACAGTAGTGACAGACAAGAAAGAAAGAAACCCTGAAATTGTGCCCTGCTCTCAGTGAGTACTCACGTACAACAGTGAACATTTCTAAACTTGTTCAAGGTTAGAATACATCAAATGTGCAAATTTTCAATCTGGCATTTCACATAAAATACTAAATTAAATATGAGATGCAGCTGATTTATAAAATTTCTTTGATAAAACTATAGGGACAGACATCCTGGACTGCAACATCTTTTAATCTCTTTGGAACTTTTGTAGGTTCCCTCCTTTCTAAGGCCAGACACATTGCTTCGTGTTCAAGGTTTGGCAAGGGACTTCGGTCATTAGGATCCCACTTCCTTTCTGCAACAGCTGAGAACTGACCATATGTAATACATTTTATGGTATAAATAATAACTCATTTAAGTAAATGTTTGCCAGCATATTTGAACTAAATTTCAAATATTGATTGAAACTAATCAGCTTTTTAAAAAGTGCCATGATTGCAACAGAAGCAAGAAGGCTTACCTAAAGCCCTCTGAGGATAAGGTAATATATCACTCTCTGGATTTCCAAGAGGAGAATTTACTTTTAACCATCTATGTCATTCTGTGGAGAGCAGACATTTAAGTACGTTCCCAAAATTAAAACTGTTTATCAAAGACGTGTTTACTGAGATAAAGACAAGGAGACATCTTACAGGAAAATAAATGTATCTGTTCCCTTTTTTCAAAATATTAGGAAAAGCCCTGTAAGACGGAAACAAAGATCTACTAGAATTGGAGCCATATGTTAAATAAGAGTCCTTCAAAGGTAACTTTTAAGTTTCACTTTGCCCAATTTGAAAGAGGGCTTTCAGTTTTGGAAAACAATTCCAACAGGTATACCCAACCATTATTCATTTGTCTTAAAATCACAAATTGTTGACAAACTTCTGAAATTTTAGTCAGATACTGCCCTTCTATTTGAAAAGAAGGCAACAACTAAGCATACCCTTGTACTTGTGAGGCTCTCCACCAGTGAGGAAGCACTAACCTCACAGGTTGTAAACTGGGTTTTCAACATCTGGCCACCTAATGCTACACACACTCTGTCTGATAAGATAAAACGCCATGATTATTTCAAATGAACTATTACTTTATAGTTTTCATTCCCCAAATACCTTGAAGCAGGTTCTCACTTACCTTGAGATTTGTATGCCAAGCTTTCTTTTGTTCTTTTGGTTCTGTTTCAAACCCGCTTTGGTTTAGAACTTGTTCCTCTTTTCACTCTTCACGTAGGTTAGTTACTTCCTTCTTTACCGCTCCTTTCAGATGATTTCATACTTGCAAAGTTTCCTGGCTCAAGAGGAAGTTCTTATCATATACATAAGAACTGAGATAAATTGTATGAGTTTTTGAATAAGGAAGTCCAGCCCTTCATCTTTCAGTTCAGTTCAGTTCAGTCGCTCAGTCATGTCCGACTCTTTGTGACCCCATGAATCACAGCATGCCAGGCCTCCCTGTCCATCACCAACTCCCAGAGTAACTCTCCAACTGTATCAGAAACTGATGCGTGAGGCCTAGGTGGTTTTTTATTTGGACAATATTCGCAGCCTTCACTTTATTTTTATTTATTTTTCTTTTTTAAGCATCAGAAATGTATTCTCTCCCATTGTGGAGGCCAGAAATCCAAATTCAAGGGGTGGGCAGGGCGGTTCTTCCAGACGCTCCAGGGGAGAATCCATCCAGGCCTCTCTCCTGGCTTTGGGTGCTTCCTGGTGCTTCGTAGACACAGCACCCCCATCTCTGCTCTGCTGTCTCATCGCTTCTCCGCTTGTCTTTCCCACTGTGTACCTTTTATAAGGTCACTGTCCTTAGATGCAGGACCACCCAGATAATCCAGGATGATCTTTTCTCAGACCTTTCATTATATGTACACCTGCAAAGATCCTACTTCTAAATAAGGTCCTGTTCACAGCCTCCAGGAATTAGGATTTAGATGGCTTTTGTGGTGGGGGGCAGGGGCGGGGATGGGGCACAGTGGGAATCACTATTCAACCCACTAAAATACCTAAAAAATTGTGCATTTTACCTTTTACTATTTATAACTTTTTAAAAGTTTTATACTGTATGTAATCTTCAGGCAGTCCTCACTTGAGAATCAGCATTCTGATTGCTTTTTATTTATTTATTTTTGGCTGGTAACCCTTTATTATTATTTTTTCATTTATTTTTATTAGTTGGAGGCTAATTACTTTACAATATTGTAGTGGTTTTTGCCATACATTGACATGAATCAGTCATGGATTTACATGTATTCCCCATCCCGATCCCCCCTCCCGCCTCCCTCCCCATTCCATCCCTCTGGGTCTTCCCAGTGCACCAGCCCTGAGCGCTTGTCTCATGCATCCAACCTGGGCTGGTGATCTGTTTCACCCTTGATAGTATACTTGTTTCAATGCTGTTCTCTCAGAACATCCCACCCTCGCCTTCTCCCACAGAGTCCCAAAGTCTGTTCTGTACATCCGTGTCTCTTTTTCTGTTTTGCATATAGGGTTATCGTTACCATCTTTTAAAATTCCATATATATGCGTTAGTCTACTGTATTGGTGTTTATCTTTCTGGCTTACTTCACTCTGTATAATGGGCTCCAGTTTCATCCATCTCATTAGAACTGATTCAAATGAATTCTTTTTAACGGCTGAGTAATATTCCATGGTGTATATGTACCATAGCTTTCTTATCCATTTGTCTGCTGATGGGCATCTAGGTTGCTTTCATGTCCTGGCTGTTATAAACAGTGCTGCAATGAACATTGGGGTACACGTGTCTCTTTCAGTCTAGTTTCCTCAGTGTATATGCCCAGGAGTGGGATTGCTGGGTCATGTGGCAGTTCTATTTCCAGTTTTTTAAGGAATCTCCACACTGTTCTCCATAGTGGCTGTACTAGTTTGCATTCCCACCAATAGTGTAAGAGGGTTCCCTTTTCTCCACACCCTCTCCAGCATTTATTGCTTGTAGACTTTTGGATAGCAGCCATCCTGACTGCCGTGTAATGGTACCTCGTTGCGGTTTTGAATTGCATTTCTCGGATAATGAGTGATGTTGAGCATCTTTTCATGTGTTTGTTAGCCATCTGTGTGTCTTCTTTGGAGAAATGTCTGTTTAGTTCTTTGACCCATTTTTTTGATTTTAAAATTTTTACAAAAAAATATTTTTAAAATATGGTAATGCACAGGTCTTGTTGATTAATCTGCTTGTATACTAGCACAGTCCTTGCTCCCAATACTAACTCCCAGTGCACCAGGTTACATCAATACTTGTCAAACCAGTCTCCCAATTTCAGTTCAGAATATGCTAATATTCTTTTAAACTGATAAGACAGGATTTCCTAAAGTATGTTCCCAAGTGCACTGCTTCTGGAATCTTCTAGGAGGTGTTTCACCAAGTAAATTTGGGAAAGACTGCTCACCTGGAGACTCACAGGCACCTCAGCATCCTGAAGGCTGTGAGCAGTCTTACAGTCAGCAAACAAAACCAACCAAATATGAGAGAAAAACTGCTTAACTCTCTTTAATTATAGTAGCCAACATTCTCTGAGCACTTACTATGTATTCTAAACCTTCATATGCTACTCAGTAAATCCTGAAAACAACTTGATGGGAGAGGACTCTATTTGTCCTCTCTTACAGAGGAGGGTATGGAGGCCGAGTGGTGAGGTAATCACTCCCTCTGTGCGGGCGTCAGTCGACCTCCAGCACCTGTGTGCTAACCCCAGGATTCGAGCTGTCTCGCTAGGCTGAACGACAAGTTTTCATCACAGAACACTTACTTAACAGCACCTCTCAGAGGATAACTCTTTGGAATACCAATATGGGAAACGCTGAGTTAGACAGACAAGATAACAAAGTAATGGAAATTTTTGCCTTTCAAGCTGTACTGGAAGTTTTTCAAGCACAGAGGATAAACTTTGTGTAGAGTGGTTTAAAAGAAGATTTAGTTACTGAAATACCAATTGGATGTTTGAAGAATAAGTCGGTCAATATTGACTGGACATTGACATTGTGCCAGGCATTATGCTAAGCAATGTGGGTGCAATAGTGAACACACTCCCTTGCAGCACCTAAAGCCTAGTGAAAAGGCTTATCTGCAGATCTCTTCAGATCAAGACAATAGGAGCTAAGAGAAGACACTGCTACACACAGGCAGTGGGGACAAGGAAAGAGACATCCAGCTAAGAACTGCCAGGGAAAGGACGACATGAGCAAGGCCTCCCAGGACATGAAGGACATAATCAAAGGCGGACAGCAGTGTTCTAGGCAATGACCCCAGAGTGCAGGAGGTATCTAGTTGTGAAGCTTTAAATGTCAATTCAGTCTTTAGACCTACCAGTATCTTACCTTTAGCTGCCCTCCCACCTAATAATACAAACAGAAACACACACACACACACATGCACACAATCTGCAAGTAATGTAACAAAGATAATATTTATGTAAAATTATGCAGTCTACTCTAGAACTCAGGACAACCGGATATCCATCCAGATTTCATCTTTTGAACTTATGGAAAGTTGCTTCACCATTTATCACTTTAGTTTTTTGGAAGATAAATAAAATGAAGGGATACTGCTTGGCTTTTTCTCCAGAGAGGATTTTTAATTTTAGGTAATAGATATAACCATTCTTTGAATTTATAAAAAAGATGCTATATACATATTTTGTCAAAACAGAATTATTGTAGAATCATTTGTATGAATCAGATATTATGTCTTGAGTTCTACTCTTCTATCTTACAGTTCCCTTTGTAGACGTGGTTGGGTGCATTCAGGGTGGTAAGTCTGTAGACAACAGTTCCCTTTTTAATCATAGTGGTTATGGTTAGGTTTTCTTTTCCTGCTTTTCTTTCTATCATGTGGTTTGGGTAGCAGAGGGCCTGGTAAGTAATTTGTTCTCTAGTGTAACTTGGACTAAATAGTTTATCCAAATTTTCTTCTATTACTTGATGATTAACAACCAATAAACTGTGATTTAAATTCCTAGCCATTTCTTTTGTGTAGTTAATATCTACGTATTTTAACCGTGTGCTTTTTCAGGTGTTTAATCTGAGTAGTATCAGTGACAATAGACATGGACAAATGTTTGTGTATGTGGATTTTATTTGAAGGCATGCTTGACTAAAAAACATTTTCCTGGACATTCTCTGTAAGGAGCCCTTGAACTCCATGCTACTAGTTAAAAGCATTATGGAAACATACATTTTAGCATAAAGCATTATGTTGCATGGGAAAGATAATGATACACTTAGTGCTAGCAAATTCATTAATACTGATTTGTTTATGGGATTAGCCACAAAGCAACTCGAACTTTAATGGAATGAGTCAACTCATAAAGTTTCACTGTGGGGACCAAGGAGTTAAGAAAACTTTAAAATGAGGAAATTGAGCAGCTGAAGGTAAGGAGAGAAGGCATGAATAAGAGGAAGTCAAAATAGAACCACTGTTGCTTTAGCTACTCTTAGTGTCGATCCTGTTAGCAGCAGGCAAACCTAAATTATTGAATACAGAATTTTGAGGGGGGTGGGAATGGACTTTCTGAAAGGGATCTGAGATATCATTTAGTTGAGGAATTCATTCCCAAACCTGAAAGTCTATCAAGATCACTTATAAAGCTTTTAAAAAATTACACATTCCTAGGACCCTAGGGATTCTGCCTCATTATGTCTGGGATGGGGCCCAGGGATCTTCATTCTAAAAGTTAAGAATAATATAAAGGAATAATATAAAGGAATTTATGAGTTAGAGAAATAAGGGAATGCACAGACTGTAGGGGGAAGAATTTTTACTTTTGATTTTACAGTCTTTTATACTACTTGATCTTATACCACTTTCATAACAAAAAGGACTAAGATATCCTTAGATGGTTTTGATTTGTGGCCATGTTTGGGAATCACTGATACAATTGAACCCTCTGAGGGTAAGAGAAGTGATGTGGTTTACTCCAAACCCTTCAGCCAAGAAAGTAGAAATCTAGCCCAGATATAAAAAGTCTCTTGAATCTGACCCAGTAATTTTCTTCTATGCCACACTATTTTCGTGAGGACTAGGAAAAGGAAAGTCCCTAGATGTCACCTTCAAGAGTAACTTTTTTTTCCTCCTTATAGTGTCAGAATATATTTGACAGAAAGATAGAGATAACAAAATGAGACAACAAAATCCATCAGGGATGCAAAAAGTAGCAAACCATGAAAGATGTTACTCTATTGGTGGACCATTTTTAGCTATGACATCTGCTTGTCAGACTAAAGAGACAGACATTGTTATGATTCCTTAAAAAATGTAGAAAGGTTAGATGATGGTCAAAGGCTAAAAAAGAAGACCCTGAAAGAAAAAGTAAAAAGACCTAGGAATTGTACCCCTACATAAATACTCAACAGAAATGAAGGCCATTTCTGATAATGACTGCTTTCTCCATAATACCCCAAATCTCTAGAAATATTCCAAATGTCCATCAACAGTACAGTGGGTAAATGGAGCATACTAAATCCACACAATGTAGTACTACACAACAAGAACAACAACCAAGTTACTGATATGCACAAAAACATGGATGGATCTCACAAACTTAACATAGAATTAAAGAAGCTATGCACAAAAGATGAATGCATGTTGAGTGATCCCACTCCCCAAATCATGGAAAGCTTTCCACAAACATTTAATGGTAAAAGTTGGAAGAGTAATGATTACTACAGATTGGGAGGTACATAAGCAAGCCCTCTTGGATGCTAGAAAATGTGCTCTATCTTAATCTTTGTGGTGGCCACAAAGACATACCTATATGTAACCATTTATCAAGCTAGCCATTTCAGATTTATGCACACTGTGTTATTGTGTCTTAATTAGTCTTCCTCTACAAAAAGGAAACTAGAGACGAACAGTAAGTTAGTAAAAGTCATGAAAAATTGAGATAACTAGATATGATTTTTATTTGTTCAGATTTTTATTCATTCATCTTCTTTGCTAAACTGGTTTACTAACTTGATGGAGAAACTTTGCTATATTATAGGTAGACTTTGAGCTGGAATAATTATAAGTTTAGCTGGAGCTTCCCAAGCCTGGAGGTTGGTAAAAACTGGTGGTAAGCAGGATAGAAGTTATTAATGAACCTTGAGCTTCCATTTAGTCAAAGCAGGGAATTTCTACTTTCTGGGATTATTTATATGGTCTTTCATTGGCACACCTTGACGTACTTAAGGGATGTGTTACTGAGAAATTATATTCATCTAAAACCACAGGTATACACTACAATATTGTAAAGTAATTAGCCTCCAATTAAAATAAATAACTTAATTTAAAATTTTAAAAAAAGATAAAAAAATAAAGTAAAATCACAGGTATAAAGCAATTTTACCTAAAAGGAATAATTCTGGGATCTTGGGCAAGTAATACAGCTTCTCCATCTTGCTTTCCTCATCCACAAGACAACAACGGATTCAGTAATCCCTAAGATTCCTTCAAGTTCTACTAATTACAAATGAACAGCATAAAAATGGTCATCACATTCAGAAGAGGGTGTTTCAAAGTGGTTCTCATGTTTGCCATATACTTCCTTTTACTCCAACTCCCCTTTTTCATCATAAGTCTTTCCTAATTGCTAACACATATCAGATAACAAGACCTGAAGCTTGCTTCAACTTTACTTGAACAACACTTCTCCTTGCCCCACTGTTTGTCCTATTTTAATTCCTTCAGATTAAAATAAATAGACATTGGGAAAGCTGAAAAAAACTGAAAACATTTTACTTCTTCATGAACAAAACTGAAAGCTGTATAATTTAACAGTCCCATAGTAGATACATCATCTTAGAATGTGTATATAATTTCACAAGTCAGATAATAGATAAACTATTTAAACAGATTTCTGTTGTTCATTTGAGGAGAAGAGTACTATAAACTAGGATTAATAATAGATGCCAAATCAGTCACTGGCTGATTCTGCCAACTTCTTCAGCAAATGTTGTAAGGCATAGCATAACACATCATTACTTAAAAATAACTGGACATATTTTAAAACTTTACGCTGTAGTTAGGCTGGGTGTGAGAACTACTGGATAGCAGACTCCTTTCTCCCATGAACAGTGTTAATCACTATTACCTTTTCAAACCTGGCATGCGAGGGGAGACTCACTCATCAGAGGAAAGCTTATTCTTAGCCCTTTGCTTGAAGATAGAGTGATCTGAGTTATAACCTGATTCTGACCACAAAATTGGGGAGTAGGGCGAGAAGAGTAGCTGCTTTAGAGTCACTTTCCCCCCCAAACTGAGATGGTACTCAGAGTGGGTGATACTGAGATGGGGCAGGAACCCGTCTGAAAGGGTCCTGATAATGAGGGCCTCTGCTCCCCTTGTGGGAAACACACTCTGGAAGCCTATTTATCTTCAGGTAGATACTGGTGAACATTCACCCAGAACAGGAGGTCATTTAGTATGTGAGGTATAAATCATTAATGGTCTCAGATAAGCCAGTGTTATGCCCCAATGAAATTGGAGTCTCTGAAACCCATTTTTTATGTTTCCTTATAGACCAGTGGCTTCTCCTTAGTACACCAGGCTAAAGTCATGCATGTTAATTCTTAAGAGACATATCTCACCGTGATATGTTCTTTTTATTGGTTTATCAGAATTTGAAGCGCTTCCCCTCTTGTCCTCAGAGTCTATCCTAACATTAACTAGCTTGAGCCAGTCATTCAATCACAGAGAACCTCATCTTATCTATAAAATGGATCTAAATGGGTTAATGGTTGTTAACTCTAGCTATTCATTGGAATCTCATTAAGGAGCTTTAAAAAATACTGATGCTTGCATTGCAGGGCACAAAAATTAGAGCAAATTTCCAAGTGTGTAACCTGAGGATTAGTAGTTTTCAAAAGATCCTCAGATATTTAAAGGGCCAGCAAGCCAAATGAACAGTCAGGCCTCTTTTGAACTAAGAATCTATGGCTCTGTGCTGCATGATCTTGAGAACCACTGAACTCTACTTTTCTTCACTATAAAGAAAGAACTTGGAATACAGTGTTGTAAAAAGAAATCTGCAAAGTGCTCCAGGTTTACCACAAAAATTTGTTATTAAAAACCGCTCTGAATTTTCAAGCTAACATGGCACTAATAATACATACAAATTAATTGCCAGATGAACATGTATCAGACCATTCTCTCATCCCTTTATGTGGATTTTCTTCTTTAATTTCTACAAGAATAGGGATAGGTATTATTTACTAGTTAGAAGATGAAGAAGCTGAGGCCTATCCAAGGCCATATATCTCTTTCCAGAGCTTGAATTCAAACTCACACCATGGGACCTGAATGCAGACCAAGTGCTTTTAACAACTCTATGGGATTTACGAAGTGCCCTCCTTCTCAGGGAAGCCTGGCATGCTGCAGTCCATGGGGTCGCAGAGTCAGACACGACTGACTGAACTGAAATGACCTCCTTCTCTTCCTATAACCAAATGCCTGTGATGTCCCAGATTAAAATCTTCTTTATTTCAGACGGTGTACAGTTGAATCTTTATCTATTCCTGAATATTTCATGACCATAGGGTAAATTTTGAATCCATTCTGGTTCTGCTTCTGTGACTTTAATTGTTATTTTGCCACTTTTGGTATTATAGGCATACATGATGGCCTGCCTCAGAGAGCCCTGCCTGGCCCCCTCCTACCGGACTTTTGGGCTAGGGTGCCGTTGTGCGGCTCACAGGGAGATAGCCTGACCCTGACCACCCGTGAAGGGCTGTAAGGAAGTGAAACTAACACAGCCCCCGCCTGACGTTTGCCAATCTAGGAGATACTTGCAAGAATTAAATGGCTCATATGGTAAAGAATCTGCCTACAGTGCAGGAGACCTGGGGTTCGATCCCTTGGAGAAGGAAGTGGCAACCCATTCCAGTATTCTTGCCTGGAAAATCCCATGGACAGAGGAGCCTGGAGGGCTGCAGTCCATGGGGTCACAAAAAGTGAGACATGATTGAGCGACTGACACATACAAATGAACTTTTTACTTTGTTTCCTCACCTCCCCCATCTCTGATCCATAAAAGAATCTGCATCCAGACCCCGACAACATGGTTATATTGAGGCACTGGCCTGCCATCTTCTCAGTGAGCTGGCTTTCATCTCTTCCTTACCTCAGCACCTTGCCTCTTGGATTTATTGACCTATCGAGAGGTGAGCAGAGTGATCTTGGACTCGCTAACAATTTGGCTTGAGTTAAAGATGGTGACCCTGATTGCAGGGGGTTTGGTAGGTTTGATTGGCTGGGGAAAAGCTCTTGTCTGGGTTTTAATGAAGTCTGAGGGGTTTTAGTAAGTGATAAGTGAAAGTGAAAGTCGCTCAGTCGTGTCCAACTCTCTGCGACCCCGTGGACTATACAGTCCATGGAATTCTCCAGGCCAGAATACTGGAGTGGGTAGCCTTTCCCTTCTCCAGGGGATCTTCCCAACCCAGGGATCGAATCCAGGTCTCCCGCTTTGCAGGTGGATTCTTTACCAGCTGAGCCACCAGGAATCTCATGTAAGTGATAAAGGAGCTTAGTAACTGATAAAGGAGGTATTCAAAACAACAGACTGACGTTTAAGATCAGGAAGCTCATGGTTTAGAATCTTTCTTCTGTACAATTCACAGTTGGGAAGTAACACACTCAACATGGGGCCTGAGACTGGTGACGCTGGTCACTATCATGGAGAGTGATAGAAATGACCTCACAGTTAGCTCCAACCTCTGGGAACTAAACCCCAGCTCCTACTGACAAGGACTTTCATCAGCTGGCCCTTGCCTCTTCCCTCCTTCACTAAACTACACACATTTGCTGTCTCTTGAACCTTCCACTGCATTCAGTTTGTTTTGCTTTTAGGCCCCACACTAGCTGTTCCCTTTGGCACAATGTCACATCAGTGTATCAATAATCAGGTGAAGAAACTGAGAAATCACCACCGTCTTGGAAGCCCCCATTTTGCTCATCCCATGACATTGTATTCTCTCATCTCCAGAGTAACAGCAATCCAGGCTTTTTCTGTTAATCACGTCTTGCTTTTCTTTATAGTTTCACTACTTATGTATATATCCCTAAATAGTTTGGAAAACTGCAGAGCAAGCACAGACTCGGCTCATGTAGACATGGCAAGATCTCCACTGTTTGATGAGGCTCTCCACAGCAGAGAAGCTGTGTTGAGCCACAAGACCACTGGCCACCTTGGCCTCTCTGAGTTTGTACAAAGCGCCCTTCTGGTGGAGTATCTCTGGACAGGTCCAGAAAGTACCATGGATATGTAGCTTATCATCAGTCAGCTGGCGGGACTCTAGCATGGACTAGACATGGATGTCTAGTGGAGACAAGGTTGGAGACAAAGGGTGCTTTGTATATTCTGCTGTTGAGTCTGGGCTTTAGGGGTAGGTCAGAGAAAAGCATTTCTGTGGGGTAAAAAGGGGTTTCAAGTATCCTGGCAGCATATTGTCAAGACAAGCCAAGTGCAGGAAAGTATCAGGGCCAGGCTTACTGAGACCTCTGTCCTTAGGTTTAAAAGGGAACAAGTCATGGCTATTTCTTACAAAGCTGAACATAACCTTACCATATGATCACACTCCTCAGCATCCACCCAAAGGAGTTAAAAACTTATGCGCACACAAAAACCGACACAAGGATATTTACAGCAGCTTTATTCTGCTATAGTAATGTAAATTGGTATGCTGCTAAGTCACTTCAGTGTCCGACTCTGTGCGACCCCATAGACGGCAGCCAACCAGGCTCCCCCGTCCCTGGGATTCTCCAGGCAAGAACACTGGAGTGGGTTGCCATTTCCTTCTCCAATGCATGCAAGTGAAATGTGAAAGTAAAGTCACTCAGTCGTGTCTGACTCTTAGCGACCCCATGGACCACAGCCTACCAGGCTCCTCCGTCCATGGGATTTTCCAGGCAAGAGTACTGGAGTGGGGTGCCATAACCACCATGAAAAACAGTATGGGGATTTCTCAAAAAACTATATATCCAAAGAAACAAAAACACTAATTCAAAAAGATACATGCACTCCAAAGTTCATAGCAGCATTATTTACCCTTGCTGAGACATGGAAACAGCCTAGTGCCCATTAACAGATGAATAGATAAAGAAGACATGGTACATATATACAGTGGAATATTACTCAGCCATAAAAAGAACCAAAATTTTACCATTTGCAGCAAGGGCTTCCCAAGCGATGCTACAGGTAAAGAACCCACCTGCCGGGGCAGGAGATAAGACACTCGGGTTCATCCTTAGGTCGGGGAGATCCCCCAGGGAAGGGGATGGCAACCCACTCCAATATTCTTGCTTGGAGAATCCCATGGACAGAGGAGCCTGGTGGGCTATAGTCCATGGGGTTGCACAGAGTCAGCAATGACTGAAGTGACTGAGCACACATGCATAGATGGACTTGGAGGGCATCATGCTATGGAAGTCAGACAAAGATAAACATGTATGATATCACATATCTAGAACCTAAAAAATACAGGAAATTAGTGAATATAACAAACAAACAAAAAAGACAGAGTTATAGACAGAAAGAACAAACTAGTGGTTACCAGAGGGAAGTAGGAAGAAGAAGGGGCAATATAAGGGTAGGTGGAAAAGGTTATCACGGGATTATATGAAATCATGTGTACGAAACTTTTGAAAATTGTGAAGCACTACAGAATTTAAAGAATCTTTCATTCAGTAAAAAAAATTTTAAAGAATATGCAAACATCTGTAAAAGAAAAACTTGGAAGTGACCAAGATATCTTTTAGTAGCTGAATAGATAAACAAATATCTAGACAGTGGAATACTATTTAGTGCTAAAAAAGAAATGCGCTATTCATCCATGAAAAGACATGATGGAAAACTAGTGCATCTCACTCAGTGAAAGAGGGTAATCTGAAAAGACTACATACTGTGTGATTCCAGCCAAATGACATTCTGGAAAAGGCAAAACTATGGAGACAGTAAAAAGACCCGGTGGTGGCTTGTGATGGGGGGAGGGGGCGGATGTGAAAGGCAGAGCCAGAGGATGTTTAGGGCAGTGAGAACACTCTTTATGATACCCTGATGATGGATAAGTGACCTTATACGTTTATCCAGCTCATACACTGCACAACACCAAGACTGAACCACGATATAAACTATGGACTTTGGGTGATTACAGTGTCAGTGTAGGTCCATCGTAACAAATGTACAGCTCTGGAAGGGGGTGTTGATCACCGGGGAGGCCCTGCATGTGTTGGGGCAGGGAGTGTATGGGAAATCTCTATACCTGCCCCTCAATTTTGATATGAACCTTAAACTTTTATAAAAAAAAAAACTCTTCATTTTTCAAAAAGGTTAAAGATCAGCTTCAATAGGATTCATTACTTGCAACTAAAACTGTGACTGATGCACTGTGCATTTATTTGTATTTTTGTGTTTGTTTATATACTCTGCTCTTAGACCTTCTTGGGACATACTTTTTGGATATGTGTTGGAACTCTCCTATTGTAAGGAAGATAGACTCAACTCAAACTGGCTTACACTATATATATATATATATATATAAAACTGAAAAGTCCTTCAATTCCATTTCATTGGCAATCTTTTATTTCTCAAACTGCCTGATGAGTACATGGATGCTCATTATAATAACTTCCATACCTTCTTGAATATTTGAAATACTTCAAAATAAATTTAAACAAAGATAAAATGATATGAAGTGGCTGGATCCAGCAGCTCAAGAAATGTCATCAGCCCTGCCCCTTCCTTCTCTTGGTTGCCCCCTCCCCCCACCCCTTTCCTCTTAAGGTCCCCTCCAGATGGAATCTACTGAAACCCCAAACTTGCCATATTTACAGCTGGCAGCTTAATGACAAGAGTGCCTGACTTCTCAATAGGTCCAGAAATCCCAGAATTGACCACTGGTCTCAGCCAGGTTTCAAGCCAGTTCTTGGAAGAGCTGTTTGACCCAAGGCATATGATGCTCTGCTGGGTTAGGCCAGGCTTGCCTGCCACCCTGAGCTGATAAATGAGGTTAATTGCTTCTCTGGCTGCATAGTTGGGCATTTTGACTAGAAGGGGAATGGCTACTGGGTGGGAGAAACACAAATGACCCTTCCTTTTCTTGAAGATTCTTTAAAGGAAAAAAGACAGTTCTTGAGAGTTCTCTCAGCACAGAGAAAACTATTTCTCAAGTTGTCTCCCAAATTCTTTTGAAATCTTAAGGCACTCCAAAGCAGAATATATTCAATAAGTTGAGAAGTACCAACATAGTTCGAATGGTAGAAAGAGGCAGTGGAATTATATTTTTGTAAATAAAACTAATATTGATACCGTGACAAAGAGTGTCTCTTTGACCAAACTCTAGCCAGGCTCCTCTCAAGTTCTTTCTCAAGAAGGCCCATGAAGACATGAACAGACACCAACCTAGCTTCTAGTAACTCAAAACTGAACCCCCAGGATGACTCTCAACCCCCCTTAAAGTACCTGCTTGAGAACACTCATTGCTGCCAAAAGTATTCTTTGTTTCAGCCAACACTTGAAGGCAGAGCCCAACTCCTAGTCTCTGTGGGAGGGTAAGGAGCCTAATTTTGATAAGTGCCAGTTAGCACACCCAGAAGGGTTCCATGTGGACCTGCCCTCTACCCCTTTCTGCTGTGTGTAAGCTTTCCCCTTTCTGACTCGGCTAAGCCTCTGCTTACAACACCTCCACTCTCCTTCTCCCTTTGAGATACCCAGTTGGTGTCTCAAAGGGAGAGACACCTTTTTTGCCTGGAGACTCCCATGGACAGAGGAGCCTGGCAGGCTACAGTCCATGGGGCCGCAAAGAGTCGGACATGACTGAGCGACTACGCACAGCACAGTGTCTGGTTTTATCTACCCTTGATACCTGTATCACCACTAGGAAAAAATATTAGAGGTTAAGACCGATATGCTCCAGAAACAAATGCTATAGAACCAAAAACCTAGAGACGACTGCCCTCTACTGGCTAAAAATCTGGGTTTGGTAAGAAACTTTTTTTCCCCCCTCACACCCAATTCCTGTATACATGCAAAGCTATGACTATCTTTGTTATAAACATGACTTCTAGGCAAACTGATCATCAGAAACCATCATACTCAAAGCCAGCAAAATTTGAGCGGGTAGTGTGGCTGTTTTGGTTGGTCTGTTCAGCTGTGGGTAGACTACTCCAAAGTGCTCATCTGCTATCTCAGAAGGCATCTTTATAAGCCTCCTCAGAGGGACAAAACAAACATAAATGCAATGACTCTTCCTTTATGTTACTGTATTACTGTACCAAGGGAGTTTGCTGATGACATTGTTTAAATTTGTTTTTTTAGCTTTGTTGAGGTGCAACTGACATCTTATAATCCATTTAAAGCACATAATGTGATGCTTTGCTATATGTACACAGTGTGAAAGGATTCTTCAATTGAGTTAACAGATTTATCACTCACATATTTACCTTTTATTCTTGGTGAGAACACAAGATTTACACTCTTAGAAAATTTCAGTTATACAGTACTGTATCATCAACTATAGTCACCACACTATGCATCAGATCTTCAGCCCCTATTGATCTTATGTATGAAAGTCAAACCCTTCTATTAATCTCTTTTCATTTCCCCCACCACCCTCATTCCCTGGCAATCACCATTTTACTCTGCTTCTATGAGTTTGATGTGTTTGTTAGATTTCATATGTAAGTGATATCACATAATATTTTTCTTTGTCTGTCTGACATTTCAATTAGCATAATGCCCTGCAGGTTCATCCATGTTGTTGAAAATAGGATTTTCTTTTTTATTTTAAGGCATTTGCATAATAGTCTATTGACTACATACATCACATTTTCTTCCTTCATCATTGACAGACACTTGGCTTTTTCCCTTACCTGGGCTATCATGAATAATGCTGTAGTGAACTTGGGAATACACACATCTCTTCGAGATTATGATTTCATTTCCTTTGGATATATACCCAGAAGTGGAATTGCTCTATCACATGGTAGTTCTATTTTTAAAACCTCCATACTATTTTCCACAGTGACTGTACCAGTTTATATTTCCACCAAGAGTATACAAAGATTTCCCTTTCCCCCATATCTTGTCAGCTTTTGGTATTTGTTTTCTTTTTCATAACAGACACCCTATAGGTGTAAGGTGGTATCTCACTGTGGCTTTGACTTGCATTTCCCTGAGTTTTAATGATGTTTGGCACATTTGCATGTACCTGTTGGCTATTTGTATGTCTTTGGAAAAATGTCTATTCAAGTTTCTTGTGCAGTTTTAATTGGGTTATTATCATTAGTTAATGAGTTGTATGAGTTCCCTGTATATCTTGAATATTAATGCATTATCAGAAAAATGCTTGGTGAATATTATCTCCCATTCTGTATGTTGCCTTTTCATTTTGTTGATGATGTCCTTTGCTATGCAGTAGCTTTGCTGATGACATTGTTTACCTGCAGCTTGTTTGATCTTATATTTTTTAGCCCCTTATATTGAAAAAAATTTTTTTTCTTTATTCCTAGTTCATTGTAGGAAATTTGAAAAATACAGAAACCTTAAAGGGACAGTACTGATAAAACTACACTTTAAAAACTAATAAGAAAATTACAAAGAGCCATCATCCTAAAGTGTCTCTCTCCTACTTCTCTCTCACAGGTTTATTAGCGTAACTTCCAAGCAGTCACTGGATTTCTCTGCTCTTGACTCCGACGGCTACTCAGCCCAGGATCCCACTCTCTGTGACTTCACTGAGACCACCGCCTGGAGTTGGAGGCTCTGGCTACTTCCCTCCTCTCCAGGTGTCTCCCCAGCTCTCTGCGCACTCCTGCCAGTTTCAGGGGAAGAGTCACCTTCCTTATCCTGAGGGCAAGCTCCTCTCCCTATCCCCCCCGCCCTCCACTGTATTCCTTCAGCCTTCTCTGTCCAACATCTTGACTTACTCTTTCAGTTAAAAAAAGCCATTTTAGCCCCAGTGACCTGGCAAATAGTATGAAAAATAGTATTCCATTTTCCTCGCTATCACTGCCCAACTTTTTGAATGATCTAAACAGACTATTACCTCTATCCTACCTGCAGAAACTGCATTAACAAAGATTTGTATCTAATTATTATTCTCCTTGACTCTTCTGCAATGTTTAGCATTTCTCATTCCCCTTCTTTTTTGCCATCATACTTACCTCCTGGACTGCAGTCTCTTCTGCCTTCTCTTCTGGTTCTCTTCCTTGCCCCTGACTTTTTCTGGTCCTTTTCTGTCTCTTTAGGCCTTCTAACTCACAGGACTTCAAAAGTTTTGGTCCCTGTACTCCCTAATAAAATAACAGTGAAAATTATGTACCATCTCACACATTTTAAAGTTGATATGCAAAGGTTTTCATAAGATTAAGGGTCAGAAGGAATATATAACACATTGAATATTGTATGTGTGCCTTTAATACACTTTTGAAAAAACTACAAAGTTGCACCTTCAGTTTATGGAAAACTTCCACTATATAATATAATTGGCAAACATAGCCGTCACTGCCAAACCGATCCATCAGAAGACTGACTTCATGTCCTAATCCAAATAAATGTGTTAAAATCTTTCTCTGTGTCAACGATCCTGTTTCTAAATTCTAAGTCTTTGGCAGGGGAAAGAAAGAAGTTAAAAAGGAAAAAGAAACGAAAAGAAGTGATGAGGCATGAGCCTTGCCACAGGTTTGCCACTTAAAGGAAGCTTCTTGAAGAAGCCCTGCAATCTCAAATGTTCCCTTTATTATCAGGGCTCCAAAGGTGTTTATGAAACTGATGTCAGTCATCAGTTAGATCCCTTAAACTATAACTTGCTTAATAAACAATACCCCATAACCTTGTCTTCACTGACTAAGCTCCCTTTGATTGTTCCTGCAAATTGTATACTCTCCAAACTTCAGGTAGCCTAGACAATATATCCCAAGACTCCTTTATCTGCCCTCCATAAACAACACTTCTGATACATGGGTCACTATGGTAATGCTTGCTTGTTCATTAGGAACTTGCAGTAATCCTTTGTCTAGTTCAAGTTTGAGCTTGTTAAGCTGGTTGGGACCACTGACCTTCCAAGTGGGCTGGCATGAATGTCCCACAGATAACCTTTCAGTATCAGAGGGCCAAAACTCCACCCGCAGATCATGCGAAAGCCACCATTTTCTGTTCATGCATTCCATACAGTAGCAAGTAACTCAGAAACATCTGCACAGAACACTGATTACCTCACCTTTCCCCTACGTCCAATCTCCTTTCTCCACACCTAAGACCACTCTGCCTCTCTATTCTATAAATATCCCAAGTCCCTTACCTTTGGGGAGGCAAATCTGAGATTTGTTCTCCTGTCTTCTCATTTAGCTGCCTCATGAATAAATCCATTGTTTTCGACAAATCTCAGGGTGTCAGCATCTGGCTTGCCATATGTCGAACAAATGAACCTGGTTCAATAACATTTACAGCTGGAGGAAATGCACAAGAGTAAAATTCTGGATAGATGAATGGATGGATGGAAGGATGGATGCACAGATGAGAGGCATGCTCTCCTGTTGTAACATGGAAGAAAGGCAACTGTCAGAGAGAAATTGGGAAAGGAGAATAAGCAGATGGGGTATCTGCAGACAAATGAGTTTTAGGAAAAAGTTCATGTAATAGCTCTGTTGACTAAAAAATATAGTCGCGATCTGAAAGCAGAGTTGTTTTATTTGGTGGAATGTTTAGAACTCCAAGCCTGGGAGACAGCATTTCAGTACCTTTGAGAAAACTGCTCTAAGGAGGCGGGAGGGGAAGTCAGGCTATAAACAAGTTTGCAACAAAGGGAGCAGGCAGTCTGAACATCAAAGGTCAGATACCAAGTTAAGGAAGTTGGCATTCTATGTATGGGAAATGTAAGCCTTTGGGCTCACTGAATTCATTCCTTTCATATGCATCTCAGCTATCTGGGGCCAAATCCTGTTTCCTTGTTCACCTGAAGGAGTGGCCGATGGCTGCTTCTTGCATTCCCTCCACCAGAGCACCTCTGCAATCTCCGTGAGGGTGGAGGCATTTGGTGGATTGCAGTTTGGAGAGCTCTCATTCACATTTGGAGGCCAGACATCGCTGATGGCTGTGACATTTCTTGTTTATTGATATGGCAGGAGATATTTTCATTTCACAATCTGACCATATCTTGGAGACAGTTCTTGACCCTTTTCTTTTGTCCCAGGCACTGGAAGGCACATCCCAGATCAGGGGAAGGTCATTGATAAATCACTCTAGGTGTTAATTTCTGGATTAGGCCCATTGATAAATAAAAAAGTCTCTGGACCCTCTATCCTATCCTTAATAGGATCCAGGAAATACTTCCCTTCTTGTCTCTCCCCATACTTAGAATCACACTATTATAATTATTCTATGTAATAAATGTGACCTATTTCTCCAAGATGTTTAGCTATCAGTATTTTGGTTGGAGGCCTGGTTATACATCATGTAATACAGAAGACAACAATCTTATCAAATAAACAGATTACAAGTAATACTGCTAATATCGTGATTAAAATTACAAACAGAGATTTAGGCCATGAGTTTTCAGATCCAAACCATTTTTCCAAAACATCACAAAGGCTAGGAAGTGGGTCATCTAAGGAAGGAATCTGATTTTTCATGTGAGTCATTAAATGTTTTACATTAGAGGATTCATCTGGTGTGTAAACACAACATTCAGTTTGAATTATAGCACAGATGCCTGTTTAGATGCTGTAAGACTATCAAAGGCCAAACAACCTTGCTTTTCTCATAGAGACCTCAGAATTTAGTAGGCCAACAGCCTAGTTGCTACCACTTAATGCCCTTTGAGTGAATTTTATTAGGGCTTCAACGTGAGAAATAACACTTTCCAATCCTACCAAAGGTGCAAAAACAGCTGCTAAGTGACAATACCAGTGAAATACAGATCTCTTGGTCCATTGGGCTTGTATGAGTGGTAAATTTGCTGGAAGCACATCTAAGTTTGTACGTAATTAGCCTTGAGCCCAAGGGAATCCTAAAGTACACCTTCCTAGCCATCCTGGTGGAAGCCAGGGCCATAGACTGGACCCACAATGTCATTGATTCCTGTTAGGTGGCAGCCAGTATATTTCTGGACATCTGACCAAATCTGTTTCATATCAATCACTGTCTTTAAGAGAAATGGTATATTGGTAGTTTTCACAAGGCACCCAGCCTAATTTTCCAGTGCTATTAGGCTAGTTACCTTTGGTATGATTTAATTGATCCCAGCATGGTGGGGGAGTCTTTTAGGCTTAGACAACCTATAGACTGGCGTTAGCCAGATAAATGCATCTCATATAACTGAGGAAGCATCCCTCCTAATAGTCTAGAGGTTATAATTTTTTAAACTGTAATTTTGCTTGTTGCTCTGATTGAATTTGAGTAAACTTACAGGAAAAATTCATATTTATGTCTAGGGTCACAATAAGTATGTTTGATTGGCCAAATTAGTGGTTCCCACCTAGTGATATCAGTAGTAGCCCAGACAGAACTATAATTCCTTTCTTCTAAAATAAACTTTCCAAGAGCCATGCAGTCAGAGCGTTGGAGAAGAGAAACCCACCAAGGTAAACGAGAAGTATTGGCTGCAGGTAACTAACTATAAACCCAACAATTTGACTGATTTCTAAAATTTGCATAAGATTGTGCTCATGATAGTAAAACATTTGATTCCTGTGTAAGAGTCCAAGAAACTAAGAAAATGTTATAAATAGTCACAAGGGTCAGGTCCAGCATCTTGGGACAGCTGTTTACTTCCGAAATCATCTTCTTGTCCTGATGTTGCTCTTTCCTTATTATCAGAGCATTGCTTTAAGATGAGTTTGAGATCATTGGCTCAGATGGTAAAGAATCTGCCTGCAATGCAGGAGACCTGGGTTTGCTTCCTAGGTTGGGAAGATCTCCTAGAGAAGGGAATGCCAAACCACTCCAGGGCTCTTGCCTAGAGAATTCCATGACAGAGGAGCCTGGTGGGCTACAATCCATGGGGTCACAAAGAGTCAGACACAACTGAGCAACTAACAGTTTCACTTTCAGGAATCCAAGAGTCAATTCCCTTCAGTTCTGCTGTGCATGAACTAGTCAAAAGAATGTGATAAGGCCCCTTCCCTTTAGGTTGGAGGGAGTCCTTTAAATGATGTCTTTTCCAATATACATAATCTCCTGGTTGTAAGTCATGAGACTTTGAGGATAGATAATTGTGATAAGCTTCAGAAAAAATTTAGAATAACTCGTCAACAATTTGATTAAACCCTTACAATAATATATGTCCCTTAAGTAATATAAGATCATAGTCTTTCATCCAAACTCACTGGTCTCCCTGTAATAACCTCAAAGAGAGACAAATGATGTTTGCCAAAGGAGTGGATCTGAGGTTGAGGAGAACCCATGGAAGGACCTTAGGCCAAGGTAAGGAATAAGCATCTGTAACTTTAACCAGCTGAGTTTCAATTGTTCCATTTGTCCTTTCCACTAACCCAGAAGACTGGGGGATGATAGGCACAATGGAAATGGTGCATAATTGGCCAAATTTTACAAACTTCCTTAACAATTTGTCTAGTAAAATGGGTCCCTCTGTCACTATGCAGTTCAGGAGTTACCTCAATACTGCCATAGTACTGAAGGTCAGTTATATTTCAAAAATAAACAAAAAACTCATAGGAAAAAAGAGTTCAAATTTGTGGTTATCAGAGGTAGAGGATGGGGGGAAGGGAAACTGGATGAAGACAATCAAAAGTACAAACTTCCAGTCATAAGTAAGTACTAAGAATGAGATGTACCACTGTTATATGTTATATATAAAGTTGTTAAGAAGAGTAAGTTAGGGACTTTGGGAAGGTCATGTACACATTGCTGTATTTAAAATGGATAACCAACAAGGACCTACCTACCACACAGCACAGGGAACTCTGCTCAATGTTATGTGTCAGCCTGGATGGGAGGGGGGTTTGGGGAGAATGGATACATGTATATGTGTGGCTGAGTCACTTAGCTGTTCACCTGAAACTACCACAAGATTGTTAAATTGTTAAATTGTTTAACAATTGTTAATTGTTAAACTACCCCAATACAAAATCAGAGAAGGCAATGGCACCCCACTCCAGTACTCTTGCCTGGAAAATCCCATGGACGGAGCAGCCTGGTAGGCTGCAGTCCATAGGGTCTCGAAGAGTCAGACACAACTGAGCAACTTCACTTTCACTTTTCACTTACATGCATTGGAGAAGGAAATGGCAGCCCACTCCAGTGTTCTTGCCTGGAGAATCCCAGGGATGGTGGAGCCTGGTGGACTGCCGTCTATGGGGTCGCACAGAGTCGGACACGACTGAAGCCACTTAGCAGCAGCAGCCGCCGCCTCCGCCGCCAAGTCGCTTCAGGCGTGTCCGACTCTGTGCGACCCCACACAAGAGAAAAAAACAAACAAGTAAATCCTGAGTTCTTAACATAAGGAAAAATCTTTTTTTTCTATTTCTTTAATTTTGTATCCATATGAGGTGATAAAAGTTCATTAAACTTACTGTAATAATCATTTCATGTCACACATATGTCAGATTATTATGGTGTATATATTAATTTTTAAGTGTGTGCTGTGTGCTAAGTCACTTCAGTTGTGTCTGACTCTGTGTGACCCCATGGACTGTAGCCCACCAGGCTCCTCTCTCCGTGGGCTTCTCCAGGCAAGAGTACTGGAGTGGGTTGCCATGTCATTCTCCAGGGGAACTTCCCAACCCAGGGATCAAACCTGGGTTTGATTGCAAGCAGATTCTTTATCATCTGAGTCACTCTGGAAGCTCCAAACCTAAATAGTGCTATATGTTGATTATTTCTCAGTAAAACTGGAAGAAGAAAAAAAGAAGAGGCTCCTAAATGAACAAGAAATTCGAAAGTATGCGTGTAGAGGATAAGCAACGTGTAAGGATTCACAAAGAGAGAAAGACGTTCTTGAAAAAAAATTTTTTTTAGATGTCAATGAGACAAAAGGTTTTTATTTCTAAGAGTGAGGAAAAGTAGTAATAAAACATCTTTACCTTGTTTTTGTATGATATGCTCATAGTAAGTTTTTATTTATAAAAATTTAGATAATTTAACTTTAGAAAATAGCTCTGTCCTTTAAGATAGATTCAAAAGTGAGCTTACTTTCTATGCTAATGCTACATAAGGTGATGGAATGGTGAGTATGACTTAAGAACAGTAGCATTTTAAGCAACCTACAGCATTGATCGGCATTATCTTTTTGTACCAGTAGAGGGAGATCTAAGTCCACTGTAGAAATTAGTAATTTCAGTTTGTACAACAGTGAGTGAAGGGAAAGGAGAGTTGCTCTTAAACACTGTTATTATAAAGCCCAGGAAACAGATGGTTAGGTAGACAGGTAAACAGACAGAAGAATGAATAAAAGTTTGGTCAACTATTTTGATAAATGTATAATATAAACTTTCATCAAAGATTACTGGCAGGATTTGCCACAGAGTTTTATTCACTTACAAAATGCCAGTCTGTCAAACTTAACATAAAAGATATTGTACATATTTATATTTAAATTTAAACCCCAAAATTAACCTTTTAATATTAAGTTCTTTTTCAAAGAGTTAGAACTTAAATTTAAATATCCAACCAAATAGATCTATTGTGATGAATATAAAATGAGGTTTGGCTCTTTTCATGTTCCTCAGGTGCTCAGGCTATTTCAGTGGAGATGTAACATGGCTAGCCTAGCCCCTGTAGCCTCCTAGCAATGCACACATATATAAAAATGTTCTTCTCATTGTTTCACTTCCCTCAAATCATTATACTGGTCAGAACTGTGTACTTTTTCTTTTTTTAAAACCTGGATTTAAGGTACTCACGACTGGACTAACCATAGTCCTTGGCTCATGACATATCATTGGTCTCTCCAGGCACATGTCTTGTTTGAGTGTTCCCATAATCCAATCCAGGAACTGATCACTGACAATAAAGATTGGCGTGTTCCTTCTGTTAGGGGAAGCACACTGATTGAAACCGCCCACCCTGGCCAGGCACCATAGTAACCATTTGCATGAGTTGTTTTATGACAGGAGATCCTGATAAGGAATACGGAACTAATAAGCCACCACCAACCGGAAGAGTTTGGGAAAGGTCAAAAGGAAACACCGCGTGTCTATCCACTTCCCAGAATCCCTCTTGCTAGCATCCATCTTGGCTGAGCGATGCGTGCGCCACCAGGAAAGACTCTGAATTAGAATGATTGGCCAAAGACCACCCAGAAACGAATCCCATCACCATAAAACCCAAGACTGCGAGCCACGCGGCAGAGCAGTTCTCCTGGGTTCCCTTACCTACTGCTCTCCACCCGGGTGCCCTTTCCCAATAAAATCTCTTGCTTTGTCAGCATGTGTCTCCTCGGACAATTCATTTCCGAGTGTTACACAAGAGCCCAGTTTCGGGCCCTAGAAGGGGTCCCCCTTCCTGCAACACTTCCTTCTATTATATCCCTTGCCTCATTCATACAAGGTAAAATAACTATTGTTCTAAATGTACTGTTTATCATTTCCATGTTTTTTTAAAGTGTTTTAAATCAATACAAATGTATGTATAAACAAAATAAAGAGATTTAGTTCTTGCATTTTATAAAAGAATAATCTTTAATTTGCCTTTTAAAAAAGTAAACATTAAGATTTATTCATACTGATGTAGATATGTGTTAATTCATTGATTTTCACATAATATCTCATTATGTATACATACCACCATTTATTTATCCCTTCTTCTATCTTATGGGCATTTGGTTTATGCGGGTTTTTTCTTTTTTCAATCACTGAAAGTACTGCCATGACATTGCTTGTATATGTGTCTCCTGATACATATGTGCAAGCATTTCTCTTGCTGGGTTGTAGGGTGTAAGAATGATCAACTCACACTCTCAGCAAAACTGTACATGCAAATTGCTGATCTACTTTTTTTTCCAACACTTGACATGTTTAGGCTTCCTAACCGTTTGCTATTGAATGAGCTTAAATGGTCTTGATTTATATTTCCCTAATTATTACTGACTTTGAGAAACTCATCTTGCTTATTGGCTAGAAGTAGCTCCTTTTTTATTAAATGCTTTTTTATATCTTTTACTTATTTTTATGTCGATTTTTCTTGCCAATATGTAGGAGTCCTTTATATTTCTTTTAGTTATACGTATACAAATCTTTCTACCAACATATAGCTTGTCTTTTTACTTTAAGGTGTCTTTTCATGAATCAAATTTCTTAATTTTAATGTAGCCAAATTTATCAATTTCTTGTTATATGGTTAACGGGATTTGCACATTGAAAAATCTTTGCCTTTATTGAACAGACTGTTCTTTCCCCATAATATATTTTTGGACATATATAAAGGATAGCTTCTTCAATAAATGGTGCTGGGAAATGTGGATAGTCACATCAAAAGAATGAAACTGGACCATTATCTTTATGCCACACACAAAAATCAACTCAAAATAGATTATTTGAAACCACAAAACTCCTAGAAGAAAACATGGGGATAAACTCCTTAACATTAGTCTTGTCTATGATATTTTGGATTTGACAGCAAAAGGCAATAAAAGCGAGAAATAGAAAAGTGGAACTACATCAAAGAAAGTTTTTGCACAACAAAGGAAATCATCCACAAAATGAAAAGACACCCTAAATAATGAGAGAAAATATTTTCAAATCAGATATCTAATAAGGAGTTAATAACTTACCTCTTTACCTCAACTGTAAAGAGGTAAGTAATCTGATTAAAAATGGGTAGAAGATACATGATCCAGCAATCCCATTCCTGGGCATATATCTGGAGAAATCTAATTTGAACAGATATATGCACCACAATGTTCACAGTGGTATTATTTTCAATAGCCAAGACATGGAAGCAACCTAAAAGTCCATAGATGATAAATAAAAAGGATGTGGCACATATTCATGATGGAATCCTACCCAGCAATAAAAAAGAGTGAAATAATTCCATTTGTAGCAACACAGATGGACCTAGGGATTATCATGAAGTAAAATAAGTCAAGGACAAATATCATATGATACCACATATATATGGAATCTAAAATATGATACAAATAAAGTCATATAAAAAACAGAAACATACAGACATAGAAAACAAATTTATAGGGAAGCCTGACATGCTGCAGTCTATGGGGTCACAACCTAGACAGCATTAAAAAGCAGAGACATTATTTTGCCAACAAAGGTCCGTCTAGTCAAGACTATGGTTTTTCCAGTGGTCATGTATGGATGTGAGAGTTGGACTATAAAGAAAGCTGAACACAGAAGAATTGATGCTTTTGAACTGTGGCGTTGGAGAAGACTCTTGAGAGTCCCTTGGACTGCAAGGACATCCAACCAGTCCATCCTAAAGGAGATTAGTCCTGGGTGTTCATTAGAAGGATTGATGTTGAAGCTGAAACTCCAATACTTTGGCCACCCAATGCGAAGAGCTGACTCATTTAAAAAGACTCTGATGCTGGGAAAGATTGAGGGCAGGAGGAGAAGGGGACGACAGAGGATGAGATGGTTGGATGGCATCACCAACTTGATGGACATGGGTTTGGGTGAACTCTGGGAGTTGGTGATGGACAGGGAGGCCTGGCGTGCTGCGGTTCATGGGGTCGCAGAGAGTCGGACACGCCTGAGCAACGGAACTGAACTGATGGGGTCACAAAGAGCTGGACATGACTTAGAAACTGAACAACAACAACAAAGGGGAAATGGGTGGGGGGAGGAATGAATCAGGAGTTTGGGATTAGGAGACACAAACTACTATATACAAAATAGATAAACAACAAGGTTCTACCATATAGCACAGGGAACTATATTCAGTATCCTCTAACAAAGCATAATGGAAAATAATATGAAAAAGAATATATATACACACACAACACTGTAAATCAAGTATGTTTCAATTTTTAAAAAATGGTCAGAAGACTTGAATGGATATTTCCAAAGAAGACCTACAAAAGGCCAGTGAGTAAATGAAAAGATGCTCAACATCATTAATCATCAAGGAAAGGCAAATCCGACTACAGTGAGGTATCATCTCATACCACTTTAGAATGGTTATCATTAAAGAGATAAGAAAGAGCAAGTGTTGGTGTGGATGTGGAGAAAAGGAAACCTTTTTACAATGTTTGTGGGAATATAAATTAGTACAACCACCATGGAAAACAAAATGGAGACTCCTCAAAAAATTAAAAACAGAATTACCATATGACCCAGCAGGCCCATTTCTGGGTATATAATCAAAGGAAATGAAATCATAATCTTGAAGAGATATCAATATTCCCAAGTTCACTGCAGCATTTTTAAAGGCCATCAAGGTATAGAAACAAACTATCCATTAATGGATGAATGGATAAAGAAAATATTAGTTACACACACAAAATGATTTAGCCATACAACAGAAGGAAGTCCTGCCATTTACAATAAGATGGATGGATCTTGAGGTATTTATGTTAAATGAATAAAAGAGAGAAAGACAATTAATATTCTCATTTATATGTGACATTTAAAAATAAAATTGAACTCATATTCAGAATTCAAAGAGAATAGATCCATGGTTAACAGAAGGCAGGGAAGGTAGGCAAAATAAGTAAAGGAGGTCAAAAGGTACAAACTTCCTATTATAAAATAAATAAGTCCTGGGGATGTAAACCATGGTGACTCTAGTTAACAATCTGTTGTTGCTGTTTAGTTGCTAAGTTGTGTCTGTCTCTTTGCAACTTCGTGGACTCTAGTTCACCAGACTCCTCTGTCCATGGGATTCTCCAGGCAAGAATACTGGAATGGGTTGCCATTTCCTTCTCCAGGGGATCTTCCCTACCCAAGGATTGAACCCATGTTTCCTGAATTGGCTGACAGATTCTTGACCACTGAGCCACCAGGGAAGACCCAAGTTAACTATACGGTATCATATACTCAGACTCTTTGTGACCCTTTGGACTGTAGCCCACTAGGCTTCTCTGGTCCATGAGATTTTCCCAGCAAGAATATAGGAGTGGGTTGCCATTTCCTCCTCCAGGGGATCTTCCTGACCCAGGGCTGAACCAGCATCTCTTGTGTCTCCTGCACTGCAGGTGAATTTTTTACTGCTGAGCCATCAGGGAAGCCCTGTTGAGAGAGTAGGTCTTAAAATTTACTATCAAACAGTTGCAGAGAAGAACCAATTCTGACTCCGTGTTGGAAATGTTTCTTTGACTTGCTTTTCATTGATGTTGTTATTATAATCATACATAATAGCCTGCCTCAGAGGACCCTGCTCCTATGCCTGACTGTTAAACTAAAGAGCTTCTGTTCCGCTCAGGAGAGATAATCTGACTCTGCCTACCTGTGAATGGCTGCAAGAAAGAAGAGATTAACACATTCCTTCCTTGATGCTTCCTTGGTGACTCAGAGGATAAAGAATCTGCCCACAGTGCAGAAGACCTGGGTGTGATTCCTAGGTCAGGAAGATCCCTTGGAGAAGGGAATAGCTATGCACTCCAGTATTTTTGCCTGGAGAATTCCATGGACAGAGGATCCTGGAGGGGTAGAGTCTCTGGGGTCCATTGCCCAGGGGGTCACAAAGAGTTGGACATGACTGTGTGACTAACACTTCTTTCTTTTCCCTGATGCTGGCCATTTCTGAAGATGTTTTCCAAGACTGACGGCCCTTTTAACTTTTTCATTTCCTCTCCCTCTTTGCCTTTTGACTTTAGTTCCTCACAGCTTCTCTCTCTGGTTCTATAACAGAACCTGGCATCCAGACCCCAACAAGATGGCTATTTCGAGACATTAGTCTGCCATCTTCTCAGTTAGCCAGCTTTCTGAATAAAGTTGTATTCTTTGCCTGAACACCTCATCTCCTGGATTTGTTGGCTTGTGCTGCATTGAGCAGAGCTCACCGAATGACTGAGCACGCATGTGGTGATCAGAGCCTCGGTATCTCAGACTCAGTAACAACACAAGGAAAAAATATTGTAACTATGTGTGGTGATACAAATTGTGTTAGCTGTTTCACCATGTATATCTATGTGTGTGTGTGCTCAGTTGCTCAGTTGTGTCCAACTCTTTTGCGACCCCATGGACCGTAGCCCACCCGGTTCCTCTGCCCATGGAATTTTCCAGGCAAGAATACTGGAGTTGGTTGTCATTTCCTCCCCCAGGGCAGCTTCCTGACCCAGGGATCAAATCTGTGTCTCTTGCATTGGCAGGCGGATTCTTTACCACTGAGTCAACTGGGAAGCCTCTATTAATATCTACCTAAAATCACTCCTTGGAAGGAAAGTTATGACCAACCTAGATAGCATATTAAAAAGCAGAGACATTACTTTGCCAACAAACATCTGTCTGGTCAAGGCTATGGTTTTTCCAGTGGTCATTGTATGGATGTGAGAGTTGGACTGTGAAGAAAGCTGAGCGCCAAAGAATTGATGCTTTTGAACTGTGGTGTTGGAGAAGACTCTTGAGAGTCCCTTGGACTGCAAGGAGATCCAACCAGTCCATCCTAAAGGAGATCAGTCCTGGATGTTCATTTGAAGGACTGATGTTGAAGCTGAAACTCCAGTACTTTGGCCACCTCATGCAAAGAGTTGACTAATTGGAAAAGACCCTGATGCTGGGAGGGATTGAGGGCAGGAGGAGAAGGGGACGACAGAGGATAAGATGGCTGGATGGCATCACCGACTCGATGGGCATGAGTTTGAGTAAACTCCGGGAGTTGGTGATGGACAGGGAGGCCTGGCGTGCTGCGATCCATGGGGTCGCAAAGAGTCGGACACGACTGAGTGACTGAACTGAACTGATACCTATATATAGATATCAGATCATAACATTATACATGTAAAAGTAATAGTTTGTTGTTGTTTAATTGCTAAGTCATGTCTGACTCTTTTGAGACCCCATGGACTGTAGCCAGCCAGGGTCCTCTGTCTATGGAATTCTCCAGGCAAGAATATTGGAGTGGGTACTATTCCTTTCTCCAGGGGATCTTTCCGACCCAGGGACTGAACCCATGTCTCCTGCATTAGCAGGTGAATTTTTTACCACTGAGCCACCAGGGTATTACATGTCAACTCTGCAACTCTTTCTCAATTAAAAAAAACTTTCCCCACCCTATGCTCTGAACATTGGTTGCCTATTGTTTCCTACTGATATTTTGTTTTGTTCTTAATCTTTAAGTCTTTATTCCATCTGAAGTAGATTTAAGTTGTCCCTTGTGTGTGTTATGGGCTAAAAATAGTTCCCCCTCAAAATGCATGTGTCAAATCCCTAGCCCCCCACTACCTCAGAATGTGATTGTATTTAGAGATAGGGCCTTAAAGAGGTGATTAAGGTTAAATGATGCCATTTGGGTGGGCCCTAAATTCCCCTGGAGAAGGGATAGACTACCCACTCCAGTATTCTTGGGCTTCTCTGATGGCTCAGAAGGTAAAGAATTCACCTGCAAGGGAGACCTGGGTTCCATCCCTGAGTTGGGAAGATCCCCTGGAGGAGGGCATGGCAATCAACTCCAGTATTCTTGCCTGGAGAATCCCCATGGACAGAGGAGCCTGGAGGGCTACAGTCCATGGGGTCACAAAGAGTTAGACATGATGGATCGAGTAAGCACAGCACAGCACAATCCGGTCTAACTGCTATCCTTGTAACAGGAAATTTGGACTTACAAGGGGACACCAGGGATGCTTGCTCATAAAGGAGTGATCACATGAAGACAAGAAGATAAGGCAGCCAACTGCAAGTCAAAGAGAGAGGCCCCAGGAGGAATACCTTGATCCTGGACTTCTAGCCTCCAGAGAGAGAAAGTAAATTTCTGTAAATTGAGCATTCAGACTGTGGTATTCTGCCAAGGCAGCCCTAGAAAACTAATACAGTGTAAGATACAGACTTCATTTTTTTTTAAATATGGAAAAGTCAATTTTCTACTTCCATTTATTGGACAGTCTCCTTTCCTCACTAACCTATCATGCTTCCTCTGCCATATACCACAACTCTCCAAACATGTGCATCTACTTCTAGGCTCATATACAATTCTATATACATGTGCCTTTATTTCTAGGCTCTTTTAACTATTTCACTGGTTAGTCTATCCCTATGAGAGGACCAAACTTTCTTCATTGCTCTAGCTTAACAGAGCAACTTAATAACTCACAGTCTTGATGACTGGTAGAGGAAAGACCTTCCTTCTCCTAATTTTTCTGTAAAGTTATTTTGCTCTTTTTGGTCACTTATAGTTTCATATAAAATTTGCAATCAATGTGTCAAGTTTCACTAAAAATAATATTAGGATACTGCTTTATATTAAATCTAGAGAACTACAGGGAAATATCTTTTAATTAAAGATTTATCTCCATTTGAAAGCACATTTATTTCCTTTTCTGCTCTACTAATAACAATTTTAGTTCTGTCCACATGATGGCACTAGAAACCAAAAAAAAAAAAAATCTGATTTTTTTCATAATTGGACAGAAGACTCAATAACACATATACATGTTAGTATTTTGTTAAGTGCTCAAATGTTTTGGAGGATAGACCTGGATTTCCTATGGCATGTTCAACAGTACATCAAATGCTTAAGTAAATTTGGTAAAGAGATATACAATAATATATGATAATCAAAGAATGGAAATAATAATAAAAATATCATGACTATTCTTCACAGTCCTTTTATCACAGAAAGTCATAAACAAATTAGATTTAAAAGTTCATTATCAGCAGATAAATCAGACACAATGTGTAAAATTAGCTCTGGAAATTTAGGTAGTAATTTCTAAACCAGCATGCCTACTACAGGCTAGTAAACAACTCTGCCTAAATCTGGGGGGGGGGGGGGGCAAAGGTCACCCCTAGGTTTAACTTTAAAGAGGAAGATTACATAAGTCTTCCTGTCTATCTCTAGGCCCACCCCTTATTCCAGCCCCGACAATTTTGGGGTAAAGTTCACTTTTACTTTATAAGAAACATGCCTGGGCTTGCCCTGTTTACAGAATCATAAAGGAAGAGTCATAGAAGACTTTCTCTTTCTACTTTGTAATGCCAATGACACTCCTTTCTACAATACGTGGGAAGTACTTGAGACAGAGTCTTTGAAACCATGCATACTTAAGTCACTGATAACACACATTGTTGCTGTTGTTGCCAAGTCCTGTCAGGCTCTCTTGCGACCCTGTGAATTACAGAGCTCAGCAGGCTCCTCTATCCACAGGGTTTCCCAGGCAAGCATACTCCTTGATGCTATCTGGATTTGAGCCAACCCTTTTCTAAATACTTTCCAGGGGGTTATTAACCTGATATTCCATATAGAACTGGAAATTAGTATCAAAATATTGTGAACTATATCTTAACTTAGATTTAAAAATTTGCCTACTGCTCATTAACATAACTTGGATGATCTACGAAGTATTTATACAGAGAGACTATATAAGAAGTTACTTAAATGCTTTAAACCCCAGATTCCTCATCTGTAAAATGGAAATAACAGTATTTTCTACTTATAACGGATGCAGAATTAATAAGGCATTTGAAAACACTAGATATGGTGTCCTGCACATAAAAATACTATCGTCATTAGAGCAAGAAACAATGGTGTTCCTAGGTTAGCAAATCTGAACTGTAAAATCTGGAAACAGGAAACTAAGCCATGTTTTAACTCACTAGGCTATGTTCCTCCCTCATGCTCCAATTCCCTCCATTTGGAAGGCCTAGGACTGCCTCTCTCAGCACCAGAGCAGCCTCGTGGCTTAATGAGCCATTTAAATGACGCAGTCTGTATAACCTCTTCAGAAGAAGAGATAGATGATTTCCATTGTCAAACCATAATCAGCACCAGGAGCACGATTACATCACTTAAAGTCAAAGAAAGCCCATACCGCGGCCCACTCCAACCGCTAACTGCGCTTCTGACACATTCCACGAGATGGCGCTCTTGCTCCTAGTCTTCGGACATCCTGAAGGCGAAGCCTTTCCCAGGCAACTGCCTCCCTCTCCAAGGTTAAGAGTCTGACTTCGGATAAAGGCTTGATCTAGGGTGATGGGCACTAAGTGGGGCTTGGCCATGGTCAGCCTACCGGCCTGAGCCGAAGTCTGTCCCGTTCAGAAGCAGCGGGGAGCTCGGAAGACCCTGCTCCGGGAATCCCTGCCCCTTTCAGGGGCAACCCTCTAGAGGGTTCCCAGAGGAACCCTCTAGACAGGAACTGGTAGGGTAAAAGCGCGGGGTCTGCGGTCGCCCGGACTCCCAGGTGGCCCTGGGGAAGCCTCACGTGCCTGTGCAGTGGACTCTGGCCACAGTCACCCCATGACATCGGAGGCGTCAGGTTGCGGGGCGGTCAGCAAGGGCTTTGCGGGGGAGGGAACCTGCGATGACCGCAGCGCCGCGGGCGGGGCCGACGCGTCGGCCCCCGGGTTTCTACTTCAAACCTAGAAGTTCGGAACATTCCAAGAATGGGGTGCTGGTCACGAGGACGGCCGGACGCCTGTGTCCGCCTCCTCATCGCGGGGAACGCTCCCCCGCAGCCAGGCCGCCCGCTTTCCTCACCCGGCTGGCGATCTGAAACCCCAGCGGCCCTTAGCGACCTCTCGCCTGGCCCCGCGCGCTCTGGAGGCCGGTGGGCGGGGCGTCACCCGTGACGTCGCGTTCTGTTTCGATTCTCCGCCCCCTCTCAACCCGTATATAAGACTTCGCTGGGCGTTTGCACTCGCACAAGTGGACCGAGGCGTCGGGAGCGGGAGGTTGGCATCGGCGGCGGTGGGGAGCTCGAGGGCAGAGGCCGGCTCGGTCGTGTGTCCGCGCCTCGGAGGTGGTAGCCGGCAGTGTCAGGCGACGAGGCGACCATGGAGCTCTTACGGACTATCACCTACCAGCCGGCCGCCAGCACCAAGATGTGCGAGCAGGCGCTGGGCAAGGCTTGCGGCGGGGACTCGAAGAAGAAGCGGCCGCAGCCGTCCCCCGAGGAGCCGCAGGCGCAGCAGCCCCCGGCGCAGGTGCAGCCGGCGGCCCCGCACCATCATCACCACCACTCGCACTCGGGGGCCGAGATCTCGCGGATTATCGTCGACCCCACGACGGGGAAGCGCTACTGCCGCGGCAAAGTGCTGGGAAAGGTGACGAGCGGCGGGCGCCCGGCTGCCAGGCGGGAGAGGGAGGTCTGCCCGGGCGTTTCCCCCACCCCCCCACCCCCCGGGCCGGGCCGGACCCGGAGTCCCCGCTCCCCCGCCGCTTCTCGAGGTCTTAGTGGTTGGATCCCGGCGCGGCGCGGGCTGCTCACCTGCCCTCCTCTGGCTTTTGTGCGCTGACAGCGCGGGGGTCGCGTTCTCCATCCTTGATCACGGCTCTGCCTGCCTCCTTCACGAGCCCAAAGACATTGATCTTGAGGCCAGAAGCTAGGGTTTGCTACACCAGACCTAGCGCTCCAGATACCCCTCCACCCCCACCCCAGAGAATTTTCTTGACACGTCTCTTCAGACCCTATTTCATCTCCCCGACCCCCAGCCCCGCTCCGTAAAGCTCCTCTTTGTAAAAGGAGAAGGGGCACCGTTTTAACTGTTGTTAGGAGTGATTTCCTTTCGTGAAGGAGCTTTTAAAAAAAGTAGACCGCGTCCCTCTGTCTACCCTTCCTCCTCACATTTTTGTTTTTCTTTCTCATTTATTTAATTTAAAAAAATCTGCCGTCCATATTCCTGCCATACTCAATTCCCTCTCGGCTTTGTTTCCTTTCAGGGTGGCTTTGCAAAATGCTACGAGATGACAGATTTGACAAACAACAAAGTCTACGCTGCAAAAATTATTCCTCACAGCAGAGTAGCCAAACCTCATCAAAGGGAAAAGGTGTGTATGACTGTTGAGTAAAATATTTTCTTTGTGTGCAGAGATGGCCCTTCCCTGTTAGGAACATGTCTTCTGCATGTGTAAGCAGCTGGCTTTGCAGAGGTGAAGGAGGCTACTAATAATAATAAGACTGATCTTGCTTTTCCTTTTAGATTGACAAAGAAATAGAGCTTCACAGAATTCTCCATCATAAGCACGTCGTGCAGTTTTACCACTACTTCGAGGACAAAGAAAACATTTACATTCTTTTGGAATATTGCAGTAGAAGGGTAAGTCTTCGCTCATCAGAGTGCGTTTTCTTCCCGCATACTGACCTGGCATTCAAATTGCAATTTATCTGGGAATCTGATTGTGGACATAATTATAATATGGAAGTATTACCTTTCATTGCTCATCCTTCATAAGGAAACTACTGATTTTGGCAACTTTGTTTGACAGATTCTCTTTTTTCCTTCTCCTCCTCCCAGTCCATGGCTCATATCTTGAAAGCAAGGAAGGTGTTGACAGAGCCAGAAGTCCGATATTACCTCAGGCAGATCGTGTCTGGACTAAAGTACCTTCACGAACAAGAAATCTTGCATAGAGATCTCAAACTAGGTGAGCCTTTCACTCCAAACCCTGACTTTTGTGTCAGAGAGGTGTGTGCCCTCTCCCTTTTCTTACATAGTTAATGTTCTTAGTTGGGATCTAGCCAATGCAGTGCTGCTTCTGAATGATGGTTCTCCTATTAAGCAGCTGGCTGCCTGCCTCTCGAGTGGATGGATGTGTGTGTACTTGGTTAGAATATTTTTTCAAGAGAATTCAGACTCTTTTTGTTTTTTTTTTTTTTTTTTGGTCATCCAGGGAACTTTTTTATTAATGAAGCCATGGAACTAAAAGTTGGGGACTTTGGTTTGGCAGCCAGGCTGGAACCCTTGGAACACAGGAGAAGGTAAGAGTCAGAAGGATACATCTTAACTAGGGTTTTGTGGAGATCAAACATGCCCTTTATATCTTCCAATTAATGTTTCAAAGGTTAGTTGATATTAAAATGTGTTAACTGCTACAATGTTAATTGAAGGAAACAGTGCCACTGTGGCCTAGGCAGAGTATCTTTTGCCCATAAGTTGATTATGAAACAAATCTTGTATTTGCCTGAAATGTATAAAAATGTCCTGTTGTACCTGGTCTCATTTGGCTTAAAGCACTTCGTCATGTGGCCGAAAACAATTGTACATGCATTAAAAAAATTTACCAGGTCACTTGGTGAAATGTCAATTGTTCATATGCCAAAAATCAAAAGTCAAATGTTTCCAAATAAAAATTCAGCACAGCTTACCCAGAGAGCTAAGTTTAAACAAGAGGCGAGTCCCTAGTGAAATCTTTGTATTTTGTTCTTCCAGGACGATATGTGGTACCCCAAATTATCTTTCTCCTGAAGTCCTCAACAAACAGGGACACGGCTGTGAATCAGACATTTGGGCCTTAGGCTGTGTAATGTAAGTAAATGCACCAAAATAATAAAAAATCAAACTTAGGTGTAGATTTTAGCACTGGAAAAGAATTGTTTTATGATGGTTCCTTAAAGAGGTGTTTTCTTGTGTACAGGTATACAATGTTACTAGGAAGACCTCCATTTGAAACTACAAATCTGAAAGAAACTTACAGATGTATAAGAGAAGCAAGGTATACAATGCCCTCTTCATTGCTGGCTCCTGCTAAGCACTTAATAGCTAGCATGTTGTCCAAAAATCCAGAAGATCGTCCCAGTTTGGATGACATCATTCGACATGATTTCTTTTTGCAGGTTGGTGCGGTTTTTTTGTTTTTTGTTTTTTTTTTTTTGCATCTTTTTATTACATGCTCTTGATCCTAATTTCCCAGCAGGTTACTGAAAGACTTTTCTTATGCTTCACAGGGCTTCACTCCAGATAGACTCTCTTCTAGCTGTTGTCACACAGTTCCAGATTTCCACTTGTCAAGCCCAGCTAAGAATTTCTTTAAGAAAGCAGCTGCTGCTCTTTTTGGTGGCAAAAAAGACAAAGCAAGATATATTGACACACATAGTAAGTTATAAGACTTTTTCTGTATCCAGTATTATATATATAAAGTTGATAAGTTAGTTGAAAGAGGCTTTCATGTTAACATAATTTGGCCAGTATGTTAGTAAACTATTGAACTTTTGGTAGCATAATAAATCTAAACTGCAAACTGTAGTTGATAGTTTTGTTTCAGATGCATTAAAGTGTCCTTCTTGGATAATTGCAGCTGATGGCAAAGATAAAACTGTTGGTTTTGCCTTGAATGCTCTTAAGCTGGTTATTAACGCAAAAGGAGGAAATATGGCTTGCTCTGTTTCTATCTTGTTTGGATAGAATAGTGCTCATAATCCTTCTTCTTGATTTACAGATAAAGTATCTAAAGAAGATGAAGAAATTTACAAGCTTAGGCATGATTTGAAAAAGACTTCGATAACTCAGCAACCCAGCAAACACAGGACAGATGAGGTATGCTAGAGAAGAATAAAGTAGTTATAAACACTTTGTATCATTTCCATTCTTTGTTAATTATCACTTGGACCATGATATATTTACTTAAAAGTTTTTTTCCCCCAGACCCTTTAAAAGGAAAGATTTTATCTCTTAGTTTAACAATGCATGCAGTTGAGTTAACAGAAATATCTTTTACTTGGCTTGTGTCCATTGCTGTTTGATAAGCTTTCCTAGTAATTGCTATAATCTCATCTTAAACTAGAATTCTCAACTTGAGATGAATTTTAAATGCTTGGCTATCATCTGGCTCTTCTCTCTTCTAGGAACTCCAGCCACCTACCACTACAGTTGCCAGATCTGGAACACCCGCAGTGGAAAACAAGCAGCAGATTGGAGATGCTATTCGGATGATAGTCAGAGGAACTCTTGGCAGCTGCAGCAGTAGCAGTGAATGTAAGTTGTCAATCACATTTTAAATAGTGACACTCTAAATGCCAGTGTTCAACACTAAGCAGCTGAAGTCAGCTTGGTTTTTGGCCTGATTTAACATAGAAGAAGCAACGTAGAGGATTGGAGCAATTTTGAGTCCTCCATCCGTAGAATTAGTGGAGGGAGACCTAGCACCTGCCGTTGCCTGAGGTCTTGTTGTTAATTATTTTGTATAACTTCCTCTGACTTTTTAGGCCTCGAGGACAGTACCATGGGCAGTGTGGCAGACACGGTGGCAAGAGTCCTTCGAGGATGTCTAGAAAACATGCCAGAAGCGGACTGCATCCCCAAAGAGCAGCTGAGCACGTCCTTTCAGTGGGTCACCAAGTGGGTCGACTACTCTAACAAATACGGCTTTGGGTACCAGCTCTCAGACCACACCGTAGGAGTTCTTTTCAACAACGGTGCTCACATGAGCCTCCTTCCAGACAAAAAGTAAGTGTGTTCAGTTAAGGAAGCCCTGTCATTTCTTCACTTTTGCCCTAAAGAAATCTGAGAACAGTGATTGACTTTTCCTGTTTCTTTTTCTTCTCTCCCTGTTCTTTAGAACAGTTCACTATTATGCAGAGCTTGGCCAATGCTCTGTTTTCCCGGCCACAGATGCCCCCGAACAATTCATTAGTCAAGTGACGGTGCTGAAGTACTTCTCCCATTACATGGAGGAGAACCTCATGGACGTAAGTTACCCTCGCTTTCAGGAAGTGATGTTTGAAGTGTGGTCCCCAGACCAGTAGCATCTCTAGAGTCTTAGTGCTTTTAGAAGCACAGCATCTCATGTTCCATCCTCAGTCTATGCCTCAGGATCTCTGGGTGGTGGGGCAGGAACCTCCAGGCCATTCTGGCCCTTGCTTAAGGTTGAGAGGCATTTGCTTAGAAGAACTGAGTGCATACCCTGTGAAGTCTTCCGAGGCACTAACTCTCCCAATCTCTCTCAGGGTGGAGATCTGCCTAGTGTTACTGATGTTCGCAGACCTCGGCTCTACCTCCTTCAGTGGCTGAAATCTGATAAGGCCTTAATGATGCTCTTCAATGATGGCACCTTTCAGGTAAATGAACCCTTTAAGAAAGCACATGTTTAGGTCCCAAGAAATGATTTTTACATAGCCAGTTCAATTATTGAGAAAACTCTTCTTATTTTGGCTATTTAGAGATGCCTAATATCTATGTCTACTTTTTAAAGGTGAATTTCTACCATGATCATACAAAAATAATCATCTGTAGTCAAAATGAAGAATACCTTCTCACCTACATCAATGAGGACAGGATATCTACAACTTTTAGACTGACAACTCTGCTGATGTCTGGCTGTTCGTTAGAATTAAAAAATCGAATGGAATATGCTCTGAACATGCTCTTACAGAGATGTAACTAAAAGATTTCTTGAATGGACCCTATGGGACTCCTCTTTTCCACTGTGAGATCTACATGGAAGTCAATAGAATGATCTACAGCACGTTGAAGAAGATGGACAGGTGGTGGTACGAAAACAATTCCTCTGTGGCCCACTGGACCTGATGGAACCTGGACCAGGCTGAGGTACACAGTCCTGAACTTTGGACGGACACGCTGAGAATGAACCCGAATGCAGTTTTCCTTGACGTACCTGTTTCTAAAGGCTTTTCAGACAATTTTGCAGAAAGGTGCATTGACTCTTAACTTCTCTCTGTGGAGAGTGCTTCGGACAGAGGACTTGGAGCTGTGAATATACTTCCTGAAGGGGAGGGAAAGGGAGGACGCTCCCATGTTGTTTAAAGGCTATAATTGGAGCAGCTTTTGGCTGCTTAACTGTGAACTATGGCCATATATATATTTTTTTTGTTTTGTTAATTTTTGAAGACACTTGTGGCTGGAAAAGTGCATTCCTTGTTAATAAACTTTTTATTTATTACAGCCCAAAGAGCAGTATTTATTATCAATTTTTTTTTATGTTGAGCATTTTAAACTGTTGGCAATAAAGAGAATGAAAAAGCAGAAACAGTGGTCTCCTGTCTTTGGTATGACATCAGCACTGCATCACCAGCACAGCCAATAATCCTGGATTCTTGGCACCGTTTGGTGTGACATTGAGTGTAGAAACAGGCTAGAAAGTTAGAACTTTAATTATTCCAGTAATAGTTTCTAGGAATCTTTATTTAATACCTCAAATGAAGTCATATACTCTCTGAGTAGGTCTGGCCTGAGAAGAGAAGAATATAACAAAACTATCGCTCTTAGATCACAACCAAAATCAAGGCCTCCTGCTATGCAAAAGCAATTTCACTCTTGAGTATTTCCCCAGGACTTGTTTAGCTTGGGGTTGAAGGCTAGAGTAATTTTGTATAAACAGACCTCTGTTATTAAGGTTCAATAGGTTAAGGAAGTTTTATCTTTTTTTCAAAAAAACTATTTATTTGGCTGTGTCTGGTCTTAGTTGCAGCATGCAGGATCCTTGTGTCATGAGGGACCTTTCATCGTGGCACACGGACTCTCTGGCTGTGGCATGAGCTCAATAGTTGGGGCATACAGGTGTAGTTGCTGTGTGGCATGTGGGACCTTAGTTCCCCAATCAGGGATCAAATCTGCATCCCTTGCATTGCAATGCGTATTCTTAACCATTGGACCGCCAGGAAGTGCCAGAAGTTTATCTTACTATGGGCAAAACTCTTTAATACTTGCACCACCTAAATGTATAGCTCAGTTCAAAGCATCCTAAACACTTCCATTGCCACCAGAAGTGAGAAGTACTTTGTAAGGAAGTCATTTTATTTTCCTTCTGGTGCATGGAGGTTGAAGAAGGGTATGAGTACTGAGCTATGATTTTAAGCCCATCTTTAAACTATGAAATTATCCAAGAGATAAATCTGAGATGGTTTTCTTTTTCAGTGGGATCTCTTCTTTGACAGGTGTATGAAGCTGCTCGTCCTGTTTACTCTGAACTTACAGTGACCTGTATAAAGTGTAAATACTTTTTTTGTTCACTTGTAATCCTACTATAAGGAAGATACTGTCCTGAGAAAAGCAGCACTCTCTCAAGTATTAAGCTCTCTGCACAGGGCTCCTTTACAGAGTAGTGCAGAGATGATGGTTGTAGTTTTCTGGAATTTTTCTAAAATTATTACAAACTGCACCTTACATGCTTCATTAATAAACATCAAATCTAGAGAACTGTTTATGGATATTTCACAGTTACTAGATTAACTCCTGTTGACTGGAGTCCTCTGACCAGGTGTACAACTTCAGTCTTTGTTAAATGGTAATAGCTGAAGAAAATAGTAATAGCTGAAGAAAACTGGATAATTATACTAATAACTGGGTGTGGAAAAGTAGAATCTATTATTATTTGTGAGCAGAGATATAAAAAAATAGTTTCGAACAGTAAAAAATGTGCTTTCATTTTGAATTTTATAGAGATAGATTGCATATTACTTCACCATTTCAAAATTGTGTACTTATCCATTCTTGTATGTACTGAGCATCTTGTGCATGTTCAGTCACTCAGCCATGTCTGACTCTTCGCGACCCCATGAAATGTAACCTGCCAGGCTCCTCTGTCCTTGGACTTTTCCAGGCAAGAATACTGGAGTGAGTTGCCATTTCCTACTCCAGGGGGATCTTGCTGACCAGGGAGCGAACCCACATCTCTCTCATCCCCTGCACTGGCGGGTGGGGTCTTTACCACTGTGCTGCTGGGGATCGACTGTCTGCCAAATCCTCAGCCTGGCATTGGAGATGCCGAGTGAGCCCAAGCCTCTCCCTGCCCTCGAGGAAGTCCCAGCAGAGTGGAGAGACAGTGCATTTACCTGGCAGTCTGATAAGTGCTGTGATATTATGATAAAAGTATGCACTGGGTGTCGTGGGAACCAAGAACAGGAATCACGGGGCGTCAGCCATAGGCGTAGGGTGGACTCAGAGAATAGATTTCAGAGAAGGAAATTCTTTTTTATTGGGTTTTGAAAGATGAATGAGGGTTATATAAAGGTATGAGATGGGGAAGGGTATTATAAGCAGTGGGGTTAACATGTATAGATGTCCAAGAGTGAAAGAGTTCGTAGGAAAAATGGGTAAGTATCATAGATAAAGGCTGGAAGAAACAGACCTGATGTACCCCAGGTGCCATCACAAGGCATTTATATGTAGTTACTCTAAGACTTTAAGGAAGCAAGGGACCTAGTGCATGCATGTCTAAGTCGCTTCAGTCATGTCCAACTCTGTGAAACCTTATGGACTGTAACCTGCCAGGCTCCTCTGTCCGTGGGATTCTCCAGGCAAGAGTACTGGAGTGAGTTGCCATGCTCTCCTCCAGGAGGTCTTCCTGACCCAGGGATCAAACCCATCTGTTATGTCTGTGTGTTGACAGCTGGGTTATTTACCATTGGCACCACCAGGGAAGCCCAAGTGATCTAGTATTTCAGTTTAATAAAATTCATTCTAGGGGCATAAGCAAGATGGGTGGGAAAGAAGAGAAATATGACCCAAACAATAAAGATATTACTGTTCTGATCCAGGTGAGAAAGGACTTTATGGAAAGGAGCATATGAAGAGTCAGTATCTCCTTTGACTCATCTAGTTCATTTCAGTATCCCCCATACTGTGGCATATGGCAATCCAATATTGAATGAATAAATGACAGTAGATTTGGGAGGGACTTAGAAAGTTGATTTCAAGAGGATTTGGCACTTTATTGAATGTGGAGCTTGAGGAAGAATGTGGGTCTTTAGGATGACTGACTGGGGCATTCAGTGACAGGTCGGCAGTGTACTCTGGGGTCATTAACTGAAATACATCAGGAATCTAGAAGGAAGAGCCTGTTATTTAGGGAAATCCAGTGAGTTTAGGACATGCTAAATCAACCTTGTATGAGGATGTTCAAAAAGATCCAGAAAGCAGTTGGATATACACATCTATACCTCAAGAGTGAGCAAAACTTGGGAGTAAACAGGCTTTGGATGACAGTACACAAAAATGAGTCCTTGTTATCCTTTCTATCCAGCAGCATTTTTTTTTTTTAATACGGAGAACATCTATGTAAAATGTAACAGTGTTGATAAACCTTTGCAGTGAAGGAAGGAGGATAAAAACTTCCCCAATAAATTCTCCTCAAAATCAAGGACCCTGGATTCCATAAAAACAACTCCTCCCAAAACAGATGGACATGATGAACCCCTTCAGTCCTCAAGAGTGTTTGTCAGTTAGCCACCCTACATCCTGGCAATCTATAGGCTGAGATATAAGGCAATCATGAAAGATGTAAAACTTTAGTTTTTGTGCCAAGTAATAGCGAACTTCAGTGTGGTATGACCATGGCAGTAACTCGGATTCTGAGTTCTTTGACACTTACACTTTATAAAAACAGTAAAAATGTAGTAAAAAAAAAAAAAAAACACTCCTCCCCCATCAAGAACTGCTATTGAATATAACCTTAATGCTTTCTAGGGAGGAAGTGTCTCCAGTAAGTACACTTACTGTGTACATTTGGAGAAAGTTTGGAATCGGTTCTAAGTTCAAATTCGTGTTCAACCTTGTCTTAGCAATGTGATCTTGGCAAACACCTAACCTCTCTATGTTTCAATTTCCTCACATGCAAAAGTTAAATGATGATAGAACACTTACAAACCAACAGTGCTCAATAAATACTTGCTCCTTTTCTTTTTCTGTCCCCCCTGTCTCCTTCTATACCCATCATGACAGTAACCATAGTTACCTAGAAAAGAAAATAACTGACTCATTCTGTCCCTTCCAACCTTCCTTTCTGTAACAGTCATGGTCCAGTTATGGATACAAAATTCATTTTAGACTTTCAGAGAGAAGGGATTATTTATTGGAGGCTACTGGTTGTACAGATGATGGAAGAGCTCAGAAATGAAATGGGAGGTGCTTAGGCAAACAAGAATGTAGCAGCAGCAGGAAGCCATTGCCACAGCTTTGGCTGGAGAGATCCAGAATACTTCAGAACTGGGCAGGTGCGGAGGTGGGGTCCCTGGCAGAATTATGGTAGAATTACGGTGATCAGAGTCTACCAGGAATTTGAAATCATGAAGCAAATGTAGATACGGCTTGAAATAATCCCTGTACACATCTGGTTTAGAAAGGGGGTAAAATATTCTGGATTCTTTCTTCCGTTTGCCTTGCAGTCTACCAGTGACCAAGTAAATTGGATGTCAGGAGAAAGAATCCTGGGGAATATAGCTGCAGGAGTCATTCTTCTGTAGTAAAGTGAAGCAAGAAAAGGACAGGGATGGATCTGAGCTTTAACAGGCAAATACCTTCCTTCTTTCCTAACTTTTCTCTTCCATTAGTTTGGTAGCCCACGCCCCACCCCTGGCCCCCATCCTCTCTTCCTCTTAAATCCCAAAGTAACAAGAGTGCTTAAGCGCTCTGGTTCACTAGGCAGAAGGATGTTCACTTCTAGTTCGCTAGGCTAGATGTTCACTTCTAGTTCACTAGTTCACTAGTTCTAAGCTCTATTTCACTAAGCAGGGGAAGATTAGAGGAAGAACAAGATGGAGTGAGGAACCTTAAAACTGGAGTCATTCTTGCTTTAGACCTCTGTAATTTGAAGCATCAAACTTTTTTTTTTTTTTCCACTACAGAGATGTTAGTCTAACAGATGTGACTAAAACTGAGTAAGATACATTTTCATAAGGTATGTAGATAAATCAATGTTGGTATCTTACAGCAATTCCGTGCATGATTGTCAGTATATATTTTTAAGTCTTGGAATAAACTCTTTTAGAAACAGAAACCCACAGATTCCATTTTGTTTTTCCTTGACTTGCAAGAGATTCCAACCTATATATGCTTAGATTTGTGATTTCTTCTAGCACTTCTTTTTGCCTTATTAACTTTAGTAATGGAAAGTATCTCTCTGTTTGAATTGCCACAATTTAATTATATTAGTGAATTCAAACTAAAAAGTTAAACTCCCATATGCAGTGTTGGAATTTAATATCACGGTTCATCAATGTTTGGAATTCAATTGAATATAATAGATCTTGCCCCTGGAATTGGCTTTATAATACAATTATATGTAAAGCAAAATTGATTTTAATGATTGAGGTACAATAACTTCATTACCAAGTTAAGGTGGAAATAATACATTTACTGCAATATCTCGACTCTGAAATACTGACTGATGAGATATTTTAACCCAACCATGCAAGTTAGAACAAATTCTGTTTTTTTAGGGCTGTAGCAAATTAGTTAGTACTGCAAGAAACTGGCAGCAGACCTACATGAGATAAAATCAGCACTGCCTGCCTTTGGTACCATTTTGGAATCAATGGCAGCAGAATGACCTTTAAAATTTTTTACTGCATGTTCAACATGATTCCAAATTTAAACTGAATTAAAAAACATTTTTGCAAATGGACTATAAATGCATTCATAAATGGCAGTGAAACCAAATTAAGTTGAATGTAAGTATGAAAGTTAATATATTTTCCAAGTCCTAGCATGTAAGAAATTACATTTAACCTCAAAAAAAATCTAAGTTATATTTTTTGTTTATGATACAAAACTTGTGGCAAAAAGTCAGTTTCTCAAATAAGAAACATTTGTAGTAAAACAAAATCAAAATTGAACAAATTATAAACATATATGATGTAATAGGAATAGTTTGGAATTTTAATCAGCTATACCAAGCTTAACAAAACTGGTCAATGATTTGATGAGTGTAAGGAACATGACACTGCTTGATTCTTATTTTCCTCTTCTATAAAACAGAGTAATAATAATATTAGAATCTATTAGCTTGAGGAATATGATATTGTTGATATTTGACCATTTTTGATCTACAACAAAATCCATTTCTTTTCATTCAAAAAAACAAGAAAGCAAAGGAAAATTTCTCCCCTTTCACTATTGTTTTTATGAATATTTCCTTTGTTTTATATTGACATCATTTACTGAAGAGTAAATAAGAGTAGGGCTTTCCAGTGTGGCTCCGTGGTAAAGAATCGACCTACTGATGCAGGAGATGTGGGAGACATGGGTTTGATTGCTGGGTTGGGAAGATTTCCCTGGAAGAGAGCATGGCAACCCACTCCAGTGTTCTTGCCTGGAAAATCTCATGAACAGAGGAGCCTGTACCCTATGGCTACAATCCATGGGGTCACAAAGAGCCAGATAGTACTGAGCACACGCACAAATAAGGGTATGCACAATATATGATATACCCTTCAGCAAAGAGTATATCTTGTGCCTAATTAAATATTATTAGAGCTTTTCAATGATTAATTGCTTCATTCACCATGCTCCTAAGAATCAAGGATGCCCTCAAAGTGCTGCTGCTGCTGCTGCTGCTAAGTCGCTTCAGTCGTGTCCAACTCTGTGATACCCCATAGATGGCAGCCCACCAGGCTCCCCCGTCCCTGGGATTCTCCAGGCAAGAACACTGGAGTGGGTTGCCATTTCCTTGTCCAATGCATGAAAGTGAAAAGTGAAAGTGAAGTTGCTCAGTCGTGTCTGACTCTTAGTGACCCCATGGACTGCAGCCCACCAGGCTCCTCTGTCCATGGGATTTTCCAGGCAAGAGTACTGGAGTGGGGTGCCATTGCCTTCTCCGGCCCTCAAAGTGACAGCAATTTAATTTCTGATAACCAACAAGACTGAAGTCGTCACATAAACCATTTCCCATACTGTTAAGTCCTCCTTTGCTGCTTTTTCTTCTTATAGTCCTTTCTCAACTATTTTCCAAAAAAAAAAAAAAAATTCCTCTACTCTGTTCTAAGGAATACCATTTTCTTTCAATATCATGAAGATTCTTTGAAAAATGTTTTCCCTGGGAAATTATTTTTGGAAATAGAGATCAAATAAGTGTAAACATTTCTTTAGATCAAAACTTATCAAGAACTTGAATGTGCATTGTGAATCTGCAGAGAGAAATCAAGTATGAAGGTTTCTCCAAATTTTTTTCCCCTGGTACACACTCTCTCTCTCTCTCTCTCTTTTTTTTTTTTTTTGGATTAACTTTTAAGAACAAAAGCAATGTTCTTTGGAATGTAGTTTGCCAATGTATGCAGTAACTATATGTGGTAACTGAAATTTACTTTTTAAAGATCTTGAACCTGTCAGATAGATTGGGATAGAAGCCCAGATCTTAATGGCGGTAGGACAGTATTTAGGTGAATGGAGAATTTAGTACCACCTCTATATCACAGATGTCTTAGACACAATATTACTTAGAAAATTTTCCCTCTGGAGGGAGGAACTTATGGCCTACATATCAACCAGATGACTGGGTAACTATGTCAATTTTGCAGTATAGACATCCCATTCCTAGATAATAAGGAGAGCCCTACAGTTGACTTTTGCCCATTTCTATTTCTTTACAATAAATTTTTAGTCTATGTTCACTATGATTTGCAAAAGACGTTTTGGTTTTGGAAGAGAACATGCTGGTAATTCTTTACACTGGGTAGCAACAGTTGTGAAAGATGTAAAGCATCTTCCTCCTTATGCCGCCTCCTGTGAAGGAGCTCCCGAACAAAGCATTTGGACTTATCATACTGAATGCATTAGGGCAAGATTTATTAATTAAGCTTAATTGTGAGATCATTATAGAGGGCAAGATTTAATTGACTTATTTTAATAGTGTGATAAGGAAAGGAAATATATGTTCAGAACGGATATAGAAACTCAGTTCCGCTTTATCAAGAAACCCTAATTGAATAAATCTCATGCTGCTCCCAGAAACAATTCTTTAGTTCCAATCCAAATGAAGAAGGTCCTTCAATGTCCACTATATGATGTGAAACCCACTACTCTCATGTTACTGCACCTTTAATTTCCATTCCTTTTCCAATGGAAGATAGGTTAGGATTTTTTGATATTGTTGGTGTCTATGACCTTATTTTTATGCCTCGTTAAGTAGAGCAGCAGAAAAACTGAATCCAGGTTGCACAAATTTATATAAATCCTGCTACATATCATATGCTTTTTCTTTTTAACTTTACCTGCTTATTTAGATGACTATGACAATGAAGGTAAAAAATATTAATGACAGTCGATGACACAGGTACCATCTGGTAAATGAGAAGGAACGAAACATATTTGGAAAAGATATGGTTTCTCTAATGACTAATCTTTTACAGACTCATAATCAATTACTTGTCATTTCAACTAGGAGGCATACGGTGGTATTAAACAGTGATGTGATATCATCCTGGCTTTAAAGTAGAACAACTGCAATAGAAATATGGAGTCCTTGTTCCAGATAAAAGTGATTTCCTTCAATTCAGGTGGATATGACTGGAAAAATAATTTGTCTGGAAAAATGAATGAATTTGAAATGTACTTTGAGAGTAATAGATCTCATCGATTTTAAAATATTTATTCTGTGAAGTGTGGTGAAGCTCTTATGGAAATAAGAGTTTAAATATATACACCTCAGCTTCTTTGGTCAATATTAGGTGAACTGTTGATACCAACTAAACATATTAAGATGTCATAATTATTTATCTAGGAAAGGAAGTTGTAAAATAATGTTCTTCTGAGTCCCTAGATACATCAAAATAATTTCACCTTGAACTTAGTAACATTGTCAATTTAGTGACACATTTAGAATTGCAATTATATTGGTACATTTTATGGGCTAAGAATTAAAACTAAGAATCACTTTATATCAGGCATATAACAGCTGGTTTGCTTTAGTGACATAAATACTACACTGAATGGACTGCATAGCAATTTTAATTTTTCATCATGGTTTCCCAGATTCTAATTAGCTTTTCTCTTAGCATTCATGGTAGAAGACTGACATAAAACAGTTTCTTGAAGCTCTCCTTTTACTTTAATAGGCAGAAGAACAAAAATAGGAATTAAGATTGAGAGTCATAACAACAACAAAAATGAAACTTTTATTTCATTATGTAAAGATTTTAAGAATTAACAGTCAAAAGAAACATTCGGAAAAATCTTTGGGTGATATCAATATTTTATTGAAAAATCTAAAAATTTGTGTTTTGAAAAATACAGATATTACAGGTCACATCACAATATTTCAAATTCCTGTAAAGAAAGTTGACCTGAGTCCTTGTTCTTCACTCTAATAGTTTAGCACCAAAACAGCCAAAGTAACATTTTTTTCAATTAGCAATAATTGCACCTCGGATAAACCTCATTGGCTATGATGCTGCCACTCCTCAAAGCTCAAAGTAACATTTTTTTAAAGTATCATTTATTTCAGTTACACAGACATGGTCTTAATTTCTCTACATATTTTGATGACTTTTTTCCAGTGAAACTCTATGAGGTTTACAGAAAAAATATTAGATATATTAATATTATTTACCTAGTGTCATTGCCACAGTACCAGTCAGATATTAAAGCATAATAAGCGTCTATAAGGCACAAGTTTCTTCTCAATTTGAAGGAATTTTAGGTCAATAAAGTAGACATAATCTCAATGATTGCTCATATTCCAATCTATGGACACTGTTGAAGTTACTGTGGATTGTTTTCCAGACATTGTGTGCTTGCTTTAAGTGGGTGTGAGATGAGTGAGTGGCTAGTCTCCTGACAGTCTAATGGAAAAGCATGGGTCATTTTAGAGATTAAAGCAAAACAACACAAAATGCACAAGCCTAACCAAAGTGTCCAAAAATTTAAGGCAGATGTCATGAGGAAAATGAACATTTTTGAGCACTTTGAGCTAGTGAAAGTGTTAGTTGCTCCATTGTATTCAACTCTTTGTGACCCCATAGACTGCAGCCCACCAGGCCCCTCTGTCCTTGGAATTCTCCAGGCAAGAATATAGGAGTGGGCTGCCATTCCCTCCTCCAGGGGATCTTCCTGACCCAGGGATCGAACCCAGGTCTCCTGCATTACAGGCAGTTTACTTTGAGCTAGGATTCCCTGTGTTTAACAAAACAAAACCTTTTGAGAAATAAATCATTTTGGTTTTTTTTTCAATTTGGTTTCATTTTCTTAGGGGTAGACCCTGTTTATCAGGACTAAGTGAAGCACTTAGGTGTTTAAAAGACAGGTCTCTAAAAGACAAGTATTTATTTTTTAGAAGGCTTTTTGCAGTATATTAATTCATTGTCTTCCTGAAAACAAGATAAAAAAGCTAAGTGATACTAACCCATTTAGAAAAAAAATTAGTTCTTACTAAATAGTCAATTATTGATTCATGAAAATCCTAATTTGGGATGGAATCTTTCAGAAAAATGATTCTATTATCATTTCAAGGTCAACTTTGACAACCAATAGCACCTTTATGGAAAGCTTTTGGTTAGTTCAGGTGCTTTAAACAACCTGATCCCGTGTAAACGTTTGTACTTCTTATCTAAAAATGGCTTCTCAAGAATAAACACACCATATCAAATTTGCAAGCCATAGGTGTCTCTCTGGCTTAATAGTTTTATCCCCAGTGACTCTGGGCTGTTAGCATCATTCATTAGGAAGACTTCATGTGTCTGGTTGCTAGACCCCAGCTCTTCTCAGTGATATTACACATCCTTTAGTTTCCCTGAGTGGGAGGCACGCCAGCCTGACTAATGAAAGCCGTCACTGCGATGGGACAGGTCACCAGGGTCAGCAACACTGTTGTGTCATTGCTAGATTATGGTGCAAAATGGTACTTTTAGTGTTGAAGTAAAACCTGATTCATCATCTTATACTTTTTTCTGAGGAAGCGCTTTAAAAACATGTTATTGCTCATGTACAGCTAAAAAACAGAGTAATGAAGTCTCAGGTGGAGGGTATAAGATAATGAAATGTTGGTCTTTAGCAGTGGACCATAAAATGGCAAAATCTGTAAAACTGGAAAGTCCATTTACTGCCGAGGCACTTAATGTGAATAAGAAAGAAATTGTAATAATAATAATAATACAAGTTTTGATGAATTCAATACAGCAAGGCTCTTTGGTAAAACCTTAATTTCTGTTTAAAAATCACATTTAAATGTACTGAATCAAAATTCATATTTCTATTTCTAGAGCATCATTTTGAAATAATCTCTTTCATGTATTTTAGAACCATTGGTTCCCTAATTCTAGAAATGTCAGTGGGTGACAAATATTACCTTTGCCATTTTAAAGACAGAGAAATCAATCGTCAGAGAAGTTAATTTGCTCGTTGTTGCAGAGTCAGTGGTAAATAGAACCTGAAGACAGAGAGCGCAAATAAAGTTCATCTCTTTGTTCACTTCATCCACCATTGTAGAGAGACCATACTGCTCCTGAATCCGCTGGGAGAAGCAAAACTTAGAGATGACTCTTCCCAGCAGCTTTGGAGCTCACTTTTTTCAGAAGCTTGACCAGAACTGGAGAGGCAGCATTGGCTGTGGCAGGGGAAGTGGCCTGTCGTCGGGAACACTGGCCTCGCCACTCCCAAGCTGTTAGACCTGGGATAAGTCCTTCCCTGACTCTGTTCTCATCTGCACATCCAAACTAATATTAATCCAACCTGAAGGTACATCAGAACTATTGTGAGAATCACAAGGAATAGCAGGTGTAAAACGTACTAAAGCAGGACGCAAAGTGCTCTACCAAGATGAGGTATTATTACTAACGGTTATTATGGGTATCAGGCTTCCCAGATGGTGCTAGCGGTAAAGAACCGCCTGCCAATGCAGGACATGTAAGAGATGTGGGTTCGATCCCTGGGTTGGGAAGATACCCTGGAGGAGGGCAGAGCAACTGACTCCAGTATTCTTGCCTAGAGAATTCCATGGATACAGGAGCCAGGCAGATCACAGTCCATAGGGTTGCAAGGAAACTGAAGCAATTTAGCATGCAAGCACGCATCATGGGTACCATGAGCTAAGCTATGATAGGCAGACACTCTTCTATGAAGGGGTCTAGGGAGGATATTGCGAGGACTTCCATGTGCAGGTATGAGGGGCCCAAGTTTCATGCTTCTGTTAGTGGCTGGGTCATTCTTCATCTCATGGGCCAAGTTCAAGGGAAGCCCTGGAACAGCCAGTGTGTAACTAACATGAATCCCAGATCCTGACTGCCACATCTGCTGTTGTTGCTTGGTCACTCAGTCGTGTCTGACTCTTTGGTGACACCATGGACGGTAGCCCGCCAGGTTCCTCCATCCATGGGACTTTCCAGGCAAGAATACTTGAGTGGTTGCCATTTCCTTCTCCAGGGGATCTTCTTGACCCAGGGACTGAACCCTTGTCTCCTGCATTGCAGGCGATTCTTTACTGCTGAGCCTCCAGAGAAGCTACACCAGTTAGTGGACTTCTGATCTTTAGGTTTTAACCTAACCTTTCCTGGAAACTTAGAAGGCTCTCTCTCTTTTTTTTTTTTTTTAATTATTTTGCTCTTTTTTGTTTCAACTGTCTACCAAGGCCAGCCTGCCACTCTGACACTGCTAGCGTGGAGCTGCCTGTCTCTCTTCTAAGAGAGGTATACAGCCGGCCTTTTGCATCTGCAGGTTTCACATCTGTGGATTCAACCAACCATAGATTGCCATTTTATATGACAAACTTGAGCATCTGCAGATTTGGGTAGCCCTTCAATGCTCTGAAGATTATCAGGGATGATGGTAACCAGACTCTCATATGCATGTGTGCATGTATTCTATAATCATTCTCTTCAGAATGTCCTGCCACAATCTGCCTACTATTTTGGCCTTGAATATAAAATCTTTTAGACCATACTTGTATTTTATTTCTTTTTTAATATGTATTTGTTTACTTGGCTGTGTCTGGTCTTAGTTCTGTCATGCGGGATTTTTCGTTGTGGCACGTGGACCCATTAGTTTTAGCACACAGGCTTAGCTGCTCCAAATGGGGATTAAACCTGTGTCCCCTGCATTCCAAGGCAGATTCTAAACCACTTTACCACCAGGAATGTCCCCCATACCCGTATTTTCCTCTTTCTATTAGAAATAACTGGGAATGGTCCCAGCCATGAAAAGCAGCAATAAATGTTACTTATCTATAGATCCTTATAAATGTCAGAAGTATGAAATAAAGCAAACAAACAAAAAACAATGATTAGGCTTGGGTAATAGCCCTGTCAAGCCCTGTTCTGACACCTACATGGCTACTACGTGTTGACCTGTTTTCCTTGGATTATGTCCTAAACCTATGTATTAACTTTGAATGTAATTACAATGTCAACTTACTTTTTTGGTCAGAGACAATTATACGCTGTATTAAGGAGATAAACTCAGGTCTTGCTAATCACAGTGTGACATACTCCTGATAATGAACAGTGAGCCCACGTATAATGAAAACGTGAGAATCAAAGACATCAAAAGTGGATGAGACACATTTAAAACACTATTTATTGGAGAGTTAGTGTACAAAGGACATTGTCAAGGGGTTAAATTCAGTTTGTGTTTTCTTGCCTTGAGAGACTCGGAGGGACGAGCAGGTGGCAAATGGAATGAGATGAGCAGTTATGATGTAGGTTTTCTGGGGTCTCACTCCCCCTGTTATTACAGAACCTTTGACTTTTCTAACTTTTTATTTAGGGTGTGTGCAGGTGCTATCTCACTGGCATTCTTTGGGTTCTTCTCTAGTTACAGGCCATTTTTGTTCCTTCTGATCTTCTAGCCCCTGTAAGAAATGCATAGGCTTCCACAAAGCCCACCCAGTCAGCACCACCCACAAGTAGTACTACCAGGTACCATTATAAGGAACATGCTGCTCTTCTGCTAATACCTTCCAGATGCCAAAATGAGAATACAGATTCTGGGAACTTCAGTGGCTGAAGACATGAAGCACATGGGATATTGTGTTGTGTGCAGAAGGGGTAGAAAAGCCTACCCTTCCCCCATTTTGTGTGGGACTCTGTTCTGTGAGTATTGAAGTATGCTTGTTTTGCGAGATTTTAGTGAAAACTGATTTCAGGTTATAGTCACCATGTCTCCTCTATCTGGGACCAAATTATGGGTCTATGGAGTTAAGAGTGAGGACAAATCGTAGTGACGGATGCCACGTTGAGCCCTTGGATTTCTTCTCTCTCCACTGATGAAATGGCAAAGCATGCAGCTCTAAGGTCATACCTGAGTCCAAGTTCTAGCTCTATTAAAAATGGTTTTGTGATTTTGGGTAATTTCCTTGACTTCTCTGCCTCTTATCTTATCCACTGTAAATTAGGCATAAAATCTATGTTATAGGAATATGAACCTTCCAAGGACTGTTAAAATAATCTACAAAAGTGACCGGAACAAAGTCAAGACTCTAAATATCAGATACCACTTTTTTCCCAAAATATTCAAAGTTTCAGAAAATCTAATTCTTAATATGAAAAAGTAAGATAAACTAATCTTAAATAAGCACAGAAAAAACTTTATAGGAGATTTTGGTATGCATAGAATGGGAATTACTTATATCTTCAAGAGGAAGAACGTCATCTTCTCATGTCATCTCCCTAAGTTAATTTGTAGAGCGGGTAGAAGCTAGTTATGTAACAAATTTACATGTTGGGTAACAATTTCATTTAGGACATCTCTACAAATGTGTGTGTTTATTTTTGCTTGATTGTCTTTATTGTCCAGATAGTGCCAAATATCTTGATTGAGCTCCTATTTTTTCCTCCATGACTGGATTAACTGCACTGATGGAATGAAATGAATATTTTTGGCTTAGTGTAAACTGTAGCTTTAATGTCTCTATTTGTGATTTTCCTTATGTGTCAAATGAGAGTTAATCATACATTCTAAGAGATACAATGAGAAATAACTAGTGAACCTCATCAAAATACTCTGAAGAGCAAAATGTCCCATAAATAATAATGATAAATGGTAAGTACAGCATTGAGGACCCTGTTTTATTCCTAAAATAAAGCATTTCCATTAAATTAGCATCACAAGAAATGGGAAATTACCATACATTGAAGTTAGGTTAGATTCCTGATTCATTTTTCACATACACAGGAGAAAGAAAAGATGAGTTGCAGTCAGAATGAGAATCTAGACATTTCTGCTAGTATAAGTAAAACAGAGAGCTATTTTATATTTTGGGAATTGTATCTGCTGTGTCATCTCTAGGGGAAACCTATAAAATTAAAGAAAACAAGCTTCAAAAATTAAATTTCCTCTTATTTTCACATAGGTACTTTGAAGCATTAAGTTCAATTTCCAAATGCCCTTAGTAGTGGAAGGTTTTGGTTGAAGAAATAAACTCTTATGTTATGCTAATTGCCTCAGAGGATTTCATTGCATAACATTGTTTTATTCATGAGTGGTGAATGCCAAAACTTATTTCAAAGTATAATGATGAATATGCTAATATAAATTTTGTTCTATCCATAAATGATTGAATATCTTACAGTCAATAACTGGTTCATAATCACAATGTGAAAGCTGAACTGAGGGGGTTTTTAGGAGTTTTCTTGACCTCTTTTGCATAAACAGTACCACATAGAATCAGGTTGCTACAAATAAATTTGTACAACATCTGTTCTTCCCTTCATTTGAATCAACTCAAGCCATCACATGGTATTTACTAATGTCAAAACTCAGTATATTTTATATTTTTTCCATCTTTTGCTACAGTGGTGGTTCTAGGATTTTAAGATATCAAGTCATTAGCTATAAAACAATTCCTGATATTTACTTGTTGAAAGTTACAGTTTTGAGGAGAAAGGATGAAATCCAATTTTACTTATACTGAATCTGATAAAATTTAAAGATGTTCCTGAAAACAGTTAAGAAGACTGACTAATGGGCATAATATTGCCAAATCAAAAACTGTGCAATGTATCCAAAATAGATAACATTCATTAGAACAAATAGCAACTAAAGAAATATTATTTAAAAGCTACCAAAAAAATTAGATCATTGTCAAAATAACAGCACACTCTTGATAATATGACATAGGTTTTACATTATTTTAATTTTTTCTGTGGGTATTAGGTGCAATCCACTATATGTGTGTGTGTTAGTTGCTCAATCATGTCAAACTCTTTGCGACTCCATGGACTATGGCCAGCCAGGCTCTCCTGTCCGTGGAATTCTCCAGGCAAGAATATTGGAGAAGGTAGTCATTTCCTACTCGGTGGCTCAGATGGTAAAGAATCTGCCTGCAATGCTGAAAACCCAGGGTCGATCCCTGGGTCTGGAAGATCCCCTGGAGAAGGAAATGGCAATCCGCTCCAGTATTCTTGCCTGGAGAATTCCATGGGTAGAGGAGTCTAGTGGGCTACAGTCCATGTGGTCACAAAGAGCAGATGCGAATGAGTGACTCACACTGGATTATCACTGGAGGTGCAATCCATGCATCTAAATGATCAAGTCTTAATATTTAAATCATCTTATAAGCATTGAGGTTCAGAAATCCACATCACTTAAATAATCAAATTCAGCATTTAAATATCAAGCCATAGGGTATTATGCTGATTGTATTTTATTACAGCTGATTGTCAGTTTGACAAATTTAAAGGGATTTGAGAAGTTTTTAGGAATGAGGAAGAGCTGCCTCTTGTTTGTGGGTGGTTTTAACAGAGTGGTTAAAAAGTGTCCTTAGGAGAGGGTGGGACAAATGGAGAGAGCAGCATGGAAACACATACATTATCACATGTAAAACAGAGAGCCAGTGGGAATTTGCTGATGACTCTGGGAGCTGGGACTGGTGCTCTGTGACCACCTAGAGGGCTGGGATGGGGAGGGAGGTGGGAGGGAGGTTCAACAGGGAGGGGACATACGTGTACCTATGGCTGATTCGTGTGGATGTATGGCAGAAACCAACACAATATTGGAAAGCAATTATCCTTCGATTAAGAAGAAAAAAAAAGTGTGCTAAAGATTAGCCGAGTCAGACTGTTCTTCTTGTTCTAAAGTGGGTATTTACCATCTCTAAGATTAAAAGCCCAAAATACCGTGTCCTTACACGTCATTCATTTTGTTCAGATTTTCTCACCACTTCTCAAATTTCTGAACACACTATGATGTTCAATGTGGGGATTTGCCATTCTCTGTGTACAACTTATTTGAAAAGCAATAATGCTATTTTCAGAAGGCAATTAATTTTAAAACTATTAACAGAAGACATTTATGGATTTGAGGCTTTAGCACCCATATTAGCATTTCTGAATCATTTCTCTAAAATTCTCAAGCTTATCAGGATTCTTGGGCTTATTTATAGACCAGTGCCTCTTAGGCAACTACCAAAAGTTAGGCTACCTATTGGAGATTTAGTGCTCAGCGACTTTTCTCTTTCAGGCTGGTCTCTTGATATTTGTCTATTTTAGTAAAAAAACAAAAATCCCCCGAAACCTGACTGCTCTTCTTCCTGATTGAGACATCAGTTTTTGTAAATGAGACATTTTATAAATGAAAATTACTTTACATTCAGACTTATTTTATAAAATCTGTGCTGGGGAAATTGACTGTTACTTTCATTCTGGACTATTTCTCAAATAGCCAGTTTTTATTTTACAAAATGGAGTATGTTTTTTAAATTAGAGGACCTCTTCAAAATCGTGTGCTCCAACCTACACACCTATAGAGAAGAAATTTTGTTCAGAAGACGTGATTTGATCTAGCAAGAAATCAGATCTGTGTAATAACGCAAAACGGAAGGGGCTGCTGTGATTTATTTTCCATGAGGGACATTTTACTAGCTGTTTTGTCTAAATTCAGAGTTGGATTTACCACAAAAGTAACATAATTTTGCTCACAAAGTCTCCTTTTACTTCTTTGGAAGCAGCACAGCACATTCACAAGAACACACATTTTGTAGAGTTTGCAAATTAGTTTAACTGAGATCAATTAAGACCGTAGTCTCTTACCACATCCATTTTCTCTCTTGTCAGGTAGCATTGGAGTGGCCACATTTTGGGAATTTGGTACGAAGTGATGTCAAATTGGGAATACATTTACTGTAAGATGACTTTAGAGAGTGATGTTCCATCTATTTATATGAGCTTCAGCTCTGATCTTGAATTTTTCTCTTTTTCTACACTCTAGATTTGAAAACATAATGTACTAAAGCATTTGATAGATATTTAACAGGGTACTTTATTTTATCCTTCAGTAATAGATGAAAAGGATAGGTTAGAGTGTAAAACAGAGAATTCACAGGTGGCTGAGAAATTGGTAAATGTTATTCACTATGGATTCTGTCTTTATGATTTGGATATTTGGTATTTACCCTGGAATTTTACATTAATTTTGATTTTAAAAAATAATGCATTATAATACTATCTTTATTACTGAGTTTTTTTTGCATTCCCCTGCCCCAATTTTGTGCCCAATGTGGGTACCTCACCTACCCTACCCTGGTCCTTCTTAGTTGTTGATCTCAAGCCTTATCCCACATTCAGAATATTTAATAATAATTTGATATAGCTAATAAGTCATATTTATTGATTTCCAGATTATACAAGGCTAGAGAAGATGAAATATTTAGAGCATCTAAAAAGTTGACCAAAAGTCAAAAGATGAAATGAAGCAAAAGTAAAGACCTTACTTAAACTCAAAAAACCAATTGCCAAATACAAACAAAAAAGAATTAGTTTACTAAGAGCTCACGTGAAAAATGACCAGGTTTTAACCTGACAGTAAGCTCAAAATGAATTAGAAATATGATGTATGCCTCTAATAGCCAGGTTGTCCTCAGACCTCATTCTTCCCCACCTGTGCTCTGTAAATCAGTGTCTATATTTCCCAAGCTCTCCTGGACTCTAGTTTCTGGTTACATTCAGCTGATGCTGGGCCTTGGCTGACAGCTGGAGGATGACAAGAGAAGAGCAGGAGTATTTCTTTTTCCCTATCCCCAGTGTCTTGTGGCTCTCATTCTCGCAAATCATAGTTGGTCTTAATTACCAGCTTCTGCTGTGTAGACCTGGCTCCGGATGCCATTTCTAGTGGTGGTCATTCTTCCTGCTTTGGTTAATCCTTTGGATGCTTTCATATCCTCTATTTGGCTTCACAATTCGTCTATCACATGTGAAACCCATTCCTTCTGTTTTCGTTCCCTAGGTTTACAAGTTGTAGAGAGGTTTCTCTTGGCCGAATTCTGACTGATAATAACCTCAAGTTATAGTAATAAAAAAGATGTACTTGAAGACATGGGAGAACCCACGGTGCAACTGGAGTATTATACTTAAAGTATGGCATTAAATATAGATGTGGTGTAGAAGAGAGGTTTGGACATCTTTTTAAGAGGCATCCTTTAACTCTCAGTTCCACCGCCTACTAGCTGTGATCTTGCCTGAATCAATTGCTTCTGAAAGCCTTAATGTATTGACCTATAAAATTGTGATGACGGTAATATTTATTTTGAATGCTGAGATGCTCACATAAGATACGTGACAGAGTTTTATAAAATATAAGACTGGTGTTACTGCTTTTGTTATGTCATTGGAGGAACTGCTGACCAAGCAGAAAGAGAAGTCTGAGAGAAGAAATGCTGGTAATCTGCATATACAAAGGAATTTCATGTAGAAGAGAAATGATCTTTTTATACAGTATGATAATGGAAAGAAGAGTGTCCAGTAGATGGAAATTCCAGGAAAGCACACTTTGGCTCAGCATATAGCAGAGCTTTTCAGTAAGTAGAACTCTTCAGAAATCTGAAGGGCCATTTTAGGAAGTAATGAGATTCTGATTTCTGATCATATTCCTGTAGAGCCTCACATGGGGGAGATGGTAGTTCTTTAGATAATAACAGTGACAATAGTAATAACATTTATTGAGGGCTATCAAGTGTCAAGTTTTGTTTTAAGTACTTGATATGTATTAATTGATTTAATTCTCACAATGATCAAAAGATGCAACTGAACTGCTTTTCCAGATGAATAAACTGAGGGACAGAGAGAGTAATTTCCAACATTACAAAGCTGATAAGTGGAAGATCTACAGGCTGTGGTTCTAGGAATTGTAGTATATATATAAGAGGTGCTTAATAAATGTGTTTTGGCTCAAGGCATTTTTTCATAATTGTGTTATCTGAATGCTTTTCTTTTGTATTGTAGAATCTGCCTTAGGCTTTTTTCAAACTGGCTGTCTTGTTCCTCGAGTATCCCCATTTCTTAGCACAGGTCTTGGACATGTTATCAGTATATGTGATAATGTTTGTTGAATGAACAAATAATATTTGAGTGATAAGTATTCACATATGAGATAATGCAGCATATGCTCTCTGGCTAGTGCATTTCTAATAACTGACTGCAAAGAGGTGGTGATCAGAGCTCTTCTTTGTGTGACCTCCCTGGGGCATCAGTCTATGCTAAATACTCTAAGTAGGGCTGTTCTCATACCTTAAGTATAATCTACAGACATCATAAATCGGGGTCTCTATGAGCACTTCCTAAAAACTTCAGACCAATAAATCAGAATTTCACCAGAGGGACCCAGGTACATTTTAAACATGTTCTGAGGTGATTCTCAGATATACAAAAGCTTGAGAACCATAGCCCTTGTCCCTTCAGCCAGTGAAGAAGTCCGGGAACTCCTTTAGGAACCCTGACTGCTGTTATTCAGTCACTAAGTTGTGTCGGACTGTTTGCGACCCCATGAGCTGCAGCACGCCAGGCCTTCTCGTCCTTGACTAACTCCTAGAGTTTGCTCAAACTCATGTCCATTGAGTTGATGATGCCATCCAACCATCTCATCCTCTGTTGCCCTCTTCTCTTGCCCTCAATCTTTCCCAGCATCAGGGTCTTTTCCAATGAGTCAGCTTTTTGTATCAGGTGGCCAAAGTATTGGAACTTCAGCTTCAGCATCAGTCCTTCCAATGAATATTCAAGGTTGACTTATTGTAGGATTGACTGGTTGGATCTCCTTGCTGCCCAAGGGACTCTCAAGAGTCTTCTCTAAAAAAAAAAAAAGAGTCTTCTCTAGCACCACAATTCAAAAGCATCCATTTTTCAGCACTCGGCCTTCTTAATGGTCCAACTCTTACATACATACATGACTACTGGAAAACCTTAGCTTTGACTACACAATCTTTGTGGACAAAGTGGAAACCTGGAATCAGACTCAAAAGAATCTTCCTGTCTGGGTGCCTGCCCCTCACTGCATGTAGCCTGTGGATTCAGGAGAGAGATGAGAGGCATAAGACTTACTGCTGGAGCTAACCTCAGAAGCCCTCTGATGTTCCTAAAAATAGGTGTTAAAGAACAGAAGCCATGTCCTCTGTCACTTAGAAATATTCACTTCTTGGTTATGTGATGCTTCTGTGGAAATGGTGGAGCAGTTAGCTCCAGTGTTCTTGAGAACAGGATGTCTGTGTGTGTGTACGCTCTCAGTTGTGTCCAACTCTTTGTGACCCCATAGACTGTAGCCCACCAGGCTCCTCTGTCCAGGGGACTTCCCAGGCATGAATACTGGAGTGGGTAGCCATTTCCTTCTACAGAGGACTTGCCTGACCCAGGGATCAGACCTGTGTCTCTATGTCTCCCACATTGGTACACAGGTTCTTTACACTAGTACAGCATAATCCAGGATAAAAGGACAAAATCCACACTCTCTGACCAGAGCATTGACCTGGAAGCCAGCTAATGGAGTTTTCACGGTAAGGGCACATTAGTTTTCTCTTAGCTGTGGTCCTATCACTGTTAATCAGCCAAATGTATATGTTAGAACTGCTTTAAGGGAAAGTTTATGCTCTCAATTTGGTGTCAAAAATGCACTAGTAACACTGACAATTGCTGATGAATATTATAGTTTTAATCATCTTGGCTTTGACAGTGAACTACATCAAATCTTAGGAAGTCAGAGAAAGTTCTAATTCAAGGATAGAAACCAACTTCAGATATATGTTGGAACAGACACAATTTTCCAAACAGAATAGAATAAGCCTTCTATATCCATCAGTTAAGTGCTTAGCTTTGTTCTGGGCACAATTGGAGAGACACAGGAAAAGACAGAACCTTCCCTCACAGAACAGTAGTTGGAAAATGAGGATATCCATATTCAATACAACAACACACCAGGTAGTTAGGGCTACCTCATAGATCTGGAATCTTAGTGCGCATCAGCTTACCTGATGGCTAGTTTCAACATGGATTTCACCCCCAGAATTTCTGATTCAGTGTCTGAGTTGGGGCTCAAGAAGTTACAATCCTAATAAGTTGCCAAAAGCGCAGAGGCTGCTGGTCCTGGATCACACTTTGTGAATCACTGGGCTAAATTAGGGCTTCCCTGGTGGCTCAGATAATAAAAGAATCTGCCTGCAATGCAGAAGACCCGGGTTCCATCCCTGGGTTGAAAAGATCCGCTGGAGAAGGGTATGGCTACCCACTTCAGTACTCTTGCCTGGAGAATCCCATGGATAGAGGAGCCTGGTGGGCTACAGTCCCGTTTGGGGTTGCAAAGTGTCAAACATGACAGAGTGATTAAGCACAACACAGCACAGGCTAAATTTTGTGGTGCATTTGTTAAAGGCATGTGTATGTGTATATGTATATATATACACACACACATATATTCAAGAAAGAATGACTAAGACTCACAAAAATCTTTCTGAGAATAAGGCTTTCTAAGTGGGAAAGTATGGATGTTCCTGCGTCAATGGGTGCTAGGCTTAACTGTTATGAGAAAAAGTGAGACTTTTCACATAACTTGACATTACATGCTCTTAGATCATCTCTTCTCATGGGTAAACAGCACCAATTCTCACAACCTTTCTTTGTATGGCAGGAATTTCAGACCCTTGATCAACCCTTCAACATCCATTTTCCTTTCTCTGGAAGTCCTCCAGTCCTCTTGTCTCTTCAGGTGTGGGTCAACACAACTAGGTGGGTCTAAGCAATGTACACTAGTAGAACTCTTACCACCAAGGGACTGGACACAGTGTTTCTATTAAGGTAGTCTGAGACTACTGTTCACTCATTCTGAGTGGATATCAAGCAAAGCCTGTCTGTCTTGAAAATATATTACAATGTATTAAAATTGTGTGGAGTCAAATTTTTGAGCTTAAAAACAGTAATTTATTAGATCACATTGTATGTAACACACATGCATACACATATACAAGTGCAAGTGAAAACTGGCAAAATCTGAATAAGATGCCACCTAGTTAACAGTACGAATGTCAATGTCCTGATTTTGATATTGTGCTATAATTATGATATATGTAATCATTTGGGGAAAATTGGGAGGAGGGTGTATAGGATCTCTCTGTTGCTTTTTGGCAACTTCCTGTAAGTTTGTCAATATTTTTAAATAAAATGTTTAAATAAAACTAGTATTTTATAATATTTGAGACCAATAATTGATCTTTGGCTCAGTTCCTCTGGTTGTATTTTCAATTATTTTTAATGTGTACCCTTCATTGTCCAAAAGTGATGAATTCTTGTTTCACCACTTGGTGACCTTATGCACTTTTTTTTAACCCCCTCTTGGCACTCATTTTCTCAGTTTTACAATAATAGCACCCATGTTAGTCATTTTAAGGATTCAGTGAGTAAATATGTGCCTAGAACAGTACCTGGCACATAGTAAGCATCTATAAATACTGGTAATGATGAAGGTGATGCTAATGATGATAAGATGATGTATTTGTGCTCATCCTGATATCCGGACAATCCTGTCTCCTAATTACCTCCCATTCTACCACCAGTACCAAACCCTACTGACTGCTATAGGTTCAGGTAGAGTGCCATATGTAGGAAGTGTAGATAGGCAAGGATTTAATATAAGGATGCAAGTGTTTGAAGCACTATAGGAAGCAAAGGTCAGGGAAGGCTACTGCTAGTTCTTAGTTTGCTGGTGATGTTCATAGAACTGAGAAGTTCAAACAATCACAGGGAATTACCATTAAGATTCACAGCTGCCTGGAGCATGAACATAGGTAATTCTTAGGAAAATGCCAAAAGCTACTAAAAAAACCCCTCAACTATACTATAGTTCATACATTGTCTTGCTATTGTCAAAGGAACTATAACATGGCATTTATATTTTACTCTTTTACTTCTACATTTTTTGGTAAGTTCCTATCATGGGAAAAATCTTACCCAAAATATAACTAGCAAGCAATGAATGGAAATGCAGCTCTCAGTCTTCTAGCCCCTAAGATGCAGAAGAAAGACTGAAGAGAATAGAAAGTGTTCTAATGATGATATACAACAGGCATTACACTTCTCTTAAATACTTTGATCATCATCGCAGCCACTTCACACTAGTATTGCACCTTCTTTATACCTATTTTTTGGAGGAACTTCTTACATATGGCCTTATATTGTAGCCATTTATGAATGTGGATTACATCTCTAGATATGGACTTCTGGAAATTTAAAACAACTTCTGTCACATAACAGATTCCCACTACATATTTATTAAATAAGGGAATGTATTAACATATCCTATTTCTGTTTTTTAGTCCTTTATTGTTTGATATTCATGGAAATCTACAATGGATCAAACTCTAGAATCTAAGGAACAGAGAGAAAAGGAAGAATCATTCAAATAGGATAAACTGAGTGGTCTATTTAATATCTTCTAAAAGTACTTACAATGTTTCAATAAAACCAGGACATTTGAAACAAATGTGGAATTCTCTACAGAGGTTGGATAGCATCTTTGCAATGGCTTTCCAACTGTTGCCTTCCCAGACACCGGTCATGACTTGGGATGTGCTCTGGTCTCCTTCAGCCTCTGCATCTCATTCTATATGCAGGCAAAGCTGCATGAAAGTGAAGGAATGCACTGGGTTCAGACTAACTAATAGAATAAAGTGAAAGCAGTGAAGACAGGTCATTGAATCAGGTATCCGGTCTTACAGTTTTACTGACTTCCATTGAAGTCACTTTAAGGATGCAATGTTCTACTTTTGGAATAACCATGCTATCTGCAGGAAAGAGCAGTGTATTGCGGTTCAGAAGCAGTCACACATCTGAGAAATACAGTAGTGCAATTAGCAGCTGCTTCTCTAATAAACTTTTTTCTTTTCCTGTGGGACTAAAATTTTTCACTGAGGCAGCTGTTAATTTCCAAATCAAATTCTGCTGGGTAGAGGATGACTATTTATAGAGGTTCTTTTTGGGAAATTCTGAGAAAGACACTAGCTGGAACTGACATTTTGTGATCATGAACTTATTCTGATCTTTTAATTTTATTTTTTATCATGACCTTGTCAAAAATCAATGTAGTTAAGAATTCATCAGTGGATTGTACACTGGGCCATTCTATCTGGGTAACTTACACTCTTTCAAAGGCAGCTTATACAAGGGTCCTTATTATTTCCTGATTACAGTTGTTGCTTCTGAAATGGAGAAAAATTATTTCAGGGACTGTGTGAGAGGATAAATCTATTAGTAATAACTTGTTAGTTGTGTCAGGTGGAAGGAATATTCCATCAACGACACAATGACTCTGCCTTCAACTGTGTTCAGTTTACAGTCAAAATTAGAAAGACACCTTTGGTACCCTTAAGTCCTTTGGATACTCTTTTCTTCCCTTGTTTCATGTCCCATCTCTCTCAGATGTCTGGTGAGGTTTTATCTATCTTTTATAATCTGCTCCTAGGGAAAAAGAACCAATAGTTTACATTTTCACCCAAATGTATTCTTAATCTAAGTTAGAATGCACATGAAATCCTCATATAAAAGAACTTAAGGCTTCCACAGTCAGGTGAATATGGTGATTGAAGAGACATCATATTCTCTCATGCAGCTTTAAAATTGTGTGTGGGCAGCATGATCTGGTATGGGAGGAATATGGATACTAGCTCAGAGTGGTGAAAAATCCTTTCTGTTCATCCTGAAGCAGGAGCATTCCTTTCGTAACCTCACTTTCTGTCCCTGTAAGATGAGGGAGATGCAGGAGTTCATTGTGAGAACTGGACTGAGATGATCATTGCAGTGTTCAGCTGTGTTCTTGCTGTTGGCGTATGTGCGTGCACATATGCTCAATCATATCTGACTCTTTGTGATCCCATGGACTCTGTCCATGGAATTTTCCAGGCAAGAATACTGGAGTCGGTTGCCATGTCCTTCTTCAGGGGATCTTCCTGACCAGGGATTGAACCCACGTCTTCTGTGTCTCCTGCACTGGCAGGAAGATTCTTTACCACTGAGCCACTGTGGAAGCCCTCTACTCTTCATATTCTCTTTTTATTTGATTTCTCACTTGTGGTTGACTCAATGACAACTCCATCCTAGAAATGGTCTTTCTCCTTGGCTTTCTAAACCCAGCACAAGTCTGGTTCTCCACTATCTCCCTGGCTACTTTCTTTCAGTCTTCCTTACTGGAATTGCCTCTCTTTAAATGCTGGAATTCTTTAAGGTGCAGTCCCAAGTTTCCTCTTCTACCCTCCTGCTTCAATTCTGACATCTTTGCAGATAACTCACAGTAGTGATTTCTAGCTCTGATCTCTCTTCTGAGCTCCACTGCCTAAAGTCATCTTGGAAGCCTCAAACCAGATTCAACTCAGCATATCCAAAAATTGAACTTTCAATTCCTAAGCTTATTTCAGTATTCTGTTTCTCAGTGATTAACCCTTACTTTCACCTATCCAAACAGTTGTGTGAGTCTGAAAGCTCACAATTATTATTGACACCTCCCTCTCTCACTCACCGAATTGTCAATATTTTACCAGAAATATCTGTCCACTTCTCTCCATGCATGCCATAGCCTGTTATAATCATCTCCCAATCATTGGTTTGCTCTGCCCCATTCTGCCCACTGTCCAACTGCTTCTTTACTTTGTGGTCAGACTTATACTTCCCTCCACAGGCAAGCTAATCACGTTACCTTCCTCATCCCTCTCTAGACTTAGACTCTTTAACTGCTTCCCACTGCAAACTTGCAAACAAAGCTTGCAAGATGAATCATAAGGCTCCTCAGGGCATAGCTCTGAGCTGCTTCGCCACCCCTTACTCCTGCTTGCCCTTCTCTGCTGGGTACAAGCCTTCTGGCTTCTGGTCAGTGTTTCATATTTTTTCACGTTTCTTTCCACCACTGGGCCTTTGCATAAGCCATTCCGTTTTTTTGATATGCCCTCAACTTCTACCATCTCCCATCTGGTTAACTCTTCCTCTTTCTTCAGATCTTACCTTAATCAACACTTCTCCAGGTAAACCCTTCCTAACCTCCCTATAAAGTCTAATCTACCTGTTTTAGACTCATGATACCTTATATCTGTCCATTATATCATCTAGAGCAGGGGTCCCCAACCTCCTGGCTTTAGACCAGTACCTCCTATCAGATCAGTAGTAGTTTTAGAAGTAAAGTGCACAATAAATGTAATGTACTTGAATCATCCCAAAACCACACTCCACCCCTGGTCCATGGAAAAATTGATCTTCACAAAATAGGTCTGCAGTGCCCCAAAAGTTTGGAGATCACTAATGCATCATTAGGCAAAGTTGTAACTTTATATCTGTTTCACTTCTGTTTATGTGATTGTTCATGTAATTATCTGATTCTTTCACTTCCCCGTAAGGACTGTAGACTGAATGCTTTTTTGTTTTATTTATTAATTTTTTGACCACCACTGGATTCCTGTAAAAGTGGTCCATCCGGTAAAGTGGTTGATGCATTGTAGGAGCTAAATCAATATTTGTTAAATGAATTTCATGGGTTTGTTTAAAAGTATACTTGTATATCTATTTAGGTAATATTTTCAGCATTTTCTTACTCAGTTCACCCTCAATGCAATTTATTCAACTCTTTCATTCTTATTTCTATGTGACCCTTCTCATCACCAAGCTGTAAGCTGCCTGTCAACCTCCCGGGAGCTATATTAATGAATCCTTGCTTTCTGGAGCAGACAAGTCTACACTGGTATAAAACAAAACAACAAACCCTTGCCTATTGAGAAAAATTTTTTTTTTAATTTCTAGAATTGAGAGAAAATTTGCCGTAATTTCTTACTGAAGGGTATGAAAAATGAGATCATAATGTTAGAACAAAAGATCTATTTAATTACTACTATTCCTTAGAGAAAAATGTATAATGCTCTAATACACTTTTAATCTCTCAAGTTATAATTCTCTGTGTCTTGTGGATGTTGTACAAATATGTATTTTGGTGAATTGATTCTGGCTTCTTCTTGGGGACAGGATTTTCTCACTAACTCTTTTCATACTGAAGAGAGAGCAGTTGGAAAGAAGTTATAATTAAGAATCCAAGCTCAGTAAAATTTCCAAGGTTTCAGATAAATAGACTTGGTGAAGATTGGATTTTTCTCCAAATATTTTTATACAGCCATCATGTTCAATCTTAGTCTTCTTTCCCCCAAACCTGACTTCTCACTGTCATGTCTCCATTCTACCATCCCTTACTCTACCATTTTTGAACATCTACCACATGAGTCTTGTTTTTCAATTGCTCTTTGCAAGTATATCATCCAGAATTAGACAAATTGCTTCAAGAATAGCCTACTCAGTGAAAGAGACGGGGGAAACACCTTCTCTCTCTGTCAGTTTTGCTTGCTATAATAAAAGTATCATAGACTGTGTAGCTTAAACAATAGAAATTTACATCTCTGTGTGTTGGAGTCTGGGAAATCCAAGATCAAGGTAGTCACCAATTTGGTTTCTTGTGAGAGCCCCCTTCCTGGCTTTCAGATGGAACTCTTCTTGCCATGTCCTCATACAGAAAAGAAAGAGAGAGAGATGATTAGCAAACTCTCTTGTGTCTCTTCTCATGAGAGCACTGATCCCATCATGAAGACTATATCCTTATGACCTAATTGCCTCCCAAAGGCCACATCTCCAAATAGTATCCCAAAACACGTGGATTTTGGGGGAAGCATACAAGTGCAGTCACAGTATCACAAAATTTCCTACTATAACTTCAGGGAATCCTCAGTTTACTTTCTCAACACTCAGATCATATCAATATCTTGTACTGAGAGGATTATTTTCCAGGTTCTTCCACTGTATCGGGTCAGTTCCTCCCCACTATCACCCTCAAAATACACAATCTTCTTATTTATCCCCATATCTGTTAATATTACAGCCATCTCTTTCCTGGATCACTGCAACAGCCTCATGTCTACTCATCCTGCTTATATTCTTATCTCTTATCAGTTCAGTTCAGTCACTCAGTCGTGCCAGACTCCTTGCGACCCCATGAACTGCAGCACACCAGGCCTCCCTGTCCATCACCAACTCCCAGAGTTTACTCAAACCCATGTTCATTGAGTCGGTTATGCCACCCAACCATCTCATCCTCTGTCATTCCCTTCTCCTCCAACCCTCAATCTTTCCCAGCATCAGGGTCTTTTCAAATGGGTCAGCTCTTCGTATCAGGTGGCCAAAGTATTGGAGTTTCAGCTTCAACATCAGTCCTTCCAATGAACACCCGGGACTGATCTCCTTTAGGATATCCAATTGGATCTCCTTGCAGTCCAAGGGACTCTCAAGAGTCTTCTCCAACACCACTGTTCAAAAGCATCAATTCTTTGGTGCTCAGCTTTCCTTATAGCCCAACTCTCACATCCATACATGACCACTGGAAAAACCATAGCCTTGACTAGGTGGACCTTTGTTGACAAAGTAATGTCTCTGCTTTTTAATATGCTGTCTAGATTGGTCATAACTTCCCTTCCAAGGAGTAAGCGTCTTTTATTTTTTTTTAATTTAATTTTTTTAAAATTTTTTATTTTTTTTCATTTATTTTTATTAGTTGGAGGCTAATTATTTTACATTATTGTAGTGGTTTTTGTCATACATTGACATGAATCAGCCATGGATTTACATGTGTTCCCCATCCCTATCCCCCCTCCCACCTCCCTCTCTACCCGATCCCTCTTGGTCTTCCCAGTGCACCAGGCCCGAGCACTTGTCTCATGCATCCAACCTGGGCTGGTGATCTGTTTCACCCTAGATAATATACATGTTTTGATGCTGTTCTCTCGAAACATCCCACCCTCGCCTTCTCCCACAGAGTCCAAAAGTCTGTTCTGTACATCTGTGTCTCTTTTTCTGTTTTGCATATAGGGTTATCATTACCATCTTTCTAAATTCCATATATATGTGATAGTATACTGTAATGGTCTTTATCTTTCTGGATTATTTCACTCTGTATAATGGGCTCCAGTTTCATCCATCTCATTAGAACTGATTCAAATGAATTCTTTTTAATGGCTGAGTAATATTCCATGGTGTATATGTACCACAGCTTCCTTATCCATTCATCTGCTGATGGGCATCTAGGTTGCTTCCATGTCCTGGCTATTATAAACAGTGCTGCAATGAACACTGGGGTGCACGTGTCTCTTTCAGATCTGGTTTCCTCGGTGTGTATGCCCAGGAGTGGGATTGCTGGGTCATGTGGCAGTTCTATTTCCAGTTTTTTTAAGAAATCTCCACACTGTTCTCCATAGCGGCTGTACTAGTTTGCATTCCCACCAACAGTGTAAGAGGTTTCCCTTTTCTCCACACCCTATCCAGAATTTATCGCTTGTAGACTTTTGGATAGCAGCCATTCTGACTGGCGTGTAATGGTACCTCATTGAGGTTTTGATTTGCATTTCTCTGATAATGAGTGATGTTGAGCATCTTTTCATGTGTTTGTTAGCCATCTGTATGTCTTCTTTGGAGAAATGTTTGTTCATGGCTGCAATCACCATCTGCAATGATTTTGGAGCCCCCCAAAATAAAGTCAGTCACTGTTTCCACTGTTTTCCCATCTATTTGCCATGAAGTGATGGGTCTTTTATAGTAATTATTTATTGTTGTGTATCAAAATTCCCTGAAACTAAACAGTTTAAGATAACAAACATTTATTATATCAATCACACAGTCCATGTGGGTCAGGAATCCAGGAGAATTTTAGGTAGGTAATTTTGGTTTAGGGTAACTCATGCTGTTCACCAGCATTTCATTCATTTGAAAACTTCTCTGGGGCTAGAGGAAGCCAACTTTCAAGCTCACTCATGTGGTTGCTCCTCACCATGTGAGTCTCTCCACAGAGCTACATGTAGCATAGCACCTGGCTTCCCCCAGAATGAGTAATCTTAGAGACAGACAGAGACATCAAGATAGAAACCACTGTGTCTTTAGTACTAACTCTTGGACGTGGCAGGCCATCACTTCCGCTGTACTCCACTGGCCACAGTGATCAATCCTGGAACCATGTGGGAAGGGAACAGACAAAGGCGTGAACTCCATGAGGTGGGGAACATTAGGGGTCTTTTGGAGACTAGCTGCCACCTCTTCTTACAATCCACCCTCTACTAAAGCGATTACAGAATTTCCCTGTATCAGTCAGTCAGTCAGTCAGTTCAGTCACTCAGTCATGTCTGACTCTTTGTGACCCCATGAATCACAGAACGCCAGGCCTCCCTGTCCATCACCAACTCCCGGAGTTTACTCAAACCCATGTCCATCAAGTCAGTGATACCATCCAGCCACCTCATCCTCGGTCGTCCCCTTCTCTTTCTGCCCCCAATCCCTCCCAGCATCAGGGTCTTTTCCAATGAGTATAAGACCCTCCAATAATTTTCTCTGATGCTTAAGATAAAATTACTAATTCTGTTTTTCTTACTGGGTAGAAGTTCAATTCAGGAACCCAGACTTCTTTCACTTTGTGGGTTTACCTTAGTCTTTGTACTTGACAAATGGTGAAAGAGACAGCAGGGGCGTACCTGTATCTTAAACTTTTTAACCTCTAAATGGCACATGTCATTTCTGCTCATACTTCATAACCCAGAAATCAGCTTGTAAATCCACACACTCGTACATAAGGAGGTAGGGAAATAACTTGCCGTGTTCAGTGGGTGCTACTTTTAAGGTATGCTTTACAGCTTGAGTTTTCTGACAATAAGTGTTTCTACAGGACTAGGAAGGAAAATTTTAACCTAATACTAGATATCCTTATTAATTAATTATAATAGAAGTCACTATGGCATACTGAAAGAGAATGTGGTAACAGTGAATGATATAGCAAAGCGACATCATCAGTCTGGGAAATCCCACAGTGGCAATTTCAATACTTTGGGCACTGTTTTCTAGCAGTTCTTTACACACTAATGTCATTTTTCATTGACATCCTTTGGGGGCAGCTTCCTGATCACTCGATACATTATTTCCCTCTCTAGATGACCCAGCCTAGACGCTATGAGTCTAGCACCTCATTCTCATATGGAAAATGGAATTCATGTGACTGTCACCCAAAATGACAGCTTATATCATCTCAGAAGGAGATCACTTAATTTGTGGGACATTTTATCAAAGACATTAATTTAGAAGTCAAATCATACAATATATCCTCTGTTTTCATTTAAAACTTCTGAAAGAAGTTTACCTTGAATTTGTAATGAGAATTAACTATTACTTTAAAAAGAGGAAATGAGAGAATATCTTAAGAAATAAGAGCAGTTTCATTATGATTCAAATGGTGTTATATTTCCCTGCTAGTTATTTCATAAAGACAGAATACTAGGGGGAAACAAGGGAGACTAAAAAAAATTTTTTCTCATCATTTTGAACTTATTTCAATGTATGATTTAGCACTCTCTTCTTCAAAATTAGTGGACATTTTCAAAACTTTGTCCCTTTCCATGATTGGCAACTAAAGAAGAGAAGTCTTTATCAACTTTAAAAGGTACTATAGCTGTGAGCGTGAAACCCACAAGTTATCATTATAATAAAAATTTATTTTAATAGTAATTTTTATAAATTAAAATGTTTAACTTTTATAAATTAAGAATATCAAATAAATCATAAATTTATTTTCATGTACTGATACACATTGAAAGGGTGTACTTGAAATGAATGAAAATACACTGTTGCAAAACATGCAATATTGACAGTCATTGCAAGGCTCATTAGAAAGCAAGATAGGCAGGTAAAGCAATTTAGCTTCAATCTTCAAAAATACTGCCATTGAACTGAGTACTAGCTTGTTGACTGACCAAAATAATGCGAAAATCTTCCTTTCTTAGGTCTTTTAGATCAGATTGATAAACCTGGAGTTAGAACTATGATCTAATTGTGAGCTGGAGACAAAAACATATGAAAAATTGTTTTCATATCGCTTGCTAATTTAACCTGCTAAAATACTTTTCACCTGCAAAGTGAAACTTGAATTAATATGGCATGTATTAATATAGAGATAATATATAAATCTCTATTCAGCTGCTGGAGTTTTATACACAGTCTAAATTTTCTCTGCCAGCGTTCAATGCTACTACCTTCAGAACAAGCTTAATAAATTGTCATGAGAATTTGTATAGGATGAGTGAATGAGCATCATCTTCATTATCATCATGGAAGAAAGGATCCTGATAAAGATACTATGTTCATTAATATATTGACAGCATGGCCAAACATTAAAATGCTTCAAAACAACAATTTCTTTGTTATACTTCGAATTTTAGCAAGTTTAATTTTTTTTCTGGATTTGAGTTATATTTATTTATATGAATATTAATTCATTTAGTGCGGGTAAGCTTTAAGGTCCACAGACATCAGGGCAGAAACTCAGCTTTACTTTGTTTGTAGAAATTGGCCAAGATCACATTCTGATATGGGGGGACTATTTCTTGATAGTTAGGACCTAAGCCCCATTATTATCACAAAAGAAAAGGAAAAGCCTCAAAGAGGAGATAGTCAAGTTCAAACAGAAAGGCAAAAAAATATTTATGATTAGAACATATTAAATATTTACAAAACCCAATGGGGCAATGGGGCTTTTTTAATATTTTGCAGTATGGTCTTAAGACTTTAATTCTTTCATTAATAAAACAGATTCATGTGGTAACTAAAGATCTTTGAAAACTTTGACTTTGATAAATATCCAGATGAGCATATTTATCAAGTATTGTATAGATGCACTAAATATTTTGCTTGCATTATGGCATGAAACACTTATAAAGCACATACGACTATTATATTTAAGTTTGAACAGATAAGAATCTCAAAAAAGCAAAATTAACTTTATTTTTAGTCATACAGCCAAAAAAAAAAAAAATGAGAGAGGGAGAATCAAACCCTCATCTATATGAATCTAAAATCAAAGCTTTTAACCGCTACTGTACATCACCTCTGCTGAAGTGGTCTCTTAAAAGTGGCCGTCTCAAAAAATAATACATGAAAATCGTGGTTGTATATTCATTTAGTATTAATATGATGTCTGAATCTACCAGGCAAGCTAATGGATCAGATGGTGTATGTTTAGACCAAATCCAAAACCAATTTTTGTTTCCCACTTCCCCCTTAAATGATTTTACTTATTCTTTTAAGGCCGTTTTAACCCTTATCTGCTCTTCATAGCCCTTCCTAACCCATCTCACTGGGCTAATGTCCCACTTCTCTGCCTTTTTAACAGGCAGTGTACATGCTAGGACAGAACTGATTATGTCTTACTGCAACAGTCTGTTCCCACTCTCTTATTTCCTCTATATTGTCAGCAAAGCCCCTGAGAGCAAGTTAGGGTCCTAGTGAAAAACAAATTTGAAGCCTAAGAGGAAGCAGATATGCATTGGCAAGTAACAGTTGACTGTTGTATATCATTATCCCCTTACCCCCAAACTCCCCACCTCCCTGTACAGTTTTAAGGTAACAATTATCTTTTCTCTGTGTTTCCACCATCCAGTATGCTGTATGTAGTCACTCAGTGATGTCCGACTTCTTGCGACCCCATGGACTGTAGCCCGCCAGGCTCCTCTGTCCATGGGGATTCTCCAGGCAAGAATACTGGAGTGGGTTGCCATGCCCTCCTCAGTGGATCTTCCCATCCCAGGGATTGAACCCAAGTCTCCCACATTGCAGGCAGATTTTTTTTTTTTTACCATCTGAGCCACCAGGGAAGCCTCCCATTCAGTACAGTGTTTAGTATATACCAGACTATCAGAAAATGTTGCTTCAACAGATGGCTCAAATAAGAGGTCAGAGAAGACATATGATGATGATATAGTTTTAATTAGGTCTTGAATCTTGAAAAAGAATGAATTTATTCTATACCTTTGACTTAGGCTTGTGATGAACACTAAAATACATTTTTTTTTCTTTGTAATTGATCATTTCCTGCATAGATGGTAAACATAGCAAGATATTACAAGCACAAATCCTTAGACCAGACTGCCTGGCTTTAAATCCTGCTTCTGCTACTTCCTTCCTGTGTGACTCACAGAAACCTTCCTTAACTCCTGTGCCTCAGTTGTATAATATAAGAAAATATAGGAGTTATAGTAAATTTTTCTGTAAAGATTTGTTCAAAGGATTAAATAAAATAAACTTTGTAAATTTCTTAGAGGAGTGCTTGGCATATAGTAAGTAACAGACATTTAAATATTAAGTAATATTTGGTTGAATTCTTTTTTTTCACTAGGCTCTAAGCTCCATGATGGCAGGAACTAGAACTTTGTTTACTATTTCTCATAGTTGTATAACTACCATCTAGAATAGACACCTAGGAAATAATAGTTGAGTAAACAGGGTTTTCCTTTTAAAATGTGATCTTTAAATTCAAACTTTCATTTTTTTCAACTAAATTCTATGGCATATTTTCAATAATGCCAATACTTACCCAATGCATCTTGAATTCCATTTTGACACAGCAATAATAAAAGCTGGCCACCAAAAAGCAGTTAAATGCAGAAACCCTGATTTTTAATTGGAACATGTCCTATTTATTTTTTTCAAGTTAGATAAACAGTCCTTTTTTTTAAAACAAATTTCCTCCTGAAATTTTTTTTTTATACTCTAGCATTATTTCACTTTTAGAATATTTCATTTTACATTTTCATGATAAGAAAAGAATATTTGCACTCATCCCTTAGTACTATCAAAACCTTTGCACAAATCTAGTAGTCATCCCCAAACTCAGAGATAAGGAATGCAACTCACTCTGCCTTCACGAAACACATGAAAACCTTATATGATACTTCGCAAGCCGAGCAGGACGATTCCTTTCCGTAGTCTGCCTTTCTTCTTCCTCCTCTTCTTTTTTTCTTTCAATGTACTAACTGCCTCCATTTTGCCTTCACTGGCTGAATTTTAGGACCTGACTTTTCAAGGGGCTAATAGGAGAAAAAAATGACAAGCGAACAAAAAATATAATAAAATCTTACAGGTATTTGGATAGCATTATCACAGTCTCTCAAGATAGGGGCAGGAAGGTGGGTTGGGCAAGAAAGTAAGAAAAAGGGAGAAGCTGAGAATTCAAGAAAGCTTTGGGAAAAATAACACTTTGACTTAGTTATCAAATATTTAGTAGGCATTCAGTAGGGAGTGTGAATGAGATAAAGAGGTTCTGAGGTAAAAGGAGCAGCTGAAATGCAGAAGAGGAGGTGAGGGGAGCAGTGAGTGTTGGCTCTGCAAGTGGGGTGTGGCTGCTGCTCAGAGACAAGGGTTGGGAGGGAGGTTTGTATGCAGGGCCGGGTTCTGTCTAATTTAAGTCACTTGATCAGATCTCTCTGCTGGCAATAGGAAGAGGGTCAAACAGGGAGACCAGCACAGGGACATTTAGAAGAGAAAGAAGGATGAGCAGCACTGGTGAAGAAAAGAGTGAGGCTAATGGGACCGTTCCTGGTGACAGAAGTGGCAGAGAGCATGCACTCTATAGGGCCAACCGCAGAGATTGTTGTGAGTGGACTCTAACCTTTGCAGGGTGTGGGCTACATTAGGGGAAAAAGCAACAGATGGCAAAGCTCTCAGGAACTGAACAGTGGAACACCGTGAGGGAGCAGGGTTTGTGGAACCCAAGAGAGCCGTAGAGCTGGAGGTGTGGCTGGACATGGGGCAGCCTCAGAGTTCAAACTGTGAGATCCTAAAGCTGTGCCAGAAGGCGACCAAGCGTGGGAAGGGGAGTGGGGGTGGGGCTTGAGCTTGGGAATCGATACCTTTATCTCTCTTTTGCCGGCAGCCTTCTCATCAACAGGGAGGCTTGGCGTGCTGCAGTCCATGGGGTCGCAAAGAGTCAGACTTTGCTCGGTCATGACTGAGCGACTGAACTGAACTGAACTTCTCACCAACACTGGTCAAACCCAACCAGAGGACAAAGGTATCTGAGTGTCACAATCAGCAAATGTCAGACCTTAGGAGCCCAGGACAGGAGCTCAGGAGCCCAGCCTTAGGAGCCTTAGGACTGAGAAGGGTGGAGGGTGGATCTGGAGGTGCAAAAAAACTGACCAGCATAGGAGGCCCAATCTCAGTGATGACAGTGGGAGGAAGCACAGTTGGGGGTCTGGAGTGATTCTAGAACTAGAAACTTAAGAGGGAGAACAAATGTTTTGCTTCAGGGCCCTAAAATTCAGAAAACACAAAAAATTTGATGAATGATTTTAAAAACTTGGCCCAACGATGAAGGGTTCAGCCTCAGCAAATTTTCGGTCTCTCTGACAAAAGCCACATAGCATACTGTGTCTGCATGCTGCTTGCAGAGCCACTGGCAACGGTGATGGCTGATATGATGCCCTCAGCTCTGCTCTGATTTGTCCTCCCAGAGTGAGCAGCCTTTTGTAATTTGCACAAAGGTGCCACAAAAATAAGCTGTATCTTTGAGCTGTCACCATTAGAATGAGAATTTGCCTTTGACCCCAAAGGAAGTGAATAAAGATTCAAGGTTAAGAGTCAAGGTCAAGGCAATGAATAGAGGCATTGGTATACACTCACCACCTGGGAGAATATTTGTGCAAAATAGGTTACTAGTAGTGGGTGCTAAATTACATGATAGACTTTTTAATAAATTTTATAGGTTAGGGCCACTATGTGGACTTGAAAATTTTCCAAAATGTCTGTTATTTTGGCTTTGAATCTAGGCTGGAGGAACTCATTATCAAACTTGTTTACCTTGCAAGCTGTAATAATTTATATTAACCAAAACATTCTGCTCATAGTTTTATGCTGTTGAGCTTAAGAGTTCCTCAAAGCTCTTCTACTTAGTCCATGTCTTCCAAAGATAGATTTGTTTCCAAGTTTAAAGCTAAATTGAAAATTAAACTAGGTGTGGGGGAAGAAATGTTTGAAACTGGTTGTTTTCAGGTTTTCTGGGCATTGGACATGCATCTCACATTTCCAAATAGAAGAGGTGAAAGTGATGAATGAATAGGACCTCCTATTCTGGCTTACACAGGCCACAGTTTTCAAAATCATAAATAAGAAAGAAAAAAATATTTCTTTGACTTCTTCCAAAATATAGGAGTAGTGTCTTTGTCATGTTCATTTATACACTCTCCTCCTAGGAGAGCACAAGATTTCCTTCTAATCTATGGGAGCTGGGACTATCCAAAGCTGCAATCTAGGGTCAGGGAGCAGGATATTGAACAACTTTTTGAGGATCTTTCTATCTGAGATTCTTCTATATAATTTACAAAAAGGAGTCTGAGGACATGTATGTCTGGCCTTGGATTGTGTGTGTGGGCTAGGTTGCTAAGTTGTGTCCAACTCTTTGTGACCCCTTGAACTGTAGTGTTCCTGACTCCTCAGTCCATGAGATTTTCGAGGCAAGAATACTGGAGTGGGTTGTTATTTCCTCTTCCAGACGATCTTCCCCAACCCAAGGATTGAATCTGTGTCTCCCACGACTCCTGCATTGGCAGGTGGATTCTTTACCACTGAGTCACTGGCTTAGTTCACATAATCAAAAAGTTATTGAGTGCTCACTTCAGCAGGGCATATACTAAAATTGGAACCATACAAAGAAGATTAGCATGGCCCCTGTGAAGGATGACACATAGATGCGTGAAGTATTCCATACTTTTTGAAGGTCCAGACACTATAAAACTCTTAGAGGAAGACATAGGCAGAACACTCTTTGACATAAATCACAGTAAGACCTTTTTGACCCACCTCCTAGAGAAATGAAATAAAAGCAAAAATAAACAAATGAGGCCCAATTAAACTTAAAAGCTTTTGTATAGCAAAGGAAACCATCAACAAGATGAAAAGACAACCCTCAAAAGGATGGGAGAAAATATTTGCGAATGTAGCAACTGACAAAGGATTAATCTTTAAAATATACAAACAGCTCATGTAGCTCAATATCAATAAAATAAACAACTCAATAAAAAAAATGAGTGGAAGACCTAAACAGACATTTCTCCAAAGAAGACATACAGATAGCCAACAAACACATGAAAATATACTCAACGTCACTAATTATTAGAAAAATGCAAATCAAAACTAAAATGAGGCATCACCTCACACTGGTCAGAATGACCATCATCAAAAAAATCTACAAACAAAAAATTCTGCAAAGAATGTTTAGAAAAGGGAACCCTCTTACACTGTTAGGAATGTAAATTGATACGGCCACTATGGAAAATAGTATGGAGGTTCTTTAAAAAAGTAAAAACAGAATTACCAGACCCAGCAATCCCACTACTGGGCATATACCCAGAGAAAGCCATAATTCAAAAAGACACATGCACCCCAATGTTCATTGCAGCACTATTTACAATAGTCAGGACATGGAAAACACTTAAATATCCACCCATAGAGGAATGGATAAAGAAGATGTGGTACATATATACAATGGAATATTACTCAGCCATAAAAGGAATGAAATTCTGCCATTTGCAAACATAGAAAGATCTAGAGACTGTCATACAGAGTGAATTGAGAGAGAAAAACAAATATGTAAATTGTTTGTATGTGGAATCTAGAAAAATGGTACAGATAATCTTATTTGCAAAGCAGAAATTGAGACACAGACGTGAACAAATGTATGAATACCAAGAGGGAATGGGAGGGAAAGGACGAATTAGATTGGGATTGACATATATACACTATTGATACTACGCATAAAATAGATAACTAATGAAGACATAGTGTTTATCATAGGGAACTCCACTCAGTGCTCTGTGGGGACCTAAATGTGAAGGACATGAAAAAAGAGGGGGTATATGTATACATATGGCTGATTCGCCTTGCTGTACAGTAGAAACTAACATAACATTGTAAAGCAACTATATTCCAATAAAATTTAAAAAAATAGTATGAGGAAATGTGGGCAGAAAGGGCAGATTCAGAACTCTAAGAATTTGTCAATATACTAAACATCGCTGAATTATATACCCAAAAAACGCTATTGAGAGAAAAGCCATTTTTGATTTGCTCATCTGTCAAGACTGCATTGCATCTTACTGAAATGTGTGGTACAAATCTACAAGTCTTTTCTTCCAATTCTGAAATTCAAAAAACCTGAAAAAATAAAAAGGTCTGTATAACTTGTTTGGTGATAAAACCTCGCTTGGCCCAAATTATTTGGCAGTAGAAGTTGACATAAATTATATGAGTCTGTGTTTAGTATTTATTCATTCTTCTTAGAGTGAGTATTAATATATTTAATTGCAGTAATGCAGTAATTAATTATAAGGTGATGTCCCAGACCTTTGATGGATTATATGTAATAAGGAATATGCAATGTATTGCCATTCAAAAATTCCACAAAACTGTATATTACAAAAATATCTAGCATTACAATTTTCAGACTCTCAGAGTGTCAGCTGTCAGATTGCAGACTTGTGTTGACAGAAGACGTGGTTACCTGTGGAATGCTGGCTTCTCTCTCACAGAAGAATGAAAATGTTTCTAATTTTGCTGAACATAACAGATGCTCGATGAATATTGTTGACTTAATGACTTCTTACTGCATAACATATCTGAAGGTGCAGAAGAAGAGGCAGGAATAGATTAATGGAAATATGAGGATATAAAGATATATCTTCAAGGTGAGAGAAACAGAATCAATTTTCCAGGTGAGTACAGTTTAGAGGAGGTAGAATTTCAAGAGGTAAGTTTTCCAAATGCAAAGGTTTTTTAAAAATACCTTTTCTTTCATAGAAATCTAAAATTGATTATTTTTATTCTGTGTTTAATATTGGAGGGATTCCTGTAATTCCTTTTTCTTTCTTTCTTTTTGGTTGCATGGATGAAGAATCTTATTTCCTGACTAGGGTTCACTGCAGTTCACTCACTGCCCACTGCAGTGGAAGCATGGAATCCTAACCGCTGGACCACCAAGGAATACCCTTCCTGTAATTTCTTAAATACTTTGTTTTCTTTAGGGACTAAAGAATAGGGATAACTATTAAAATTAGTTTATAAATCATATCTCAATTATTTTAACCATTTATTGAGCATGAGCAGGCCAAGTGCCATATATTCATAATTTAATTTAATCCTCACAAAAGCTGTATGATTTAGAAGTATTATTTTTCCCATTTTTCACATAATGGCATTTCTAGATAAATCAAATAACTTATCTGAAGTCATATAATAGTAAGCATTACAGCCAGAGAGTTCAACTCAAGCAGAGCCCCAATCCTTTGTTCTTAAACTACTACACTGTACTTTATTCTATAATAACCTGAAGTTCATGGTTAAAAAGAAAAATGTGGGCAGCTCTTTAAATAACCACACAGTACTGTATAATATGTTCTGGGCTATGTTCTCTTATAAGGGCATAGTTGGGAGTTATCAAAAAGGCCCTCTTGGACATAAGCTATATTGTTAAGCTATATAGAGTATTCAGCTGTAATGAAAACCAGGAAGTCCAATAATAGTGCTTAAATAAACAAGCTCACATAATATTATGCTCAGGCTTCCCAGGTGGCTCAGTGGTAAAGAATCTGCCTGCTAATACAGGAGACACAGGAGATGTGGGTTTGATCCCTGGGTCAGGAAGATCCCCTTGCAACCCACTCCAGTATTCTTGCCTGGAAAATTCCATGGAGAGGAGCCTGGTGAGCTATAGTCCATGGGGTAGCAAAGAGTCGGACATGACTGAGTGCACACCGCCCCCCCCCCCACACACATACACACAATATTATGCTCACATAAGAAGGCTGGAGGTAGGTTGTTCTCAGCATGGATATCGTGGATTAAAGGTGTCAGGTTTAAGAGCTTTAGGATTTTTTTTGGCTTTTTGCCTCATACTCCCAAGTTGTTTTCTGTAGTTTCAGCTTTTGTATCCCCATTCAAGGCCGGAAGAAGGAGGGAGGAAGATGGATTGGCTATGGCTACCCTTTTATTCAAGGAAATTAAAAACTCCCCCAGAAGCGTCCCAGCAGTTGTCCAGTTGTGTGGTCCTATGGTCACCGCAGGTGTGAGGGAGAGTGGGAGAATGAAGAACCATGTCTTAGCTGGGTCAGTCCAATCATGGGTAATTATTTAGGACAGGGGTCTGCCAACTTTTTCTTTAAAGGGCCACATAGTAGGTAACTTAAGTTTTGCAACCCAGATGGTCTCTGTAGCAGCTGCTCAGTTGTGTGGCTGCCATAGTATAAAAGTGGCCCATAGACAAGGTGTAAATGAATGGGCTCATTTGTGTTCCAATAAAACTTTATTTATAAAACTGGCAGGAGAACCGATTTGATGGGATGCTATAATTTACCAGCCCCTAACATGCAACTCAGAGAAGGCAATGGCAACCCACTCCAGTACTCTTGCCTGGAAAATCCCTTGGACGGAGGAGCCTGGTAGGCTGCAGTCCATGGGGTCGTGAAGAGTCGGACACGACTGAGTGACTTCACTTTCACTTTTCATTTTCATGCATTGGAGAAGGAAATGGCAACCCACTCCAGTGTTCTTGCCTGGAGAATCCCAGGGACGGGGGAGCCTGATGGGCTGCCATCTATGGGGTCGCACAGAGTCGGACACGACTGAAGCGACTTAGCAGCAGCAGCAACATGCACCTTGGCACATTGCTGACAAGTCAAACGGATATTCATTTTATAAGCAAGAAAGAAGGGAGGGGATGATGGGTAGAACTAACAGTGACTGTGATTGAGGATAGAAATATTCTTTTGACCTATTCTTTTCCCCCTTGCTTTCCATGTTTGCGGCTGGAAGTTTTATGCTCTTGTGCTATGGAGCTGTAAAGGTAATAGATGTAGCAACCTCCATCAAGAGAGCTTGTGGGGAATTGGTTAAATAGACTTGAGGCCACCTGTTGGCCCACACAAACTCTCAGCTTTTGAAAGTGGATGCCACAGACTGTTGGGTACCAGAGTGTGGAAGACAGTGATTGCCGCCTGCCCATTTCCCACACTTCTTCTTCCTTATTATTCAGCAAGGGGAAGTAATGTGCTCAGGTAAAAAAGTTTATTTACAGCCTCCCATGCTTCAAGAAGTGGCCATGAGCATCATCCTGGCCAGTGAGACATGCATGGAAGTTTCTGGGCGAGAAAGTTTTTTAAGGTGACAGCTTCCTGAGCATGAAGTTTTGCTTTTCTCTTATTTCTCTGTGCCTTTTCTGCTTGGACAGCACCATCTTGCAACCACAGTGTAACAAGCACGAGGGTAAGGGCCACCCACTAAAATGACTGAATCAGCAAGTAGAAGCAGCCCAGGTACCTGATGATGTTATGGAGTTACTACACCGTGGGCAGCTGGACACAAGGAAAAGGAAAACCCCTTAAATTGTTTAATCCATTGCTTACTTGGGAGTTTCTGTGGCTTGAAGCCAGATGCACTCGTGACAAATGTACAGGATGTCTTGTGTTCAAAGGAGCAAAAAGAAATGGCTCTCTTTTCCACGTAAAGTCGGAGAACAAGACTCCTCATTTTCTGCTTCTGATTCCGTGGTGAGACATTCACATTCTTCTTAGTCAGGGTTAGTCTCTCCTAGTTTTTAATGCTTTCTGGCTGAGATTGGCTTAGTGTGTCCCATTACAGAGAACATGCTGTGAGCTGGTGCCTGGGATCCTGATTTTCCACTTTGGTTCCCACCACACCTTATTTGTTTATTAGGTCACAGATGTGTCTTCAAACCCATTCAAGCAGTGTACAGTTACTGTGACTATGTTTCCTCAGCTCAACTGTTGAATATATTTTAACGAGTCAAGCAAATCGACATGTTTGCTAATTCATTCACTACAGAATTAGGAATATTTTGTAATATTTCAATTGACGTACAGGCTGGTTACATATTTTCTCCATTTAGAAAAAAAGAAAATAACTTTAATTCTACTATGAGGAGATAGACACTGTTAACATTTAGTAGTGTTATCTCCTAGATGTACATAAAGACAGATACATATATTATATACACACTCACCTATTTGAAATCTTGATGTATATTGAGTTTTGTATCTTGCTGGTTTTTCTCATTATAAAGTGAACAATTCTCTGTTCTGCTATGTCAAATAGTCTTTAAAACATGGTTTTTTAGTGGCAGTATAGTATTACATCATATTACCAGTGTTTTTTCTTTTCTTTTTCATTATAGTTTATTATAAGACATTGAATATAGTTCCCTGTACTATACAGTAGGACCTTGCTAGTTATTCATTCTATATATAATAGCTTGCATCTGCTAATCCTTTACTCCCCAATTCAACCCTCCCTGACTCCTTGATAACCACAGTCTGTTCCCTATGTCTGTTTTGTTCATTTGTGTCATATTTTAGGTTCCACATATATACAATATCATACGGTATTTGTCTCTTCCTGACTTACTTTGCATGCTATGATAATCTATCCACATAACTGCAAATAGCATTTCATTCTTTTTTTTTTACAGCTTAGTAATCAAACTATGTTTTAAAGCTCACTATAGATAGATGTTTTAGTTGCTTTTAATATTTGGCCATTATAAAAAATATGAACAACCTTATATGAAACTTCTTCCTTTGTTATATGGAAATACTTTCTTAGAACAAATTACTAGAAATAAACCTTCTGGATCAAATACTGACAGTTTTTATATACTGCCAAATAACCCTCCCACAGCATAGCTGCTGTTGTTCAGTTACTCATTTGTGTCCAACTCTTTGCAACCCCATGGACTGCAGCATGCCATGCTTCTCCGTCCTTCACGATCTCTCGGAGTTTGATAGTACTGGCATTTAATCCCATTAGCAGTGTATATGTAGGTTTATGTGTTTATGCTATTTTCTACACTTTCATATACACCAAGTTAAAAAAAAGTTTGAAATCATTTCACAGGGAAAAAAAATAGTCTTTAGATCTTAACATCTTTTTAATGGATGAGATTGAGCATCTACTTCATATGTTAATTTGGCTATGCTTTATTTTGCTTTATTTCTGTATAACTTATTTGGTTGTGTATATTTCACTCATAGATATTTTAATTGACTATGTATTATTGATATAGATTCTTTCTCCTCTGTGTTTTTCATAAGATGGATAACTGTTATTTCCTGAATGTGATATATTGTGAGCTTTCTGTGATACACCTATGAAAATAGCAAATAGTTAACGCCCATCAACATTTAGCAATATTTTAGGTTGAACTTGGAAGATGTTATACTCTTGACATTAGCATTTTTCTAAAAAGCATATGTCTCCTTTGATATGTTTTCTTCATAAATGACATGCACTTAAAGTGGTGGGGGGGAATCCATATTTTTTCTTAAGTCATATAAGTACTGTGAACAGTAAACTGTACTGGAAAAATCTCCATTCCTTGGTGTTGCTCCATCATCTGTCCTTGAATTGCAGCTTTGCAGTCTCTTAATTGTGAGAGTTGGACAGTGAAGAAAGCTGAGCACCGAAAAATTGATGCTTTTGAACTGTGGTGTTGGAGAAGACTCCTGAGAGTCCCTTGGACTGCAAGGAGATCCAACCAGTCCATCCTAAAGGAGATCAGTCCTGGGTGTTCATTGGAAGGACTGATGCTGAAGCTGAAAACTCCAATACTTTGGCCACCTCATGCGAAGAGTTGACTCGTTGGGAAAGACCCTGATGCTGGGAGGGATTTGGGGCAGGAGGAGAAGGGGACGACAGAGGATGAGATGGCTGGATGGCATCACCGGCTCGATGGACATGAGTTTGAGTAAACTCTGGGAGTTGGTGATGGACAGGGAGGCCTGGCGTGCTGCGATTCATGGGGTGGCAAAGAGTCGGACACGACTGAGTGACTGAACTGAACTGAGCTGAACAATGTGTCTTGAAGTCCTTAACTCTGAATGCCTATATTACCCTGAATATACCACTTTTTGAAACTCAATATTTGTATTTCTTTTCTTCATCTACTTTGAAAGTGGTACAATTTATCTAGAAAGGGTGATAAACAATAGGCTTTAGACATTTATTTAAACCAGTCTGATGACTTTAATCTCCTTGAAGCTAAAACAAAGTCTTGCATGAGAATATAGTTTTCCATGTTTTTATTATAATCACATATTATAAATTAGGTAACGCTTAAACAACTTGCTTTTCTTAAACCTACCACTTTATTCACCTCTTTGTTGTTCATGAAAAATTCTATAATTCCTGGAGAGCTTATTTTAAACAGACACTTTCTAACAGAGTTCAGAAATGCTAAAAAGTCACATTCTCTGAGACTGCTTGCATCTGCTTCTCATTCTCCCCTGACCAGCTCTATCGACTAAGATTCCTCATTGTGAAACCAGAAACTGATGATGTCATGTCTGAGAATTTCACTGTACAGTGTTTACAATGGGAAGAAAAGTACTTTTTTTTCTTGCTCCTTTCTGAATAAAACACTGCTCTATCTCTCACACTTGCCTAAAATAAATGTGTTCTATGCCTGATTGTTATTTGAACAAGAACTCCATGGGATAACATGGAGTTATCCAATCTCTAATCCAGAAGAATAGGTCAGAGGCATCACACTTCGAAATGAAAATATGTGATGGCTTCTCTCTTAAAGGAAGATTCCTGTTTTCAAAGACAGAAAAAGGCCAACCATATCCAGAAATTATTTCTGGTTAGTTTACGGGCAATAAACATAAGATCAGTGAGAGGACATTCGGTTAGATTACAATGCATTTTCTTTGCTTGTGTGTTGGTTGTTGCTGTCAACTTAAAGCCCTAATACTTGGTATCTCAGTAATTGGTTCTGAGACAGTCTCTCTTTAAGGTAGTCACTATCGGCGCTCAGTCATAAAAGCTGTAATAGCTAGGATTTATCAAGGTTGTGTCATGCCCTCACGTGGCCTGCACTGGTCCATACAGAGTCTTCATGTAACTTAGAAACAACCCCTCCCCTCTGCTTCCCCGCCTCCTTCCCTCAATCTGGTGGGCTCAGGGCTTAATAACCACTGGTCCCTTTGCACAGGTTAAAAAGGGTGCTGCCTACCTCTGGGCAGCCAAGGCCTAGAAAATGGAGTGTGGGCTGGATTTTAGCCTCCACTTTCTGCCTCAGCAAGACACTCGTTCATCATGCAGCCTACACATCAACACGCAGTATAAAGCACTTTATGTGGATTAACTCACTTAATCATGAGAATGAGAGTTCTTTGCTTTGAGACCTATTGTTGGAAACATCCTGAAGTCACTCACCTGATCAGGAAGAGGTGGAGAGGGCAGGCAAAGGGCACTTCCCAACTTCCTGAGAGTGCCCTAACCCAGCTGAGAACTTAGCCTGCAGGAGACCAAAAGTGTCTTCCATCAGCTCAGAACATGTGGGATTTATTTGTATGAGACACTCCCCACGACCCCTGGAAGTGACTCCCAGGTCAGGCCCAGCATTTACAACCCTGAGAGAGAAGGAGGCGTGTTTGTGACAAACTGGGAAAGCAAAGCCTGATAGATGTGACAACATTCACTTGAATTCTCAGAAAGAGGATGGTGAGATGTTGTTCGCACGTTACTCAGGGATGTGGCCCATGTGTCCCATCTTTCCCTTTAGATACACTGATGGACTCAGCCCTGATGAGATGAAGCTCTGAGGAGTGCAAGTCAGTTAGATCCTTAAGTCATCCACGGACTCCAGAGTTCCCAAGGGTTATTTTGTGTCATCAGGTAGCATGGTAAACAAGGGCAGAACAGGGAAGTCGTGCTGAGAACCACGTTGGAAATAGAAGAATGTCAGGTGGGCAGTCCCAGGACCACACCATGCCACACAGAGGGAGTGAATATGTTGGGGATGTGACTGTTGGAGCAAGGCAGCAAGCATGAGGGGTGCAAGTGCCATCCAGGAGAACCTGTGATCCCACAGGAGAGATGCCTGCTTGGGAGTTCAGAGATAGACTTCAGACTCACGTGCTCTATTGGAATCTCTTTTCACTCTTGGAGAGTGGAAGTATGAACTGAGGCGACATAGACTGCGGTAGATCAGAAAGGTTTGTACAGACAAGAAGGCAGGGGACAAACGTCTTCAGGGAGTGGGATTAACTGCAGAAGCTGAGACAGTGCAATGTGCTCAGGAGCCAGACCAAGCTGCTGGGATGAAGAACTTGTCCTGTGGGACAGCGGAGGTCAAGATCGGAAGGCAGGTGGGAGACGTTGCAAACGGTGTGAATTTTAGAAAGGGAATTTACATTTCTGGAGCGTGTTTTATTTACTGGGCAAATAAATACACATGAGTTCATTCCGTTCTCACCATAAACACTGTTTTGAGTGTTTTTACTTATAACTGCAATTCACATTTTGCTGATGAGGAAAATGAATTTGAGGGAGGTAAAGTAACTTATCAGTCTAGGGGTAACTCAGAGATTTGAACCCAAATTTAGCTGGTTCCAAAACCTAATCACTTTTTATTCTCCCACATTGTCAGACTGTAACAAGGGGTTTCTTGAAAAACATGATGAAATGAATGTCCGAGGAGAATTAGGATAACTAATCGAGCCCGACAGACTTGAGCAGAGAGGGGCACGCAGTGTTTTAGGAAGTCATTCTAAGTAGAGGCTAGACTAGGTTTGTGGTCAAGGAAAAGAGTAAATATAAGGACATTTTAAAAGAAGAATTAGTGGAATTTGGCATCTGGCTGATAAAAGTTGAAGGAAAGGGAATAAGCAGGTGGAGCAGTGGAAGGAACACTGGATGAGGATTTAGGATGTTAGGTCTGGTTCTTGCTCATAGTGTGAACTTGCAGAAAACAAGAGCCTTTCAACTGCATGTCCTTATCTGAAAAGTAAAGGAATTAGATTGGATATCCTTGAAGATTTTACCCAACTCTAGAATTCTATGAATCACTGATTCAAAGATGACTCAAAGGTTGCAAGCCTGGGTGGTTGGAAGAACATCCTTTCATTGATAGAAAGGACATCCTTTTGTTAATGGAAATACACTAATAGGAAAAGTGGTGGTTATGTTTTTGGATGGGAAAAGTATGTTTCCAGCCTTGTATAAACCATCATCCCACATGTACCCTGCTATTCACCTGATTCCCAGAATCACCAGAAACATCTTTCCAACCCTCCCCATTTACTAACCTTCCATTTTCCAGCCACAGCCCCACATTCCAATCCTGAGCCTACCCAGTCTTGTGCTAATACCACATTGAGTAATCCCTTTTAGTCTTGCAAAGTGTGTATAGTTATACTGCCAGTCATCCTACTCCTTAGAGGAGAGAAAGGGAAGACTAAGGAAATCTTTCAGATACATTATTTACTGAAGAAACTCTTCTGATTTAATATAAAAAACTATGTATCTCAAAGTCATCATTACAATAAGATCTAGAGTATGTGTAGACACTTTCTCAAAATATTTGTGATTCCCTTTAAACTAGACAAAACATATGAAAATCTGAACTGGCAAAATTGATGAATCAGGAAAACCATAACCTTCTTGGGAAAAGTTTTTCAGTAGAGACTCTCCTAAGTAGTGAAATTCTCTAAAGCATTTAAAATGATTCTAATGTTAAAAATATTATTAACATAAGAGTTTTTAGGAGTTTACACCTGGGGTGACATAGGGTACACTTGCAAATGGAAAGGTAACCATTGTGAAAGCATTAGTGATCAACCTGAAGCAATGTTGGGGAAAGTAGACTACACCTAATGTTTCAAGATTTTTGCTGATTTGAAAGGTGTACAGGAAATAAGGTAATAAAGTCTTCCCTAGCCTTGTAGTTCAGAGGAGATTTGGGAAAAAAAACAAAACAAAACAGGAAGTGGTGGTCATCAAAGTGAATTCTTAGACATTGCTTGACAAAGACATTTTTCCAATGATTCAGTTTATGTAGCAAACACAAGAGTCCCAGTTTCCACCATATTCTCACAAAGCTCAGCTGCAAAGCAGGGTTATACTCTTTAGTTAGATTGAGTAGGCCTTTGGCTTTCCATAGATTCTTCATTAGGAAGTTCCTTTGATGTTAAGACATTTTGACTCCAACAATATTGGTTAGATGAAAACACAAAATCTAGATAATGAAACAGATCTGGCATCAATTCCTGCTTCTATTGCTTAGTACATGTGGAGATCAGGCAATTCACATAATTGTTTTTTGTCTCTCTTAGCTTCACAAATTTGCCTCGGATGAGACCTTCCTGTAATGAAGCCCAGCAGAATTATTTGATTTTCAAATGGATTTTCAATATCACCTACTTGTTGTGGAATCACAGAGTTGGAGCTGAATATCTAAGAAACTCTTTTATGCTGTATAAGTGACTGATCCCAAAGAGGCAAAAGAATATACCCAAGTCACACCACTTTAATGGTAGAGCAGAGACAGGTTTTCAAACTGTGTTCCAACAATGCATGAACACATGTGCCGGCGAAAGGCAGAGGAACTCTGGGGAGTGCTAGGTCCACTGTCAATGCTTAGGAAGACTTGAGAAACCATAACAAAAATAACACAAGAGTGTGTCAAAAGAGCAGAGGCAAAGTGAAGACCGGAACTTCTGAAACTGAGATTTAGGTTGCCATCGCCTAAGCTAAGCTCAAGGAGAAGGGTTAACAGGTGCAAACCTCCATTCTAACATCGCACAAAGATTCCCCTCTTGGGATCCATTCAGAAAGGGGTCTGTCGTTGGGTTTGGGTACTTCACATATTATAGCAACTATCTTCTTTACTCAAGGATTAAAGCAGAGATGTTTTATCTCGAATCTTTCTGGTAGAAGGAGAAACTGCAAGATTCCAGGACAGTAGTATTGTATAATTTTTTTTTCCTGATATTTCCACACCCACTACTGCCAATCTCACCCCAGTCACTGAGTTATTTTATTGTTGCCTCCTGCACATGTTTTTCTTGGCAGCAGAGAAGGAAGAGAAAGGACAGGGGAGGGAAATAGAGGAAGATGGGAAAAAGACGGAAGAGCTGGTTCTTTCCCGGCTGTAGGCATTCTCTTATTTCCTCACTCAAGTCAGCAATTACCTGTACAGGCAGGCAAAGATGAAGCTCCCTGGCAAGTGAGGGCTCCTAACCTTGCCAAAGTCAGTCCATGAGGATCCTAAGACAGCTTCCCCTCTCTTGCTTCAAAGAAACCAGCCCCCGGAAACCTTGTCATTCATAAAAGCTTTTGAAAGCTGTTTTTTCAAGCTTGTGTTTTGTATGGAGGAACTATCTCCATGACCGTTTCCCCCATTATAATTTGATCACAAGTTTTCACCTAGAATTAGGCTTGCCAAGCTAGATAGAAATGCTCATTTCCCCCTCTTCAATAGTGCCCTGGGTTTAACAGGCCTACCTGACATCTTTCAAATTATGTGCTACTGAAATGGTTGGATGTATGTTCATGAAACCATATGGAATTCACATTTTTAAAAGGCCATTCCCTGAAGGAGATAATCATCTTTCCAGTAAAACATTGTGTCAAGCTACAAAGTGATGATTACCTTTGGGTGGGGCTTTGGTATTTCTAGTTGGCAGATAGTTTGTTCTCTCAGTCAAAATGACAGGACATATGAAGCCTTATTTTCCCCAGCAAATGAATTATTCAAACCTGTTCAAGTAATTAAAAATGAAACAAAGGAAAGTAAAATGTGACATTTTCTAATGTGGTGAATCATACTGTATTTGCACTTTCTCATGCCAAACCCAGGCAGCCACATATTTGCAATCCAACAATAATTGCTGATACTTTCATGTGAATAGTGTTGTCTTTGAGACATCATTTGATGAAAGATGCACAAAGGAATATATGCCACAAAAGCTCACACACTGCCTAGTTGTATGAATTTGACATCTGTAACCCAGACCTTAGGTTTTATGAGCAGCAGAGCCCTCTCTTTGTCAGATTCACATTATCTTAAATTTTTCATGTTGAATATCAAGTTCAATTAGTGGTTTATATCAGACCAATAAAAAAATTTAAAGATGAACATGTGTTAAATAAGAAACATATTGATGCCATTAAAGCACAAATAAATACAGACTTTTTTTGAGATGTGGAGTCTGGGGCAAGTAGAAAGTGAGAAATATTTCCTAGCTTATGGACTTAAAAGCTTTCAGTTTGGTGTATTTTCTTTTCACAAAACATGTTTTTTAAGCACTCTACATCCATATATTTATAAAGTAGAGTTGTATCCATGTTACACACATCCTTTTCACTTGAGATCTGAGCACTAAGATATCTGAATCATTTCACAATGATTCATGTCCTAGCATGTCTTCTTACTCAGGTACAGTTTTACAGTGAGCTCTACTCACGACTTATAAAGCTTTGCGATTTCTAAATGTTACATTTAGATACCAATATAGACTGACCAGTGTCATTCTCCAGTGTCACAAAAATTATGATGAGCTCTATTTCTTCTTAGTACCTGAAAGATACATGAGAAGAGTTTTTCTACCAGTCCTGAAGTCTTCAGGTGTCTGCCCGGGTCAATGACTGAGGTGTCATCCCAGTGGCTGAAGAGGTGAGATAAACTCCCTCATCATGGTACCCTCCAGAGCAACCTCATGCACAGAGGAATGCCCAATTTGTGGACTACCCGTCAAAGGCTTCCTCCAAGGAATCTTTTGTAGAATAGTGGGGATGTTTTTATAGTTCTCATAGAATATATTTTCTTCTCTACTGATGACCAATGCTCATTGTACGAGACACAATTTTAGAGAGCCAAGGCAACCCTCCAGTACAAAGTATATTCTTTATATGTTTGCAGAGAAAAATTGTGTTGATATTGTGTACAACCTGGGCTCCCCTCATGGAGAATTGTACAAAACCATAAAGAAATCCATTGAACCCATTGTTTGGAGACCTGGGAGTCTTCCAAAGACATGCCACTCTCCCCAGTTATGCTATTTAGTGGACTTAAGTCTATGATGTTCTCTCATCCTGAACAAACAGATCTCAAAAGGAGCCTATTAGGGTTAGATAAGTAGTACTGGGAGCTGAAAGGAAAAGATTCTAGATTGTGGAAAGAAGGTCTATAAAGCTAGTTTTTCTGTTATATGATGCATTTTATTTTGGGGAAAATTAAGCTTTAGGAGTGATTAGCAAGGTTTGCATATATTTCTAATTGCCACTTAATAGCAAAGGAAAATAAAATCACTAAGTTTCTTAAGATTTTCTCTAAGACTTGAATACAGGCACTAGTAAAGCAATAGTATTTGGAAATAAAACTGAGACATGATTTAGGGGGAGTCTGTTGATCTTGGATTGGATTCAGGTTAGTGGTCTAATAAGAGTTGGAATGTTTACCTCCAACTTATTATTCCTTTTCATTCAGGGCAACTCTGGGTCACTTCGACCCCTCTGGTTGGCACAAAACTAAAGAACCAAGAAGTGCTTTTAATTACTCAGCACATATAAAGAGTTTATTTTCTATGGCAACTATGCTATAAAGTCAAACAAACAGCTTAATAAAATAGTTTACTAATTCTCTAACATGTAGCTGACAACAGAAGATGAGATTCTACCCTTTTATTTTGCAGTTTCCCCCCTTTTCCTACAGTTTCTATATGTCTATCAGTTGCTTCTGTTCTTTCCTTCCTCCTCACCTCCATGTTGAATTCATATATCTGCCTATTCCCTGACCAGCAGTGTAATTCTGGGGGGTTTACTCTGCCAAACACACAATGATGCTGGTTCTAGGACCATTACATGTGAGCCAAGAGGGAGTGCCAGGGAAGGATTTTGCAAGGATGTTTTAGGTGCTAGCGCAGCCCACACATTACACATCATGTCTTATTCATTTAAGAGAAAAATGATGGGAAAAAAAGGAGGAATGCAGCAAACCCAAATCATAACCCATTTCCCATCTTCTCCCTCATATATCTGTTCATGCACTTTATATGTCACAAATTCTAAAACTTTGAACTTGCTGACACAAAAGCTTATTGATGCAGCTTGAAACTTTTCAATAGTAGTCATGTTGCATGGCAGGAAACACACAGATAAAGAAGGCATTTTACCTGCCAAGGAGTTCCTAGGAACTTGAATGGAATAGCCTCTGTATCTGCATTATTAAGCCCTATATTCATGACTGTCAGAATCTGAGGGGGTCCAGTTCTTGAGAAGGAATCCTGGTTATGGGAAAGAAAGCCACTGCTTTTCTTTTCCATGTTTCTTCCACGTCAGGGCTTCAGATGTTCTGGGGAAACTTTACACTCATCTGCTGCCTGCAGTCTGTTCTCAGTGACCTGGTGAATGGGTAAGGGGCTCCTTGCACCCATGCCACAAGAGGAGCCTGCAGTCAGAGTGAGAGAAGTTCAGGGTGGCCTGAGAAAGGAAGTGGTTTCTGGTCCTTGGGGTTCAAATAATCATGAAAGGCTTATTATGGAAGCTCTAGAACCACGAGTGGGAGAAAGTCCATTCCCTTCTTCAGTGAGGGATATATAGGAGTCCTCTCTTCTACCCCCTGGTCATCACCTTTGTGATAAATCCTGTCAGTCCTCCAAGGCTTTCCTAAGAATGCTGCCTGCTCTGGGGACCTATGAGAGGCTCACAGCAGAGGTCCACACCCAGGGTAAGCTACCCTACCATCCAGGGTAGCTGTGATGTGGCAGAGTTCTGAGGCCTGGGTGTCAATCCTGGCTCTCTCTCTAAAGCCCTCTGTCATCTGGATCCTACCACTTGGGACTGTTTCTGAGACACAATGAACTTATGAGATTTAAGATTATTTCGGGGATCGTGCCAAGACAACTTGTAACAGCACTTGGCAAATAAAACTTGTTCAATAAGTAATTTGTTAGAACTTAGGGATCACTGGCCAAAACCTACATCCCACTTGCAACTGGAGGGAGGAAGCCACCTCTGAGTTTGCAACAAGATCAGGCCATGCTCATCGATTTGATTCATGAACTGGTCACTGAGCAAGGACTAAGGCAGTGTACCGAAGGGTTGGAATAGTAGGGAGACACCACCATAATGATGGGCAGATTTTCCATAGGCTTACATCTTCTGAATCAATGTTTCTCTTTCCTGTCCATGGATAACTAGGGCCGGATAGGCTTGGTGGTTTAGATGGTAAAGAATTTGCCTGCAACTCAGGAGATCCCGGTTTGATTCCTGGGTCGGGAAGATCCCCTGGAGAAGGGAATGGCTATCCATTCAGTATTCTTGCCTGGAGAATTCCACTGACAGAGGAGCCTGGTGGGCTACAGTCCATGGGTTGAAAAGAGTTGGACACAACTGAATGACTAACACAGGACACAGATGATTCCATTCTGTGCTTCTTCCAAGGAGGTCTCATTCCTCCCTAAGGAGGATGTGAGAATTCTGACAGGTTTTTCTTATTCACAGTATCAGTTCCTTTCAGTCACTCAGTAGTGTCCGACTCTTTGCCACCCCATGGAATGCAGCACGCCAGGCCTTCCTGTCCATCACCAACTCCTGGAGTTTACTCAAACTCATGTCCATTGAGTCGGTGATGCCATCCAACCATCTCATCCTCTGTTGTCCCCTTCTCCTCCTGGCTTCAATCTTTCCCAGCATCAGGGTCTTTTCCAATGAGGCGGTTCTTCTCATCAGGTGGCCAAAGTATTGGAGTTTCAGCTTCAGCATCAGTCCTTCCAATAAATACTCAGCACTGATTTCTGTATAACGGCATGTTTTCTGAGGAAATTGTGGCATGGCCTTTGCCAGATAAATTTACAAATTCACAAACCTTGTTGTTGAAATACTGGCATTTCAACAACCCAAATGGAGAAAGTAGGGACCATGACCTTCATGACTGTTTGTTTTTCCAGAATCTGGTCTAAGTTTCTGTCAGAGAAACCATGCTTCTCTTCAGAACAAACAGTTCTGTTGGAAGATCAATTCCTGGCAGCAGTTAGAGCATGCAGAGTCTCAGCACTCTGGAAACAGTTCTTTTAAACTAATGGTTGGCACAGGGAAGAGTTTGCCGAGGTTGCTGAAAGCTCCTTAAATAAAGCTGTAGCAACTTGGGATTTCAACAGCTCTTGAGTGTGAATTTGTTTATGCCTTGATTTTTATGACTCCTGGTGTCCATTAGCCTACAATCAGTGCTGACCAGGACTCTTAAAAATAAAGCTCAAGACCCCTTTGGTCTTTCAATGAAAATACCAGTTAACAGACATTCATCTGCCTATTCTCAGACTTCTACAAACTGATGATATACCTATAAGTGAATCAATCAGACAATAAATATTGGGTAGGAAACACTTTCTTAAAGGAGGAAAACAGAGCAATAAGCAGGATCAAAGAAACTCTTGCCTTCTTGGAGCTTATAGCTTAATAAGCAAGACCAACATTGAACAGCTAATAATCAATGTATTAATAATAAAAGCTGTCAATGTGGAAGACAGCTGGGAATATGTGGCAGGATTTCACTGCTAGAGTATAGGAAAGTCTTCCCAGAGAAAATCTGAGATTTGAAAGTTAAGTGTTAGCCAGGCAGTGAGGAGTGGCTAACAGTTTTTTTCCCCCCCTAGGAGCTTTAATACACGTAAAGCATGAAAATTACATGATCAGATTTTTCTTTATAAAACTGTTACATTTCTATGACATTGATATGAATGAGATAATGTAAGAGTGATTACAAGAAGAATAATTAGAAGGCTATTACTCTAGCCTACAGGAGAGAGGAATGTGGATGTGAATATGGATGTACATATATGGAAGTAAAATGGATATGACTCAAGACTCAGTCAGATACAAGAAACTAATGATGCCATGTCAGTCCTAGGAGGCAAATCTGCATTACAAAATGAGGTAGCGAGTTCACGGTAATGTTAATTTGATTCATATTGTAGATAATAAAGTTGCCTTATTAATAAATCAGTCCTGAATATTTATTGGAAGGACTGATGCTGAAGCTGAAACTCTAGTACTTTGGCCACCTGCTGGGAAGAACTGACTCAGGTGGAAAAGACTTGGAAAAGACCCTGGATGCTGGGAAAGATTGAAGGCAGGGGGAGAAGGGGATGACAGAGGATGAGATGGTTGCATGGCCTCACTGACTCAATGGATATGAGTTTGAATAAGCTCTTGGAGTTGGTGATGGACAGGGAAGCCTGGTGTGCTGCAGTCCATGGGGTCACAAAGAGTTGGAAACAACTGAGTGACTGAACAGAATAAAGTTGCTTAAAACAAAACTTTAAAATTTCCTACAATTTGGGTCAAGAATGACTTGGTCTGGCTTGCTGCTTTAATAGTATTATGTGAGTACAGAATCTGCCCCTTAACGATGTATGCATAGTTTTGCTGAGTGAACAGAGTTAAACACTGACCGTGTCAAACATCTGGTTCTAAAATTTCAGAGTGGGTCTAAAACAAATGATTTCCACGTTGAAGGACCTCAGTCAACCATTAACCTTACATCCCTATTTTAAGGATTTCTCTTTTCCTGAGAAACATGAGCAAAATGTAGAAATTATTTGTCTCTTTCCTGGATTTGTTTTTTTTTAATTTCAATCTTTAGCAAATCGAGGAAGTAGTAGGTTATAGTGCTAAGTACCAAGAATCAGACTTGGATTCAGACCCTGGTCATCATTTACTGTGTCAACTGGGCAAGTCAACTTCTTGGCTTCATTTTCTTTTTATTAATCCAAGTCTATTATTATTTTGAAAGTGATCCTCTAAGTCACTGTTTTCCTCCATTTCCTCTCCCAATTCACTTCTCTTTTTTTAGCATCACCTGTATATAGGCTCAAGTACTGAGTTTAGTGTTCTCTGGTTCTTCCCCCTGTTGCTTGGAACGGGTGTTTTTTGCTTCTGATCTGTGGTTAGGGTTGCTTGTTAGCAAAAGATCTCTTGTAATAGATAATATCTAGAGCAATAGGACTGGCTGCCCTATGGAACATTTAAGATACTGCAGGACATATTTTATAATACTAATGATTAAATCTCAGTCTCAGGAATAAGTTTGGGGGTAAGGATGGAGGAGTATCACATGATTTGGAGTTTGTGTGATCTCTTGAATTGCTGTGTGTTCCATTACTGTGCTTGCTACCTGACATGTCATAGTTCAAAGATAAAAGCTTGAAACTGCAAAGAGTTATCCCTCTTATTTTATAGCCACCTTTTGCAGTTTCACAACAAGCCAGTACAAATGGGAGGGCTTTATCTGGTATTCTAAAAGATACTTTTGAGCAGGATTAAAGATAAATTTCTATTAAAGGCATACATACACTTTATGTCTTATTACTCCTACTTTCTTTTCCCCTTTTAGCTGGCTAAATTAACATTAATCACTTTTCAGTAAGTTGCATGAAGAAAAATTAGAAAACTTCATAAACGTTTGTTTTTTCTGTCTCACAAAGGAAAGGTAATGATAGCAAAGCTCCTCTTTTTACAGTATCATACATTATGCTTCATTTTGCTTCTCAAAAAACTGATTTCAAGTTACATGAAATTTCATTCTTGATCTGGAAGAAACTTCTTCTGGAAGACTTCAAGAATAAAATTTCATGCAACTTGAAATTGAAATCTTATTTTTATTTATATCTTTATTTTCTTTCTTTTGTAAGGATAATAAAGTTACAAAGAACAATACAATTTCTATATAATCTACTCATTAGAATGACTCAAATCATCAACACCAGAAATGAAATGTTGTCTATTGAAACTTGATCTCTTCCTTACAGACCCACTTCCTAGTTTTGGCTACTATAAATTCTGGAATGTTTGTTCTTATTCATTATTGTTACACTATTATACATTTCACATTATTCACCTTGTTTACAAAAGAAATATGTGTGTACATTCACTTTATAGCTATATATTTTCTTAAGGTAAATTACATGTTTCTGTGCTCATCTAGTTTTTCATCAACTATGTCCTGTCTGAATTCTTAATTTCACCCATTTTTAGGCTGAATTTTGGCAGTATTCTTCTGGAGTCTTTGCAAGTTTAAAAAGTCTTAATGTTATTTATGTATATGAATTGCAACTTTAATGGCTATAAGACTTTCGGATCTTAATATTTTCTTCTCAAAGCTAAATATTCATCTACTGGTATTATTTGGGGAATCTGTTTTATTGTTTTATATCTCATGTTCTATTTGAAATGTCTGATTTTTCCCCCTTGCTCATACTTAGTTTTCCTTTTTTAGTATTTGGATGTTTGGGCAAATCTTTTTTCTCTAGTCAGATCAAGTCATTAATTTTTCTAGGCTATGTTTAGATGTCAGTTGTTTATTATTAAATTTTTCTGTTATAGAGTCCTTTCAACCCAACATTTCTTTCTTCCCCTTGGGAGATGGGATTCTGCTGTAGTTGTGGATGCTATTTTTGGGTTATTTATCCTAATTTTTAAAATGAGAAATAATTTTTATATTGTATTCTTACTCTGTTCTATATTTTTATCATCCTCTCACTGATGTTTCTATATCTTTATCCTTTTTCCTCTGAAACCTAAGTGATTATTTTCAAAACAATATTTATCGGAAATTCAGTTTTCTACAACATAAATTGTAATTTTTTATTGATACTATTTTAATCTGCAATGACTTTACTCTTTAAAACTTTTCATTAGCTCTGTCAGCTATCATTTTATCTCAAGCCCTTGTTTTATTATTTTCTTTACATTATACCACATTTTCTTAATTTTTAGAAGGGGGGCAAAGCATTTTCTATCAAAAGATTTAATTCTTCTTCCTGAAGTAAATCTTCAGAAGTTTCTTCTTTATCTGGTCCTTTCATGCCATATTTATCTCCTTACATGTTGGCAGAATCTCTTCAGAGACTTGATGGTGGTATTTTTCATTCTTTTGGGTCCCCATTCTTGAATGAGGACAAATTTATCTGGTCTGGGTAGGTGGGCCAAAATTATCTGTGCTAATCCTTTTGGAGTTTTCTTTCTTTCTTTTAAATTTGGGTCTGATTAAGGTCTTTAAAAAAGCAATCTGGATTTCTGAATGAAAATTAAGAAAAAAATTCTTCATATTACATCACAAAACTTGGTTGTCTATAGTTGCAGAGGAGCTGAGTGGGCATGGGGTACAGAGTTAGTTGTAGGAGGGCAATTTTTCTCTGCATGGTTTTCTTTCTTCGTTGGTACCGCTGTACTGTGGACCAGCCTCCTGTCTCTGTCTTTCAGCTTGGCCTGATCTGTACTCTAGATTCTAAGTGCAGCTAGGTCCTTCTGGATCTCCTCCATGGAGCAGTAGACGTCTAGTTGAGAAGCAGCATTCTGATGTATACTAGGGATGCCTGTATTTTTGAAAGTGTTCCTCCCAAATCCAGGAGGATTGGGCATGCTGACAAGAAGTTCAGTCTTGGGAAAGCACTGGCTTTGCCATTCTCCAGCACAACTACTTTTGATGGCTCTTCACATGCAAGCAGCTCTGGGTAAAATAGTCCTCATCTCTCCACAGTCCAGTAACATCTCTAGCTTTCCCCTTTTCAGATTAAAGGATCCCTCTTCATTTCAGAAAGTGCTGTCCCCTATTGGAGTCAACTCCTGACTCCACTGAGAAACTGGATTATGAAAATCTATAATACCCCCAAAGCATCTGTTGGGTATAGTTGTCATTTTCTCTCAAAGCTCTGTTCCTGGAGACACAAGTGTTCCTAATCCCTGGATGTCAGAGGCCCCTACTGAAGTGATGCATAATTGTCCAGTGGGCTCCAGGATTCCACCAAGTCCTCCAGAGAAAGACTTTCTGCAATATTCTGCCAGGGCTTCCATCCCAGGCTTTCTTTTACTTGTTCTCTGTAATGCTGCTGCGTTTTCTTGGAATAAGATTTGTGAATCAGTCTTTGATGTTCCAAATCCACTATATCAAACCAAAATTCCTCAAATTTTGTGGTTAGGGGTTGTCACAGCTCCTTAGTTCCAATTCCAGTGACAGCTTTTCACTTTAAAGATTTTTCTTTGGTATTTTTTGGTTAGAAGCTTCTTTATATTATAATCTTGTTTGGGGTTATAAATTTCCTCATATAATGGTCTTAAAAGAATTCCTACATTCTTCCAGTAAAGTTTCTAAGAAGTTTACTTGATCCAAAGAATTCAGTGCTGTATTTACCAGCTTTATTTAATTTGAGAGTTGAAAGCCTGTTGCATCAGTAATGCAAGTCAGAAGCAACAACTCTGGTTGTCTCTTCTGTTTTAGAGATGAAATGTCTATAGTCTAGAGAGTGAGGTCAGTCAACTGCGCTTTGTAGTGGCCTGGCCAACATTCAAGCCCAAGTGTCCTGACACATCTTTCACTCCTCTGTTTTATTTTTTTTTTCTTAAATTTTTCACTGTAATCTTTCCTGATAGCCTTTGGCTAAGATCAAACAGGTATATATTCTTGTTGGATCAAATAGGAAAAATACCTATTTTGGCAATATATTAGTGAGTGTCTTATTCAAAAGGTTTTAAAAATGTATAATAAATTTAAAACTTTCATTATATTACTATGTTTAAGAGCATGATGGTCTAATATGAACAGAATATGATAGTAAGAGCTAAATGGCCTGATGAAGTTTGTGCTTTGCTTTCAACTGCTGACTGGTCATAGATTACTCATTACCAAAGGTGGATTTTCTAGACAGCAGTATTCATGTAGAGCAAATTAACTCAGGCTTGATTTCCACATTTGGTGCTACTTAGCTGCCTCCCCTCAGGCTTATTTACTAGGTGTTCCAGCATGAAAGCTGAATCTACAGCCGTCCAAAGACACCCTGTGCTTGTAGCCATAAGTGGAGTTTTCTTTCTGGAGACATCTGCTTGTCTGTCACACCCCCTGTCCTTGTGTGAAACTTCTGCACCTGATGCTTGTCTGTGGGTTTGTTGAGGTGCCACACTGTAATTCAAGCCTACTTGCTGAGAAAATATTCTAAGATAATACATTTCATAATTATCTGATTTAATCTTGCAGCATTTGGCCATGATGGGTACCCTTTCTCTCTTAAAACTCAACTCCTCCAGAGAATTCCCTGGTAGTCCAGTGGTTAGGACTTGGCACTTTCACTTCAGGAACCTGGATTGTTCTCTGATCAGTGAAATGAGGTCCTAAAACCTGTGTGGTATGGCCAAACACACGTAGATAAAAACAAAAAGCCCACAAAACCCCCAAACTCAACTTGTTTAATATTCCTGATATCTTTCAGGTCAGAGAAGAGCACAGAATTCTGGAATCATCTATCAGGGTTCATTTCTCCATCAGTTAGCTTTTCTTACAATAATGCTGGGTAACACACAACCATACAGTCTTGATGAATTGCAATAATAAGCATTTGTTTCTCATATTAGTTGGGATGGCTCTGAGGATCTCAGATGATTTGGTCCTATGTCTATGCATCAGTTGGGGGTCTGCTGATCTAGACTACGTTTGCTAGGTGAGGGTACCTCAAGCTACTGGTTCAGCCAGCTTCAGGTAAAACTCAGGTAAGCTCCTTGTATAATCATTCTCAGAAGAAGGCTAAGGAAACCTGCAGGCTGGGAGTGATGCCAGAAACCCAAAAGAGCAAGTGGAACCATGGCCTACCTCTGAGGTTCTAGGTTGAAACAGGTACACTATCATCTCTGCCCAATGTCCTTTGACTATAAAACACACATTCCTGAGCCCAAGGTTGAGGGGTAGGTGGTACACCTTGACTCCAGTAGGAGGGCCCACAAAGTCACATGACAAAAGGTGTAGACACAGGGCATCATGCAGGAGTGGGATCCGTGGTTTAATCTGCTACAGAATTTCAGCAGGATTGTTCCCAGTGCTGTGACTGGGGCACATTCTTTACTCTTTTCTAAATCTTATCCATACTTTGGAGATAATAATAAGAAAAGTCTCTACCACACGAGGTTGTTTTGATGATTAGGTTAAGAAAATGCATGTGAAAAGATGAACATATGTTCTAGCACATAGAAATGCCAGTAGATGGTAGCGGATGGTGGTGGTAGCATTATTCCCAGTTCTCTTCCCATCTCTCTGAACCCATCCTCTGCAGGCTACTCTTCCCTGGCCTGATCCTCACATATCTGTACTTCCCAGGATTTCAGCCTGAGATCTCTTGTCTTCTCACTCCACACGTGCGGCTGGGTGATATCTTTTGTATCCATCGTTATCCATAGCATAAAACCATGTTGATTATTTATCTCAAATCTCTTCCCCAGACTTCTGTGGAAGTCCTTGGGGCACATGGCTGTGTTCTATCTTCCCTCATGGCTTTCATTTTCATTGTACTTTTCCTGCAGTTAGAGCAGCACCTTGTGTCCCCAACAACCTGTGTTTAAAGTAGATAGAATCTAATGGAAGAGACTTCAGGGGCATAAATGGGTCTGTTTGAGCAACTGGTCCCCTCATTTGCCTGCTAGTGACAGAAATAAGCACAGTCACTCTTTAGACTCACCCAGCGCTTTCTACAACTCCTTTGAAGGGGCCAGTTTATCCTCCTAATCCACAGGAAGGCTAGCTTTTTGCATTAGGACTGTGAGCTAAAAATTCTGTCTGCCGTATCAGTTAAAAGAAGGATGCTGCAGCCATCAAGTCACACAGTCACCCCCTATGGTGCACCCTGAGGGGACCCAGGATGAGCAGCCCAGGATGCTGGCCCCAGATAGCTGAGGTGCGCATCAAAGGAGTGATTTTAATGAGCCCTGACTCTTGTACCTTCCTACACATAGAAACGTGCTAAATTCCTTAACTTGAGATATCTGGTTTTCTTTAATTAACAGTAATCTTTTGACATTCTATCCATCCTGGTCTTTGTTACAATAACTCCCATATATCCTAGCTGTCCCCCTTGCCTCTTTGGAGTGGTCCTTCAGCGTTATCTGAGACGCTGCATCTCAGGTTTAAGTCCTCAGTTTTGTCCACCAAGTAAAACATAACACTCAACTTTAAGATTGTGCTTTTTTTTTTTTTTTCCAGTTGACAGGACTGATGAAAATTCCCCTTAAAATGCAAACATGGCAAGAAGGAGGAGTAATACAGAAGCCCATTTTACCTGCACAAGTCATCACTGAAGATTGGTTTACCTGGCTAGCTTAGTTAAGTGATCAGACCAAGGGGTAAAGGACATGTCTGGTGTATTTTGACAAGAGAGGTAGAGCCTGAGAGACCTGGGAAGACTGGGATGGAGGAAGCTATGTGAGTGAGTAGGTGCTGGGAACAGTCAGGAAAGGAAGAGCTAAGGGCTCAAATAAGCAAATAAATACTATTAATTATAATATATAATTTCAGAGATTTCCCTGATGGTCCAATGGTTAAGACTCCATGCTTCCACTGCAGGGGGCTTTCAACTGTTCAGAAAAAAAAAAAAAAAATTAAGAAGAGGACTAAAATTGAAGCCGAGAAAAGCATTAAGGGATTAAAAAAGCATTGTTTGTAGAGTCTAAGGAGAAAGGAAATATTTGTTAAAAATTAAAATGAAAACTGATATAGCACAGTCTCAGTTCAGTAATACTTCATGGTAAAAATAGAGGCAAGGGAGGGCTGGGGGACTTCAGAAGCGCTTCCAAAGTGTGCCTGTGTGAACCCAAGTTTCCTTATGACAGTTGTCTGTGTCTAATGACAAAAGCATAACATGATGTTCTGTCCTTCTAGTGGAAGTTGATGCTGGCTGCCTCAACTAAGCAAATGGCCCACATGATTGTTGACACAAGTATTTATTTCTACTCATCAGGTCTGGAAGAGCATTTAGCAGATGTCTTCCATCAATGTGCTCTAAGAATTCCATCTTAAAACCTATTGAAAGAGGAAAAAGGAAGTTTCTTCAAAAAAGACGCATGGGCACTATCTTTATAACCTAGGGATGGTGGTGTTTTAGTTCCTAAGTCACGTCTGACTCTTGTAACCCCATGGCCTATAGCCCGCCAGGCTCCTCTGTCCCTCGGATTTCCCAGGCAAGAATACTGGAGTGGGTTGCCATTTCCTTCTCCAGGGGATCTTCCTGACCCAAGGGATCGAACCCGGGTCTCCTGCACTGCAGGTGGATTCTTTACCAACCTAGCCACCAGGGAAGCGCCATAATCGAGGGATAGGAAAGAAAATATTTAAAAATATAGAAATCACAAACTATAGATGAAAAGAATAATGATCGACTCCATTAAAATTAGTAACATTTGTAAAATAAAAGAATCATACAACTCATTGTGAATTTTATTATTAGCTTTGGCAGAAGACGGCATTGTAAAACACTGCTCTACAAAAATATCTTGGTGTCTTGAATTTACAGACAAACTTGGATATGAATCAATACAAACTTGAATTACTATGTTGATAATATATCTTTACATCCATGAACACGATACAGCTTTTCATTTATATAGGTATCTATTTATGTTTTTTAAATAAAGTTTTATATATTTTTTTCATAAGCTCTTATATCTTTTATTAGATTTATTTCCAGGCATAAAATAACTTTTGTTATTATTGTAAATATTTAAAAATATATTTTCTAATTTTCATTGGTATATAGGAATTAAAAATTATGTGCTTATACATATAGCATTTTTAGTCCTAGTAGTTTCTCTACAGGTTATTTTAGTTTTTTATTTCACAAACATTATCTGTGAATAATGACAATTTTGTTAACATCTTTTCATGGTAGTTAATGAGGCTTGCCTCTTTCATATGCATTCTATCTTCCTAAATGATAGCTCCCAATTTTGTTCACCAAAACCACAAACTGAATTTCCTAAATTCCTTTGTATTGCAATCAGGGGAGGGTACACAGGCTTCCCTGGTGGCTCAGTGGTAAAGAGACAGAAGCAGGAGACATGGGTTCGATCCCTCAGTCAGGAAGAACCCCTGGAGGAGGAAATGGCAATCCACTCCAGTATTCTTGTGTAGAAAAATTCCACGGGTAGAGGAGACTGGCAGGCTACAGTCCATGGAGTCACATAGGGTTGGACACGACTGAGCATGCACGCATGCACACTCTTAGTACATAGTTCTGACAAATATGTCATAAGTAGAAAATTTCTAAGAATTTTTTGGGTGTTTTAAAAGGGACAGGTTAATTTGGCATCTTAACTCTTGCCTTTTACCCTTTGCCCGGAATGTGTATGTGATGCCTAGGAATGCAGCAGTTATCTTGTGAACATGAAGACGAAATCTGCACACTGAGGATGACAGAAAAGAAAGATAAGAAATGGCTGATGACATTTCATAACTCTGTAAAAACTTTTGCTTATCTACTTCTAGACCTCTTCTAGAAAGTGAGAAGAATAAACCCACATTTGGCTAAGTGCCTGAGGTTTCAAATAGACAGCTGAACAAATGTACTTTTAATTTCTTAGCTTTTATTTATTTTATCCTGTTCTAGTGTTTTGTTCTATTTGGTTTTCCTCTTTCGAAACTGGCTCAATTTCAATTACTTCTTAAGATGGATAGTCACTGTAACCTTTTCAATGTATTTTAAAAATAATTTTTAACAGGCAAACAGTGGGTATAAACTTTACAACAAGTTAATGCAGAAGGGATATCATATATTTGTATATGAGTTCATTTATCAATTGAGAATTAAAGCTGGCTGAATACATTTATTCAATTTGTACTATTCAAGCAAGTAGGGATTAATTTATTTTTTAAACAAGAATCAGTAAGAGAAAAGTCATAGCCCTTCATCTTCTGTTAAGTATATATAAAAATCACATGCACAGTTGCTTGGTTATTGATTATCATATAAAAGACAGTAGTGTTAGTTGCTCAGTCATGTCTGACTCTTTGCAGCCCCATGGACTGCAGCATGCCAGGCTACTCTGTCCACGGAATTCTCTAGGCAGGGATACTGGAGTGGGTAGGCATTCCCTTCTCCAGGAGATCTTCCTTTCCCAGGGGTCAAACGCAGGTCTCTTGCATTGCGGGCAGATTCTTTACCATCTGAGCCACCAGGAAGCCAAGAGTACAGGTTTTGTATTCTGTCAGCTTTGCTTCAAAGCCTTGTGCCGCCATGTTCAACTGTGTGCCCTTAGACAAGTAGCCTAGCCACCACTTCCGTAATGATCTCAGAGTCTGTCGGGGAGAATATGCAACTAAAATATGGTTGAATATTGAGTTATGGGAATAAGATAAACTAAGGCTGGAGGTTATGACTCTAGGTGTGATCAGAGTGCTGTAGAATAAACAATGTAGGCTTTGGAGTCAAACCAGAACCAGAACCACTACATTAAAATGATCCCCAAAGCAACAGTATTTGACTTTTATTTTTTTTACTTTTTCTTCTATTTCCTGTGCCTCTGTTTTTTTATTTTTCTATTTTTATTATGAAGTATAGTTGATTTACAATATTATGTTAGTCTCAGGTGTCCAGCAAAGTGATTCAGTTCTATACATGTATACATATATATGTGTGTACATTATTTTTCATATTCTTTTGATTATAGGTTATTATGCTGCTGCTGCTAAGTCGCTTCAGTCATGTCTGACTCTGTGCGACCCCATAGATGGCAGACCACCAGGCTCCCCCATCCCTGGGATTCTCCAGGCAAGAACACTGGAGTGGGTTACAGGTTATTATGAGATATTTAATATAGTTCCCTGTGCTATAAGAGTAGGTCCTTCACTGGTTATCTGTTTTATATGTAGTAGTATGTCTCTATTAATCCCAAACTCCTAATTTATCTCCCAGCCCACCCTCTCTTCCCTATGCTACTCATAGGTTTTTTTGTCTGTCTGTGAGTCAATTTCTGTTTTGTAAATAAGTTCATCTGTAGCATATTTTAGATTCCACATATGTGACATTATATGGTATTTGTCTTTCTCTGTCTTCCTTACTTCCTCCTGTGCCTCAGTCTTAAAAACTAAGCTAACATATGATTTTATTTTGTTGAGAGTTAATCTTGGCTTGCCTCGGGAGATAGTATGTTCTTCAGGGAAAAGCACAGAATTCTAGTTAGAGTCCTTATTAACCAGAACCCCTTACTGATTCTGGAATCTTGGGCAGGTTATAGGGCTCTTAGAACTTCAATTTATTCATGTATGATTTCTAATATTACTTGCTGTAACTAATGTGTAGAATTTTCATGATGATCAAATAAAATAATTCCCACGCAAGTTTTTTGGAGCACTGCTCAAATGTCACAGAGCATTTAGCTTCATGCTAGGTTTATAGGACATTCTCAGTAAAAATCAGATTATTGAATTCTGGATCCTTCCTTGTTTTTATGTTAGATCTAGTTGCTAAAATAATTTATCTTGAAAGTATACAGATGTAGCATCCTGAAATGTCCAATAGGTTTGACCTCTGTGAATTCTCTATTGCTGCATCATTTTTATTCTACATTGTACTTTCAAGATTCAGGGAATGAGACCTGTAATACTAGAATAATCCAAACCCCAGCTTATCAAGAGGGAAAAAAATGTCTTCACCAATTTGTCTCAGCTACATTTTACTATTCTATTTCTCATGCAGGCTCAACCAACAATTAAAATATCCAATGGGTACCTGTCTTGTCAACACTGGCTGACAGCCAAACTGAGCTCTACTATTCTGAGCTTGCAAAATATTCTCAGCTCATAGTTTTCTCATTCATATAACACCATGAAGACTCTTAAAGTGCATATATTAATGTTAGGCATCATCACTATTACTCCACCTGTTTGTTCATAATAATTATTCAGGCTCATGAAAGCTATTGTTCAAATATGTGATAGAATTTCCCCAATGTTCATCGCAACTCTGTTTATAATAGCCAGGACATGGAAGCAACCTAGATGCCCATCAGAAGACGAATGGATAAGGAAGCTATGGTACATATACACAATGGAATATTACTCAGCCATTAAAAAGAATACATTTGAATCAGTTCTAATGAGATGGATGAAACTGGAGCCCATTATACAGATTGAAGTAAGCCAAAAAGATAAACACCAATAGAGTAGACTAACGCATATATATGGAATTTAAAAAGATGGTAATGATAACCCTATATGCAGGACAGAAAAAGAGACACAGATGTATAGAACAGACTTTTGGACTCTGTGGGAGAAGGCGAGAGTGGGATGATCTGAGAGAATAGCATTGAAACATGTATATTATCAAGTGTGAAACAGATCGCCAGCCCAGGTTGGATGCATGAGACAAGTGCTCAGGGCTGGTGCACTGGGAAGGCCCAGAGGGATGGGATGGGAAGGGAGGTGGGAGGGGGGATCGGGATGGGGAACACATGTAAATCCATGGCTGATTCATATCAATGTATGGCAAAAACCACTACAATATTGTAAAGTAATTAGCCTCCAACTAATAAAAATAAATGAAAAAAATGTGATAGAATTTCCTACCCATGGAAATTATTTGCATATGGAATTCTCTTTCAAGTAAAGTATTAGTGTTATTGAAGATTATATCCCATAAACTAGCCTGGGATTCTCCCCAGTCACTCACTGCAGGAAATAACCTGGTGCAGATCTCAAAACTGGACAAAAATATAACTCCTGTATCTTCCATACCTAGGAGAATTAGAAGCAGAGTTTAGAAAGAGAATTTTAGAGTTATTGATTGTGAATGACAGTTCCTTACAGAGGAAAAAAGACTTTAGATGGCTAATGATAAGATTTCAAGTAGGTGATTCTCCAGTCTGTTATGAAAGCCAGTCAGATTTAGTTGAAACCATTACTTTCTACTATATCCATGTATGGATTGTCATATTGCTTCTTTCTTTGTAATGTCTTCTGTCTCTTACTGTTTTTATTTCCAAATTTCTTGTCCACATACTTATCCATTTACCTGTATATTACTGCCTGACAAACCTGCTTCCTTTCTGATCTCCTTACATTAAATCCATACATCTCTAATCTGTTTGATATGTTACTACAGATTATTTTTTTTTCTTTAAAATATCCATTTTGTTGTGTCTCGAACATTTAAAAATCCTCAGTGGCTCTTTCTGTTTTTACCATGGGAAAGAGAGGGAATGGAGAACCAAAGACAGCTCTGAGGTTTGAGCCGCTCGGTATGTGAAGGAGACACTCAGTCACACAGGGGTCCTGGGAGGAGGAGACGGGTTTGGGACCCAAGGGAGATCATGAAGGCAGTTGAGTTTAAGGAAACTTGTGCAACACAGAGGGAATAAATGGAAACTCAGATCTGAGGCTCAAGAGAGAAAACTAAGCTGGGTAAAAAACATAGGAGGCATCACGATACTGAGAATTAAAAAGTCACAGGATAAATGAAACTGTTCAAGGAAACTACACAAAGTGAGAAGAAATAGCCTAAGATATACCTCTGATAATAGAAAATTTTCAGTATCTGAAAAAGCTCACATGTGGAAGAAGAATCAACTTAGGATAACTAGGACCGATAGGAAAAGGCATAAGAAGTCAAATTTTATCTCCTTATTTGAGAGAAAAGTATACTAACTGGATCTGTCAATGTCAGTGAATTCACCATCCTAGGAAGCCCAGAAGCCTGGGCTGCCTCGGGATAGTTTATTACTATGTCGCAGAGAGAATACCTCCTCAGAGGAACAACGCTGATCAGAGAGCTTCTCAGTTTCTTTCAACCCTCAGATTTTGTGGTTCAACATATGTTCCATTTCCCCCCTCAAGTCTGTAAACACGTTGAGCACCAGGATTAGTTCTGAGAACACTGAGAAGTGTTGGGCATTTTGATTGCTAGAACTTTGACAAGCTTTATAACATTAAATTAGCAAATGCTTTTCCAACCATACCTGTTTAAAGAATAGTGGAAAAAGCGTGTGCAAATAGGATGAAGGAGCTAGGACCACTGGTGAAAAAGAAGTGGAGGGGACAAATAGTTGAAGGAGAGAGATAAGTGCTAGTAGAGGGGAAATTTGTGGTTGCTTGCTGGAAAAAAAAATCTGCATTCTAATATAAGCTCTGGGAGATATTTGAACAGTATAAAACGCCTTTGTTGTGATAGTCTGTGGGAGTGCCTAACATATTATTAGGAGCAAACAATACACACACACAAATGCTTATAGACAAGCACATAGACTTCTGAGTTTCCCTTTTTCTGCCCTGCAATAATCTCCTTATCAAAAAGAAAATAGTCATATTAAAAGAGGGTATCCTCCATGATGTTATTTTAAACCAAATACAAATCAAACCACATGTTCACACACACCCTTAAGCTTTAGTGAAAGGTAGAAGGAAATCACATTTTATAGTTAACTAGGGCTTCAGTCCGTGGGGGCACATAGAGTTGAACATAACTGAGTGAATATACACATGCACAGGGAGCTCTTTTGGCTTTTAGAAGCTGAAATCATCACAGTTGGTCAGTACTTTGGAAAAGAGCAGAGTGCAGTCCATTGGTAAAATAGTTTCTTCAATCAGCACCTTTGGTGACATCGGTGCCAAAATAAGCAGTTGATTTTTCTTTAAAACCTTAGTTTTCAAAGGAGTTCCTCTAGTTGCATTAACTGAAGCATGCACCAGCTAAGTCAAATTGCAGTTTAGAAATGTGATTTCTCCTGTTTTTCCTTATATTTTAAAAAACCCATGAAACAGCATAATTTTCCTGCAAAATAGCTACATTTCTTCCCTGTCTTTGTTTTGTTGAAGACAATATATAGTCACTAAAGCAAACACTTACGCCTTAGATCTTTTGGTGCAGAAATAATCCCTTTGAATTGGGTCATTTTGCATGTGTCTGGCAGTCATTTCCAGGGCTCAGCCAGTAGCTCATTTCAAAGGCGAATGATAATTTGCAGATTCCATGCAATGGAACTGAAATTAGTCTTGTATGTCCTAATATTTTGTACTTTGTCTGCAGCTGCCAAAAATGATCATCTTTTCTTAATACTGAGCTAAATTGGGCTAAATCCAGTTTAACAAATCTACCATGATTGCATTTGGATTAATAGTTTGGAGAAATACCACATTGTCTTTTCAGAAAACTAAGGCACCTAGAGATCATGGATCCCAACCCTTCTCTGTATTGCAGCTGTAGGTGGAAAATGACTGGGAAGGAAGTAGATTTCCTATGGAGGAAGAGGCAGTCTTTCCTGCTTCATGGACCTAGCTGTGAGCACAGGACATTCCTGGTGAATTGCCTGTCATTTCAAAATGCGTGCAAATTTTGACTGGTGGTGACGGGCAAGATTGTCAGATGACTGCTTATAAATCAATTCCTTAGAATGAGAAGACCCTCAAAATCACTGACTTGGTCCTAAAGAAAAACTGGAACCTGTTCCCACCCCCTCCATTGACCCCAACATACAATAAACAAGAAGTACCACTGTCTTCATTGAATTCCAATTCCAATAATAGTAATAAAGAGCCAATATGAAATGATGCTTATCTTGTACCAGGTATTAGTCTAAGGACTCTGTATGTACAAACACATTTAATCCCCACCAAGCCTAATAACTAGCTTGTATGTCAATGTTTTCCCATGTTTTACATGTGGGGATACTGAGGCTCAGAGTAATTAAGGAAATGGCTCAAGTTCATTCAGCTATTAACTTGGGGAGTTAGGATCTGAATCAAGGCAGTAGAACTCCAGTATCCTAGCTTTTGACCACTTTATTGAAATTACTTCCATTGTTTTGGTGTCTAATAATCCTTACTATTGAGAAATCATTGTTTAAATCTTTTTTCAAGCATTTCTATTATTATTCAGGCTGTTTTCTTGGCATATTTTTACCTCCCCAATCTGCTTTTCTCTTTCCTGTTTTCTATCCTCCATTTGGTCTTCTATCAATGATTATGCACTAAGTACTTTTCTATGCACAGTTCCCTAACAGACACAGTTTTAAAAGAAGCAAGCTTTGCACACATGCTCCATGTTAGTTCTTTGACAATTAACCCTAGTAACATAATAATCATATTATATGTCACATATTTGTAGAATATTTACATGGCATGAACTTACTTTGAATACATTTTTTACTTCTTCTAAAAAAACTCTTAATTTTATACTTCCTGATCTTTTCCCCCACCTTCTCCCTCCAACAATGGAGCCCCATTGCTTTATTTTAACTCCTGGTTAATTTGAGTGCTTACTAAGTGTCATGGATGGTTATTTTCAGGTCTAATAACTATAAGCACTTCAATTTGTCTTTAAGAATTTTACTTTCCTCATTTCCTCTTAAAAACAATCTCTAAAATCTTAAGTTCATCTAGATACCAAGTCACACTTTTTTTAGGTTTCTGCTCCATCCCTACTGCTACTTTTGAAGAACTGACCCAAGTCACTCCTTGAAGTAGTCTGAACAACTGCAACAGACAATAACTAGCTGCCTTACCTCTCTCTAGTTGTATTACTTTAAGTCCATTTTATACCCAGATATTATAGGAGTTTCTCAAAAATACAATTTGTCTTTATCATGTTCTAGCCTAAAACCCTTGAGCAGTTCCCTAGTGCTTATCGGGTAAAGCCTCCATCCCTTCCCAGGGATCTTCCAGCCGTATTCTCAGACTTGCATCCTCTGAACAGGCCCTGAGACCTTGCTTGATGTCTTTTTGCTCGTGCTTTCTCTCCAGCTGAGCAATTTCCCTTCTTCGTCACCAAATTAACTGCCTGTCACTTTTGCAGCGGTAGCTCCCAGGGTATTTCCTCTAGGATGCTTTGGGTCTCTTCCCTGAAGAGTCTTAACTGCAGACCTCTCCCACTGGATCAGCTATTTCTTTATTTAAAAACAACAACAACAACAAGGCAAAAAACTTTTAATTTTACATTGGAGAATAGCTGATTAACAATGTTGTGATAATTTCAGGTGGGCAGCAAAGGGACTCAGCCATACATATACATGTATCTATTCTCCCCCAAACTCCCCTCCCATCCAGGCTGCCACATGACTGAACAACATTCCCTGTGCTATAAAGTAGGAGCTTGTTGATTATCCATTTTAAATATAGCAGTGTGTACATATCATGGGTCAGCTATTTCTTTCTGTGTTTTACCCAATCACACGTTTATCACATGGACTCTAATGATCTCTGTCTTTATCTGTAACCTTCACTATATTAAGTCTTACTCAACTTTCTATCCATTAGGTCGTGTTCATATTCAAGTGCTTATCTCAGAATGGTTGTAATAAATATTTGTGGGAACTGATGTTTCCCCATATTCTCAATAAAGGAGGAGAACAAGAGTAGACACCACAATTCTAGCAAGGATTTGATTATTTTGTGAAGAGAAAGGAAGATTGTTGGAGTCGCATAGACTCTGATCCTTTACTGTGCATTTTAAAACTTGACTTTCTTTACCCGTACTGTCACAGGACTAAATCACCCAAGAGAAGATAACAAAATGATGATGTTAAAGCCTCATTCTATTTCAATTTAAATCTCTTTTTTGCCAGAAAATGTCAGTGCTGATGATAGAATCAGAGACCTGACTTTTGCTCTCCTGCTGAATTTAAGGGAGTCACAAGTAGGTCAAGTGTCTCACTCGCTGAGTCAATGGCTCTGCCTGAAATAGAATGCAGATGGATAAACTGCTTCTCTCAAGCACTGCTCAGACAAAGCCAGCATTTCAACGTAAGACCAAGCATTTCAACATAAGACCAAACAAAGCTAGAAATCAACAAAGATGCCAATATACCTGTTCAGAAAAAAACATTTGTGACAAGGATTTATGATGAGGTGAGGATATGGATGTATTCCAAGTAGGTTTCAAAGAAAGCGATGCATTATCAATATTAGGGAAAATAATTCAGTTATGCAGGTTTGGCCTAAAGGAATAAACTTTGTCCATAAATATGACTTAATTCATCTTCTGCAAAAACACGGCTGGCATTCAGTGGTCAATATTTAAAAGTAATATTTTATGTGCTGTTTTTTAAATGGCATGAGTAAGGAATGGCTGTGAGGAAAATTCAGTTTTCGAGGAGCAAATAAAAGAAGTTGGCCTTGCATAATCTGGTTGCCTCCCTCTCTTTCATCCCTAAATCTTATCACTCCTGGCCAAGACCTCTAGATATCAGCCGCAATATGCTATGTCTTGCCTCTATGCCCTCACTGTTGTTATTCAGTCTCTCAGTCGTGTCAGACTCTTTGCGACCCCATGGACTGCAGCACGCCAGGCTTTCCTGTCCTTCACTGTCTCCTGGAGCTTGCTCAAACTCATGTCCATCGAGTCGGTGATGCCATTCAACCATCTCATCCTCTTTTTGGCCCTTTGTCTATGCCCTAGCACATCCTATTCCCCAAATTTTGTCTGTCCTTGTCCATCCTCTGTGCTCTCATTATATCCCTTGCAGCCCTTATTACCATACTTACTGTGTCTGAAAAGATTTTATTTTGTTTACTTTTTGCTCTTGTGGTTGTTCAGTCACTAAGTTGTGTCTGACACTTTGTGACCCCATGAACAGCAGTATGCCAGGCTTCCTTGTCCTTCACTATCTCCTGGAGCTTGCTCAAACTCATGTCCATTGAGTTGATGATGCCATCCAGCCATCTCATCCTCTGTCACCCCCTTCTCCTCCTGCCCTCAATCTTTCCCAGCATCCAGACCACCTTACATGCCACCTTACTCATATGCAGGTTTCTCAGGAGGCAGGTAAGGTGGTCTGATATTCCCATCTGTTTAAGAATTTTCCACAGTTTGTTGTGATCCACACAGTCAAAAGCTTTAGCGTAACCAATGAAGCAGAAGTAGATTTTTTTTTTAATTCCCTTACTTTTTATGTGATCCAACAGATGTTGGCAATTTGATCTCTGGTTCCTCTGCCTTTTCTAAATCCAGCTTGTACATCTGGAAGTTCTCATTTCATACTGTTGAAGCCTAGTTTGAAGGATTTTGAGCATTACCTTGCTAGCATGTGAATTTAAATATAGTTAATTTATGATGCTGTACTAGTTTCAGATGTAAAGAGTGATTCAGTGATTATATATATGTATATGTATATACACATACATTATATAAATTCTATTTTCAGATTCTCTTCCATTATAGGTTATTATAAGATATTGAGTATAGTTCCCTGTGCTATATACAGTATGTTCTTGTTGATTATCTATTTATATACAGTAGTGTGTGTTTGTTAAACTCAAACTCTTAATGTATCCCTTTCTGCTTTGGTAACCATAAGTTTGCTTTCTATGTCTGTGGCATGTATATGTTTATCCCAAACTCTTAATTTATCCCTCCCACCCCTTCCTTTTCCCACTAGTAACCATAAGTTTGTTTTCTATGTCTGTGAGTCTATTTCTGTTTTGTATATAAATTCATATGTATATATGAAAATGTGTATATGAAATATATGAAATGTGTATATGAAAATACACATATATTTTCATATGTGTATATGAAAATATAAATTCATATTTTAGATTCCATATATAAGTGGTATCATATGGTATTTGTCTTGCCGTGTCTGACATACTTCACTTAGTATGGTAACCTCTATGTCCATCCATGTTGCTGCAAGTGGCCTTATTTCATTCTTTTTTATGGCTGAGTAATATTCTACTGTATATTTATGTGCCACATTTTCTTTATCTATTCATCTGTCAAACAGTTAGGTTGCTTCTATGCTTCGGTTATAAATAGTGTTTCGGTGAACATAGGGCACATGTATCTTTTTGGATTATAGTTTTCTCCACATATACGCCCAGGAGTCAGACTGCAGGATCATAAGGTAACTCTACCTTTAGGTTTCTAACAAACCTCTATACTGTCTTCCATAGTGACTGTACCAATTTTTATTCCCACCAACAGTACCCTGTCCAGTATTTGGGGCTTCCCTGGTGGCTCAGAAGGTAAAGAATATGCCTGCAATACAGGAGGCCCAGGCTTGATCCCTCCTGGTTCAGGAAGATCCCTTGGAGAAGGGAATGGCAACGCAGTCTAGTATTCTTGCCTGGAAAATTCCATGGACAGAGGAGCCGGTCAGAATACAGTCCACGGGGTTGTAAAGAGTTGGACACAACTGAGCAACTAACACACACACAGACTTTTTAATGATGGCCTTCCTGACTGGTGATTTTTGATTTTCACAACTGGGTGGGGAGGAGAGGCTTGTGCTATTGTCATCTCATGGGTAGAAGTGAGGGATGCTGCTGAATATTCTACAATGTACAGGTCCAGTAAAACAATTCACTAGAGCTGATGTTGAGAAACTCCAGTTTAGAATATTTGCTACATCAAATAAGCTGAGCCAATGTTTGAGGAAAAAGGAAGGATCTATTTAACCAAAAATTATGTATTTAGTGATTTCAAAACTATAATGATAACATTTTTGGAAGTGATGCTTAATTATAAGAGTCACTTATAAGGTCTGTTTAGGTGAAGACAATTCAGTAAACCCAAGTTTGCAAAAAAAATTTTAAGAAAAAAATCTAGATCAGCTTGATTTTATTTTCAGATATAATACTTAAAAAAAAACTCAGTTTAATGACTGAGCCGGATATATATATATTTAATTTTACTTTTGGCTATGCTGGGTCTTTGTCGCTGCGTGCAGGGTTTTGGGAGGTGGGGGACTACTCTCTAGAGGTGGTGCTCGGGCTTCTCATTGTAGTGGCTTCTCTCATTGTGTAGCCCAGGTCCTAAGGCACACAGGCTCAGTAGTTGCAGCACACAGCCTTAGCTGTTTCGTGTCACGCGGAATCTTCCTGGACCAGGGATCAAACGTGTCCCCTGCATTGCAGGCGGATTCTTACCCACTGTACCACCGGGGAAGTACTGATATTTTTTTTCCGAGAAGGAAAGTGTTAGATTCTAGGAGGACTACACCTGCTAATTACACCTTTCAATTTGGATAGGATCTGGATGTTTCTAAGGGTTTAAAATATGGCATTTTGCTTTCTTGATAGGTGAAGCTCATTGTTAAAGGAATTTAGTTCAGTAAGTGTATATACTCTAGGAAGCATTCCTAACACCTTCCATTGGTTTTAGGCCAAGTAATGTGGTACATCTGGACTAACTCCCCTCAAAGGAGGAATTCCTTTGCCATTGTATCTCTTTCTTTTCTTTTTTTTTTCTTTTTTCTTTTGAGTTGTTCTTTTGGCTATTGTGAACAGTACTGCTATGAATATTTGTGTACAGTTTTGTCTGAACACCTGTTTTCAATTCTATGGGGTTTATACCTAGGAGTGCAGTTGGTGGATAATATGTTTCTTTTAGCTGAAGTATAGTTGATTTACAATGTTATATTAGTTTCAGGTGTACAACATATTGATTCAATATTTTTACAGATTACTTTATTTAAAGTTGTTATAAAATACTGTCTGTATTCCCTGAGCTGTATATTACATCCTTGTATCTAATTGATTTCATACCTAGTAGTTCATACCTCAATCTCTTTTCCTTATCTTGCCCCTCCCCCCACCCTCTTCCCCCTGGAAACCACTAGTTGGTTTTCTGTGAGTCTGTTTCTGGTTTGTTAATATACATTCATTTGTTTAATTTTTCAGATTCCACATGTAAGTGAAAACATACAATATTTGTTTTTCTCTGTTTTACTTACTTCACTAAGCCTAATACTCTCCAGGTCCATCCATGTTGTTGCAAAGGGCAAAATTTCATTTTTTAAAAATGACTGAGTAGTATTCTATCCAATACTACTATAAATATATATATATATATGTATATATAATCAAATTTTGCCTATTTTAAATGATGCTGCTATGAACATATGAACATTGGGGTGCATTTTTTCAAATGAGTGTTTTTATCTTCTTTTAGACGTATACCCAAGAGCAGAGTTGCTGGATCATATGATAGTTCTATTTTTAGTTTTTTGAGACCTCCATGCTGTTTTCCATAGCGGCTACACTAATTTACATTCTTATCAACAGTGAACTAGGCTTCCCTTTGCCCCACATCCTTGCCAACATTTACGATTTGTTGTCTTTTTTTGTATTTTTCTGTTCTTGTTTCATCTCCCCTGGGAAAATGGACTTCTGTTCTTCTATGTGGAAGCAATACAGGATAAAACCTGTCACTGTTTTACCATAGCTCAAACTGACTAAGTTCTTTGTTATTATGGGCAAGGAACATATTCAGGATGGACTTGGCCTATTGCACAAAACAGACATAAGGAATATGTTTAGTTCTGCATATGCTGCTTCTAATCTGCAAATCTGCAGCTATCTTAAAAAATTCTTTCAGATTTATATAGAAATTAGAACATTATAAAAACTATCTTACTTAGTCATATACCCAACAGAAAGAAAATTCACTACATAGAAAATTTGAGAGTCAATGCCTCTCCAAATTGAAATGCTCTTGAGAGATTATGCAGGCCTCTCCATCTTGCATGTTTATTTAAGATGAAAAAGGAGAAAGAAAATTTACAGCAACCTTGCTAGCTAGAATTCTGGATTTTAAAAAGCCCTTTAAGAGCATTTAATGTCTAGGCTTCTATGAAATAGCCTCTCAGTACACAGGTGAGAGAACTCTTTCTACTGTCCCTTCTTGGATTTAATTCTTAAGCCCCTTCAGCCTACAAGGGCATTAGTGAATATCTAATAGTTCTGCTTTGGTCACATAGGGAATGGAAAATCCCACAGACATTAACAGTGCCAAGCCAGGGTGGTTGGGGTTACTTGAGGTTGTGTGGGGAAGGGAGAGGCCCAAGATTCTGAGATGTGTTAAAGCAGAATTACCCATCTTGTCCTTTCTGCTTCTTCCATTCTTACTTACAAAGAGCCATGTCTTGATCTGGGTGGAATGTAAAAGCCAGTCTGAAGGATTATGCTCTGATCAAAGAGGATGTAGGAGGTGGGGAGATTTGGCCCCATTTGCAACTCAAGATTTTTCTCTAGGGGGAAGGGAAGGGAGCACTGAATCTATTTGCCTTCTTTATTAAACATCAGCTACCCAAACAAAATTGGCTTGTCTAAAATTTGCTGTTGGTATAAAACTTTCAAGTTCTAGTTATCATAGCTGGTGATGGGGTAAAAGTGGAAGAGAAATTCTAGAAAAATAATCCAGCCTAGTTAATATTATAACAAAGCTCTAGTAATAGAAAAGAGCAAGTGCATGCAAATGAAATTACCTTAGTAGCAAAAGATGGAAATATAGTTTTGAAATTTAATTTTGTATTGAGAAAAGTGATAGCCCAGTCCAGTGACGGTATCACTAAGATGAAGGAGATTCCTGGAATGATGTGAGGACTTTTTCTCTCTCTTTCCAATAGAGAAACTTAGATTAGTTTTTCTATATTCCACTCAGTATAGCCATTCTAGATAGGAATTTCTATTTCAAAATGAATCATTGTACAAGATATCTTGCTGATAGGGCTGTTAATATGAGAGCATTTCATTTTAATATTTCCCAGTAGAAGAAGGCATGCCTTCTTTTCCAAGAATGCATGGTGAAGGTATTTGGGCCTTGCATTGCTGTTCGGTATCTTTAGGCAGAAATATGACAGAGTCGCACTCTCTTGTTGCCCTTCTTCAACAATGCATGAGTCATCTAAAGGAATGGGTGAGTCTGGGTCATACCACCTTCAATCTTCTTGTTGGCTGTGCATTCTTGGTTTTATACTCACCCAGTCAGGCTGAAGTCATAACCTTTTCATGTTAGGAAGAAAGAACACCTGGATAGTGGCCAATGATAATCTACCTTATCTACTCAACTAAATTCCATGCAATATCCAATAACATATACTCCATCCTCCATAGTTTGACCAGGCTTTGGAGCTATTAAACTGTTTTATGTTCTTTGCTTTGAAAGTAGTGTTGATGTGCAGGATTTGTATCTAAGATTTTTCTCTGGGCAGTTGGTCAGCTCTGCATATAAGGAATTTGAGTGAATTGACATGTACCTTCTTGAAATTAATTTTTAATTCTTTAGTATATTTAGCATATCATATATGAATAGAGTGATCATATAATTTATTACAGGGGCTTCCCAGGTGGCACAGGTGGTAAAGAACTCATCTGCCAATGCAGGAGACCTAAGAGATGCAGGTTCGATCCTTGGGTCAGGGAGATCCCCTGGAGGAGGGCATGGCAACCCACTCCAGTATTCTTGCCTGGAGAATCCCATGGACAGAGGAGCCTGGAGGGCTATAGTTCACAGGGTCGCAAAGAGTCAGACACAACTGAAGTGACTTAGCACGCAGCACGCACATAATTATGGTATTAGGAAAGCTTTCATCTGGGAAAATGGTCAAGGAGAAGGAATACTAGGACAACAAACACGCACTGAGATGGCCCCAGGCAAATTGAAACTATAGGTCATCTTATATATGAGCAAAGGGCCTGGGAGCAAGGGACTGGACTCCAGACATGTATTTTAAATGAAGGGTATGACACAGAACTGCACCTTCTCCTCAACAAAGGTACAGAGTATTTTTTAAATGAAATCTATGCCTATGAATTGTCCTAGTTGTTTGGTCCAAGAAAGAATGAAAGCCAGAAAGAAGTAGAACCTGTAGGATGTTGGCTGACCTCCCAGATCATGGGAGATCTCTGGGGGTATAAGAAAGGTCTCTGCTAGCATTTGATTTCAGTTAGCTTAATGGAGAAAGCTGAATTTTGAAAGATGGGGCTGAAGAAATATATTCTCTCTCGTGGTTCAAAGAACACATCACTAGTTCATCTTCAACACCAAAGGAAAAGTAAAATTATAATCTTGTCATTTTCACCAACATCAACCACGGTGTTATGAGTGATTTTTCCCATTCCTTTCTCCTTTTTCTTTTCACAGGACTTTAAGATGTATCACGATTTTAAAACACTTATAAAACTTACTCTACACCTATTATACCCTATGATAATGAAATTCTTAGCAGCATTAGGACTTTACTGTGAGTGCTTGAACATACACGTGTTTTTACCGGCTTTCCCTATTTTGTTAAACTCATTGGCTACTTGGTGGGTTGGAGCTGTTTCACTGACTTAATTTGGAATTTGACAGTTTCTCTCTAATGTTAGTTAGGAACCATTTGGCATTGATCATTCCCCTGGCAATAATCCTAACTAGCATTTGAGTGGGTCATGTCATGTCAACTTTGCCAAGCTTTGGAGATCTTGTGCTCTGATGTGACTGATTGGTGGTTCCACTGCCTTCTTCCAAATGGCCTGACAGTTGACAACCTTCTGCATTTAATAACTTCTCATTTCTCTGCTGGATTAATTTTTAAGGTATTTTGAATGACAATTGGTGAATGACAATTTTGACTGAAATTCATTCACAGGTAGTACTACAATGTTAAGTACAAATATCTCCATAGAGGTGATTTTACATGGGCAGGTACCTTTTTAAATAATTAAGTTTGCACATGTTCAGGTAGTTATCACAAAGCATAAGTTATGCTTTTAGGGACTGGCAAGTGGCTTTTCATTTAATTATGCAATGAATACCTGGTTTCAAAAACTTAAAATGTTGACAAAATATGCCCATAAATCAAGAAAGTATGGTCATGTATTTGTCTGGTTAGCTTCACACAGGAAATAAAAGCCACTGAAACAGCCAAATGGCAAGAATTTTCATAGTGACAGAATAGACAAGGTAACAAAATAAGCCTTCACTTATACTTCGGTTGTTTTCATCCTGCTTTTTAAGAACATGGAATAATTTCAGGTGATTGCACATTTCATTTTTAAGAAGCTGGACTATGGTTATGGTTATGACTTTATAAGGTAGTCAAATCAGTTTTAACATGGTATATTAACAACAGCAACAATGGATAACATATGAACTGCAAACAGTAAAGACACATGGATCTAGGGATATTGTGAAGCATGTGGTGGGGCCTCGTGACCTGATTGAGAGGCTGGCTAGATCTGCTCAGGATCATCACCCTTTCTTCTCCCAAATGATGACATCAATTTGACTCTCATTATCTTTAAGGGACTCTGCACAATCCTTTTTTATGAGTTATGCCTAGAGCTTCCTCCCTGTTTGCAGAGCCTGTGTGTTGTGTTCTGCAGGCTTACCCTCCACCTGCTGTATCGATGTATCTTTGCGTGTTTTACAAACTTAGAATGGCATTTGGGCTGCTTGGCTTCAAACCTCGCTTGGTGATTATGACAACAGAGTTGCTGCTGGAGAACTAGTGGGAGCTTCTTGTTTGCAACCGAGTAGGAGGTGGCACCTGCTGGGCAGGACAGGGCAGGGACAGTGAGGACAAGGAGGCGCTCCCCCACGTTTCTATTTCTAATGAGTCTTCTTCGTGCCACAGAGCCTATTCCTGCAGAGTATTCTGCCTTGTTCGTGCTCCCCTACTATTTACTGGATGTTTTAAGAGGTGCCAACTCAGCATTGCCACAAAAATGTGGCCACCTATTTAAAAATCAGTTGTCTCTTTAAGTGATCACATGACATCTATCATCTGGAACATATATGCTCCTGTATATTAAGAATGTACTCAAATATATCAGGTCCAAACGTGCCAAGAACAGATGCCATGGGATAAAGAGGTCCCATGACAGTTGTAGTATCTTAGCCTGTCGCTTGTCTCAACAAGAGCAACCTTGAGGCTGCCTGTAGATTCAGAAACTGGATGGCATCTCAGGGAGGTTGGGTACACAGGTCAAGTTGAAGAGTGGGTGTGTCTGAATAGGATTAAATGAATGCAGCAAAATCTTTGTATCTAAAAATGAAATAAAAATGGAAGATAAAATAGAACTGAAATAAAGGCCTTCCTCCTGTGAGGCTAGAGTTTACTATAGACAGAGAGGGCTCAACGTAGAGTGATGGTCTGGTCAGAGACAGAGCAAAAACAGCCCCCTGAACGATGGAGGAGGCGGAGGGTCGGGTTGATGTGGGTCCCTAATGGTGCAATTTAAGTTCTCCATATGAACAAAAGCTTATGAAACTCCCAGAATTATGTGGGGTCAGAAAAACATGCACACACACATCCCAGCTTCGAGCAGTCTCGCTTATCATCCTTTAAAAAAAACTTTATGTGCTGAATGTTCTAGCACTTGGAAAAGCCACCATTTGCACACAGCACTCACCAGAGCTGTCTCTCATGGACTGGATGCTCATCCAGTTACAGGCATTCTTCACGGGATTCTTGTTGATGCTACAATGAGCCGCACCACATCCCCACGCCTGTGGAATGCATTTGGCACTTCTGCTTTTACAGATGATGATGATAAGGACCCCCGAGGAATGATGTGCCAGTTAAAACCTGAGGGGAGAATGGTAATTGGACTCCAAGGCCTGACTTGCTTTTCGTCAGCCCTGCCTGCTCTGCTGGGCTGTGCTATTTCCAGCCCTCATACTTCACTTCCAGGATCTAGTGAAGCTTGATATCGAAGTCTATAGAAACTTCCGGAAAGAAGAACTTTTTAGTTTATTTTTAGAGATTGACTGCAGATGAAGAACGACCAGGACCAGATGTGTTTTCTGAGCTGGCAGACCACTGCCTGATGGCTGTCATCTGCAGGAGGGTGCTTTTGTAGTCTCGGTCACTCTGCTCATGTTTTTTTCTGTTTCCTCCCTTCCTTGTTTTGTTCCTTTCCCCAAATTAAACCTAGACATGACCTACGCTGATGAAAACAGGAAGATGAGGAAAAGGAAACGCTTTTGATGCTTTTCCCTTGGAAGTTCTCATCCACGTGAAGCTCTCATTCCACTGGGATTGGAAGGTCTACGAAACAGCCCTTTTGGGAAGGCTGGTCCCCAGGGAGGCCTCTGCTGGCTTCTCTGGTCGTCACTGGACAGGCCACATCATCGTGGTGCTGCATATCAACGTGCCCTGCCCCTCACAGAGAGAAGCTCGCAGTGTGGGATAGAAGTGTTGGTGAGGAAGTGGTGTCTCCCGGACATGGAGCTGAAGGAGCTCGCTGAGAAAGAGTGAGAATGCAGGGCCTACTTTTCTGCTGTGAGGAGTAATAACTGGAAGCCTGGGGCAGGCTGCTCTGGGGTGGGGTGAGCTGGGGGAGTGTCTGGATGCTGAGACACTCATCCTGCCGCTCTGCACTGGTCCACCCAGAACCTGCCTTTAGTTTAAAGGGGAGTGTGCTGGGTTTTATATTGAATGGCTTCTATTTCCTCCATTGCTTTGAATGGATATCATCTTACATTTTCCCCCAGGGTAGCTTCTATTGCTCTCTTGGCATGATTATCTTAATTTCACACTGATTCTAAACTCCAAGTAGGAAATGTTTTAGGTTTTATTTGTTTTAAAAAGCTTCTTTTTAACATCCTGCATGTTCCAAGATTCCTTTGTTTTTCTGTGGATAGCCAGAGCATTTAGAGTAGAAAAGAAAGTTGTAGCTGGCTGTGTTAGCTGGTACCATCACATTATTATACAAAATCATTATTAAAACACTCCAATACTATACTCTCCACTTTGATTTGTGCACTAATATGTAGTTAATTTGTTGGCTCCCAACTCATGCATGATTAAAATGAGCATCACTCTTTTTAGTATGAGAAAGTGACGTAAGTTAGATATTGCAGAGAATTTGCAAAGGATAATCAAACAGAAGCTTATAAAATGACTAAAGGATTTAAAAGAAAGAATTACTAAAAAATGGTATGATTAGAAAAAAGAGAGGAAGCAACATATTTAAATAACCAGTATACTTTTCAAATTATAGCCTTTGAAAGGTCACAGTGGAATTTAACAGGCTTGTGTTGAATGCTAATGCATTACACTGGCTAAGTTTCCAGCTGGAAAAGAATTGGTTCATCTTGCAGTTCTGAGCTGAAGTAGCTGGAAGCCAGTCCCATGAGCATGCGTGAGTGTGTGCCGACAAGTTTTACTGGTATGGGCATTGTTGTGATAGCCTACATAAGGTGTATCAACAGATGAAGGAGCAAGTAATTGAGAGCAACAAAACAAAGCCGGACCAATCCCTGAAATCGTGTCTGTCCACAAGAACTTTTCAAGGGGCTGATATGGTGGGGTTCTCATTACTGGCCGGAGGGTGATGGTACGGGCAGTCTTACTGATCTCAATGTTATTCATGAAACTTTGTTATTCATTTTACCTTGTGGTAAACTATCACAGAATGATTGCCCTAAAGAGAGTGCATTCCTGGAGTCAGACTCTGTTTCAGAAGGAATTAGTGAGATCCACTAATAAAAATAAGTGTTTGATTCTTACTTTCTTCTTACCAAAGACCAGTGCCCAATAGAACCGGGGTTTACATTCTGTTTGTACCACTCAGAGTAAACTTGAGCAAATCCCTTAACCTCTCTGAGCCTCAGTTTTCCTCACCCGTAAATGAAAATAATGATAGCATTTCACACAATCATTGTGAACTTAGAATTTTAGATGCATGATCCATGCTTAATATATATTTTAGGAATGCTTGTAAGCGACCTCTAAGTGAGGTCTGAGAATTTGACTCCATAGACATTTACTAGGCACCTATCACTATTGTGAGGTAGGGAAGAAAGATTTTGATGACAGAAAGATGAATTATCCATAGATTCCACTTTCAAGGAGCTTGAAATCTAGTGTAGTGGAAGAATGATGCATGGTCTTGATATGGTTGATGTCAAAAGTGAAGTACAAGCAAAGTGGTACTGGATGGTTGATCAGGGAGCAATAGATTCTGATGGGTGGGATTGGAGAAGACTTCACTGGGGAGGTGGCATTTGAAGTGATGCATGACTAATTGGTGTGTACTTTTCCCTAGTTCAATTTGTCAGCTCAATTTATTCCTGATCAGTTTGTCATGATAATTACGATGGCAGTGAATGGCACACCCTGGCCTAGGTGTCTAATTTAGGACATAGAAATCATATTCCTTCTTCCACATATTTTGTCTACTTCATCATTACCAATTGTATTGATTATCCATGCAGTAATGTGGGCTTGAAGAGGGAAGATGGTCTGCAAAGTTATTTTGGGGAGATATGAAAGAAAAGGAACAAGAAAAGATTTCCCATTCTCATCCAAGATTCACTGCTACCTAGCAACTAAACACTCAAAGACAATAACTTGAAAGGGTGTTTTAAAAGAAAATTAATTGAAAGGCAAGATGGTAAGTAGTAATAGCTTATGTTTACAGAGTGCTTACTATGTGGCAGGTGCTCTTTTAAACAATTTAAATATATAAATTTATTTGTTCCTCATAACATACTTGTGAGTTAGATATCATTATGCTGCCCATATCACAGCTCAGGAAACTGAGTTAAGAAAAAGTTCAACAAACTGTTCCCAAGACCACACTGCTAAGTAGAAAGAATTGTGCTCATGCTCCGTCGTGTCAGACTCTTTGTGACTCTATGGACTGCGCTCCTCTGTCCATGCAGTTTTCTAGGCAAGAATACTGGAGTGGGTTGCCATTTCCTCCCTGTGGGATTTTCCTAACTCAGGGATCAAACCCATGTCTCCTGTGTCTTCTGTATTGCAGGCAGATTCTTAACCACTGAGCCATCTGGGAAGCTCAGTAGAAAGACGATTAATTTGCAAATTAGGAGATTGTGCCATTTTCACATCTGAGTAAGAGACCTTGGACAGATCATCTAGATTTGCAGGGGAAAGCAATGAAGTGAATTTTCTTCTTTCTTCTAATTGTGCTAAAGCTGTTTATAATCATTGTTAGATGTTTTAAATATTTTTATATATCATGCATTTAATATTTTAATTTAAAGAAATTTAACTGAAAGTAGTGAAGGAGGAAACAGAAGAGGCTCCATCTTGAAAGCAGGACTCCATCTTGGGCTGGACTGTGGACTTTGAGCTATATGCCCAGTATCTATGGAAAGACATACCAACTGGAAAACCAGGCCCCCAGAAGGAAGAGCCCCAGGGCTCTCCGTTGCCTAAAAGAATACCCTAATTATCTGTGTAATTGAACAGAATCATACATTCTATTATGCTTATTGGGATATGACCACAAGCCTATTGATAATTGTCCACTGTTAACCACCCAGGCTTAAGGCAAATGAATCACGGGTTAACTTTGATTGTATCTTTCTTTTTCTTTTGTTCAGACTAGTTTCAGGGAATTTTGGGAGGTGGGTTTGGGCACAGACGCTTAGGGTATATACGGTTTTCACAACAACTGGCCAGGGTCCTTGGCTAAGAGAAAACTCTGTGTTGGGCCCGCCAGTGTAATAAACTGCACTGCACTATCTGCATTGTCCTTCTGAGTGAGTTTGTTTCCTGGAAGGTGTGGCTACAACAGTAGCTCTTCATATTTCCTTGCCTTCCTGTGTAAGACACTTAAGAACATTAAAACAAAAAAGTTTTATTAAGAAAAATTAATAAGAACTTCAGTTAGGAGTAGACAAAGTTGTACCAGTATCAGTACACTGATAACAAGGAAGGCGAGAATCATACCTATTGATTTTTTTTCTTGCATCTCTGCTTCCTATTTGTTTGCCTACATTTCTTTCTTGCTTCAGAGTGTCTCCTGGGGATACTTTTTGTACTCAAATACGTTAGAATTTAGATACACACTCTTACTTGATATAGGACAATGTGGTCATTATTTTTATGCCATCTTTTTTTTTGTTTAAATTACATCCCTATTTTCATTGGGTCCTAACTAGACAAACAACTGTATTTTATCATCTGTATGAATGAGTAATCCAAACAGAAAGCTGAAGGGGACAGGTGAAAGATACTCACATGAAGAGAAAACATTAAAAAATTGCCTGAGTCAAAATGGCAGCTCTCTTCTAGGCTTTCTCAGAAGGCTTCACTTCAGTGAACTGGAGAAGAACTCCGATGGAAACCAACCTTCCTGTAGACTGGGCTGGCTGAGTTACTCAGCCTCTGGCTTCCCCACACAGGCTGTGTTGTCAGAAAGAAGCCCAGAAAATTGATGGATGAGAGTTGTTTCACTCTGTGAGGCTCCAGGGAAGGCTTTTGGGGTCCCACTTGGTGTGATTTCAAGCCCATCCTGGAGGCACTATTCTCCTCAGAAGAACTTTAGAACAGAGCATTGTTTGAAAACAAGAGCTTGGAATTGGCCCCAAACAAATGCATGAGATTTGGAAAGGAAATCTAAAAACTCCATGGGGCATGATATTTTGCCAGCTTGTTTTCCCGAGAAGCCTTTAGCCTAACAGAGCCTGTACTGAGACATGAGAAGTTAATAGAAATTCTTGACATCTTACGTTTGGATGGACAGTCTCCTCCCTGACTTACTCTTAAAATGTGCTTCTCAAGTGCAGGGATACACTCATAATCCTCTCTGATTTTAATCATGCATCTTTCCTTCTGAAATGTCTGACTTCCTTAAGGTCATTCCCCCAATTTAAAGCATTCATACTTTGTATTTTTTCCTACTTCTCAGACTGTTTTGATTAGTCAGGACAGCTATCCCTTCCCTTTGTGATTCACTTGTTATCCCTCCTCTCGTCTCCATTTCTGGCACGCTTTAAACTTTGCTTCTTGACCCAGGTTATATTCCATTCCTCACTTCAGTGCTGGGGAGGGATCCTGTTTTATGCACCTTGTTCCAATTGGTGGCTGCTCATCCATTAGGAGTGATGAGGAATGTCATGAGTGAGACACCCATAGTCAGCCCATGAACTCACATGGTGGCTGGGCCAGTCTATGGCTGGGTGTAATTTTCCACTGCAGCTGACATGCACAAACACATGCACAGTGCCCCTGGGCTGTGGCCACATCTGTAATGGAGGTGGGAGTGGGACCAACCCAATTGCAGGGACACTGCAATTCTAGAGCTCTAGTATCAGTGAAATTTATCATGCTTTGATGAAGAAATGGGAAATAGGCAAGTCCTCAAACTCCTTTTAGACTAACATCCCTCTCCTACATACACTCTGCCTTTGAGGATGCTCTGGAACAGTTGGCAGCTATCACCACATCTGCTTCTCTTTTGCTTTTCATCCTCATGCCTTAAAACCTCCCACAATCACCAGCAGTAGAAATGGAAATTGAGTTACCTATATTTGTTGTTTTTACCTTTTTCTTTTTTTCTATCTTTTTTCCTTCCTTCTGCTTTTTCTTTCAGATTGCTTCTGCCTTTCTTTCTGTCTCTCCTCACTCCCTTTCTTCCTTCCTTTGTATTTAATGGAATGTGGAATACTTTTTCTTAGTAATAATTAAAAGATTTATTTAGTCTCTTTAAGATAAGCTTGTTTTTAAACCATTTTTTTTAATCCAAAGTTGAAATCTACTCTGTTTCATATTACTTTCGAAATGGAGCCATCTGTTGCTTTTATGACTATCCCTAGTATTGCTTGTTTATGATAGAATGTCAGTTACATGAAGTTTTTGTAGCTTCTGGGACTTGAGACACAAGATAGAATACCAAAGCTTAGAAAATTCTATAAAGTGTAAAAATACCTGTTTCTCTGAATACTCACATGTCCTCCCACATTTCAGGAATGCCTTTCATATTTAAATCCGTTTAAAGAGTTATTCATTGCTTAAAACAGCAACATTAATACCTTTCTATTGTACCTGTTAACAATACTGAGCTCCACACACAAAGCTAGCACACACTCACAAACTCTTATTATCTACATCCTTGAGTAATCACATTGTAAGAAATAAAAACTTAAAGTCGTCCATTTTCAAGGACAACTAGCCCAGAGTGACAGCCTGCTGACGGAATAGCCATTAGGATACCTGCGCTGGAAATCCAAACAAAGGGAGAGTGGAATGCCTCAGACTTTTTCATGGGCTCATTCTATTGGTGAATTCAAAACATAAGAACGAGAAGAAGTGCTTGGCGAGGATAATAAACCCAGGTGACGTTCTGGAAAGATTATTAACCCTGTAGTACTCAGCCAGGGAGGAACTTGCCTGCAGAGAGGATAAAAACCCATTGTAACGACTTTGGGTGTGTCTGCCCACCAGACACCGGATCTTGCAAGACCGCAAGACCGTCAGTTATTAAGGCCTGACTTCTTGTTGCACCTGGTTGTCTCCAAGTCCATTCCTTGGGTTTGGGCCGGTGGGCTTTCTTTCCCACAACATAAATGGGTTTGTGTTTATTTTCTATAACTTTCTCTAGGTGGCTCAGTTGGTAAAAAAATCTGCCTGTAATTCAGGAGACTTCCTGCAGTGCAGGAGACCTGGGTTTGATCCCTGGGTTGGGAAGATTCCCTGGAGAAGGAAATGGCAACCAACTCCAGTGTTCTTGCCTGGGAAATCATGGATAGAGGAGCCTGGCGGGCCACAGTCCATGGGGTTGGCTTGCAAGAGTTGGACACACTTACTACTCCTACTATATAAAATTATATTAAAATGTATATTCACAAATATAGGGAGTTTGCTTTGTATTTTTTTGGATTTTAGTTTTGCTTGTTTTTACAAATATGTGTGTATAATTTATTCAACCATTTCCCTATTCATAGACATTAGATGTTTTTTGTTTTGTTTTACTTCCTTTTGTAACTACTAGCAATGTTGCAACAAATATCCATCTATATTATATAAATTTAAAAAATCTGTTCTTGCCTGGCTTCCAGATTTGGGTGATGGATTCAGAAAGTTGGCCCTTATATAAATCTGTTATGATACTTTTTCCTTACATAAAAAATTAAATAATGCCAAATATCTGTGACCTTCTTGATAGAAGATTATAGCAGAGGATGGCATGACTTCAAATTGAAAGGTCGGGGCATGCCCCCGGGAAAGTGCTGCAAGGCAAATTCCGGAGGCTGGCTAAACTTCCAGGGGCTGGCCCCCTGCAGCCTGGTCCAATCAGGTACCAACTTAGAGCCCTCGGACACTGACCACCGCTGTAGCCCGCGCTTTCTTCCTTATATGAAAAGACCTGGCCTGGACGCCGGCCCGGACTATAAACCCCCCCGCCACCCCTCATACCTTGCAGACTCCCTTTGTCTCCTCACTCACCAGCCCCCAGGAGTTCTGCCCGAGAGCGACGCTTAATAAAAGGCCTTTACCACCGGTCCTTAGAGGCGGCTTTTTTTTTTTCTCCCGCGGCGTTTTCTAACACAAATCATTTTAAATTTTATTTAGGTATGCAACCTTCTTCTTAGGACAAATTACTACAGACTCCTACTCCTCTGTCTCCATCTTTAAAAAATATAAAATCTCCTGAAAATGAATAGATTTAAGAGATAATAATAAATTATAGGTTCAGACTTTAAACATGAATACAGAATGTCAACTAAATAGGGATAAATGTGTTAATGCAAGAAATCTATGATTTTATAAAAGCAGATGTCAAAGCTTTATTCAGCCTCATTAAGTTTTGCTTTATTCAGTCTTGCTTATTGTATTGCATGAGACCTGCTGTGTGTTGAGAACTTTTAGGAGTATATGGGACTCAGTAGGAAAGATAATGATTACTTCATTCTTCCATCTAAGTTTAACTTCATTAAATCAAGCAAATATCAACTTTACCCAGCCTTGCTTTATTTGCAACCAGAGACTAGGTGAACAACTTTTCATTTAATCATCAATACCCCTTGGAAGATCAAACCAACCCTCAAGTACTGAATAGCCCAGCCTGGAAAGGGAAGTACCTTTGGCCTACATAGCAGCACGATTGTCTATCCCTAATTATCTGTTTAGACACACACCGGCCTAATACAAAGTCCTTACATACTCTAACCTAAAATCTTAGATCCTTGCCAGGGCAGAAGTTATAAGAATTCAAGGAATATTATGAAATATTCTTTTAAAATATTCTTTAGCTTGTCTCTGCTCTTTAAATACCTCCTGTTGACTGCTACCTCCACTCATAAGCTTATTTCCCATATTCAAAAAATTTCTACTACAACTGTTGTAGTTAGGGCATAAAAAGGAAGTTTTTCAATGCCATTTCTCTGGGCTCTCTTGGAATATAGCTTCTGCTTGTCAAGAACTAATTCTAAACACACACGTGAGTAGTACTGAACTGGTAGTCCCTGAGTGCCTGATTGCAGTCACGCACTTATTCTCACAAAAAACTGATGGAGGCAGTTGCTATAATTATCTCCACTTTATAGATGAGGAAGTTGAGCCTCAGAGAAATTAAGTAACTTGCCTTAGATCACATCTTTTGGTTATTGTGGCAGAGCTAAGTATTAAACCCAGCTCCAGCTCTTTCTACTAGAATTACTGGATGTCATAGGATGACTGCTGGCTGCTGTAACAAGTAGAACCACCAATACGTGACAGCTCATAAACAACTGATGTTTGTTTCATGCTTCCGTAAGAGTCCAAGGCAGATGTTCCTGGTCTGTGGGCAGTTTTCTCAACAGCAAGACCTAATCTTCCATCTTGTGGTTTTGTTATCCCTAAGAACTCCTTCTTGGGCTTCCCAGGTAGCACTAATGGTTAAAAAAAAAAACCCATCTGCCAGTGCAGAAGATGTGGGTTCAATCTCTGGGTCAGGAAAATTCCCTGGAGGAGGAAATGGCAACCCACTCTAGTTATTCTTGCTTGGACAATTCCATGGACAGAGGAGCCTGGCAGGCTACAGTCCATAGGATTGCAAAGAGTCAAACACAACTGAGGTGACTTAGCATGCACACAAGGACTCCTTCTTACCAGAAAAAGGAGAAAGAAGCATGGAATGGGCAACATAAGAGGTGTAAAAGGAGCCAGTCCAAGTGTTGCACAGTCTAATATGGGGCTTGATTTCCCTGCTGAGGAGGCTGGGATATGAAATCTAGCTATTTGTCTAGAAAGAAGAGAAAGCAAATTTGAATGTACAACCTAGTAGTCTCTGCCACAACCTCCCTATTGGTTCACGGGGTGGTGACAAAATATATCTGTGGTGGAGTATAAGGAAGTAAAGATACAGAAAACAGTACAGTGCCCTTCAGGAATTCATAATTTAGTTTGGGAATGAGAAAACTAGTCTATAACGAAAAGCAAAGGACAAGTTGACATAATGGGAGACAATTGTGCTATAGGAATTCAAAGAATGGAAATTTGACTATGGGAGGGACTAGACAGGATTTCAGTTGTATCTTGAAGGGAAAAAGCAAGGAAGATTTAGTTCCTGAGGGGAAGACAAAATTATCTTATAGTGAGAAAATGGCCCATATTTGAACCAAAGCTGAGACCTCATTTTAAAACTTCACTAACCACCATTTTGTCTTGGGCTCAGAATAGATGTAATACTTATCTAATTGACCTTGGTCATATGATGTTCTAATATTTTATATTCTAATAGCAGAGTAAACAGATCAATAAGGGTGACTGGCCACAATTAAGAATATGAAGGAATTTTGCATGGATGCTTTTGCATTAAGCCAAAGGCTTGTTTCCATTAAGGCTTATTTCAGATCATCTGTAGAATAGTATGTCACTTTGAACTGCAGTCTACATTCCTTGATCTAGAGACATCATTTTGTCTTTAACAGAACCATGCAATTCTTCCACTGATAGAAATAGTTTTATCACATTCTTAATTTATCTGGTTTTGCCCAGTATATAAGTCTCTTTTCAGACAGTATCTAATCACCTTCTTATTTTATCCTGGGAAGTAAGAATAGTGCAAAGACTATCAAATGCACAAATCTCCTGAAGGCATTTTTCACTGGTGACTCAAGAACATATGTATTTGTTAGCAAGTGAGTAGGAGAAAAATATCCACTTCATGAAGAAACGCCATAAAACCCCTATTCAACCTATGGGGAAATCCAGGGATATAGTTGGAATTGCTGCCCAAATATCTAAGATTCAAGACATGGAAGTTAAAATGAAACATCTCTTAAATATGCTATTGGATTAGAAAAGAAGGAAAAGATTAGAAATGGTGGTCTGTGGGGGCATTAATGACTTTCTGAGCCGTTTGGATGATCCCTGAATGCTTCCTCATTAGAAGCTGTGGTGAGGGGTGATCTTGGCAAACACATATTGGTTAGTGAGATTCTATATTTGTGCCTTTGATTTGATCACATCCTATTCCAGAGCCTGCTTACAAAGAGAGCCACCTCCCCAGAATTCATTCATGAGTTGTGTCTACACTTCTTGACAAGTATTTCATATCATATCAGTGATTCCAACACATGCTTCTTATTCCAGTGGGAGCTGACCTGGGTCAGACATCAGGCATAAGACTGGGGGTTGTATATCTGAATAAAAATAAGATTTGAAGGTGGAAGAAACCCACCTTGTAGATCCTAGGAAAGATCAGTTCAGTTCTAGGTGGGTTTCTCTAAAAACAATTCTCCATCAATTTGTTCACATGGAATCTCTGCTTGTGCCAGAATGATGACTCCTGATTAACTTGGGCTCTACACATGGAAGGGGGCTTCAGGACAAGGTAAATAAGGTGTGTGTAAGTGTAGCCAAGAAATGAAAATATGCTTACTCCTTGGAAGGAAAGTTATGACCAACCTAGGCTGCATATTAAAAAGCAGAGACATTGCTTTGCCAACAAAGGTCTGTCTAGTCAATGCTATGGTTTTCCCAGTGGTCATGTATGGATGTAAGAGTTGGACTATAAAGAAAGCTGAGTGCTGAAGAATTGATGCTTTTGAACTGCGGTGTTGGAGAAGACTTTTGAAAGTCTCTTGGACTGCAAGGAGATCCAACCAGCCCATCCTAAAGGAGATCTGTCCTGGTGTTCATTGGAAGGACTGATACTGAAGCTGAAACTCCAATACTTTGGCCCCCTGATGCAAAGAGCTGACTCCTTGGAAAAGACCCTGATGCTGGGAAAGATTGAGGGCGGGAGGAGAAGGGCATGACAGAGGATGAGATGGTTGGATGGCATCACCGATTCAATGGACATGGGTTTGGGTGGACTAAAGGAGTTGGTGATGGACAGGGAGGCCTGGCGTGCTGTGGTTCATGGGGTCACAAAGAGTCAGACATGACTGAGAGACTGAACTGAAGTGAAGTGAAGTGTATAGCAAGTTGGGTCTTTGCATCTCAGCCAAACGATAGTGACCTCTGATGATGTTTACTCATTTGACAAATATGAATTGAGCTCCTGTGATGTGTCTGTCACGGCAGTTAACTCAGCATGCAGTGCTGTACAAATGAAAGCCTCAGTACTCATTGGACACACAGTTTTATGGGCATGATAGAGAAAAACCAGTCAACAAACAAATAAAACCCAGAAATTAATAATGTGTGGTAAGTGCAGTGAAGAGAAAGAATGGAAGGCCGGTCCCTCTGACGGGGCACCTGCTCCGAGAGGGTGGTGAGGAGAGCTCTTTGTGAGGAGGTGATATTTCAGAGGGGTCCTGAAGGGGGGAAAGGAGAAGAGGAGCCAACTCCCCATCGATAGAACAAGGGAGAAGAGGAACAGAGAGTTCAGGAAGGGATGCTACTAAAAATATTGAACTACTAGCAGAAAGATCACCAGCAACCACAGTGCTGGAACTGTATCTCTGATGGTTAGATGCCAGTTTTATGTGTCAGTATACCTGGATGATAATAAAAATATTGAACTACTTACTAGTAGGGTAGACAACCAGTGACCACAGTGCTGAAACAACGTCTGTGATGGTCAGTGTATCTAGTCTGACTATAATGATAATAGTCCCCAGTTATGCAGACACTAATTTAAGTGTTGCTGTGAAGGTGTTTTGCAGAGGTAATTAGCATTCATGATCAGTTGATTTTGAGTAAAGGAGATATCCTATACAATCTCAGTGAGTTTGAGTCAGTCAGTCAAAAGGCCTTAAGAGCAGAACTGAAGCTTCTTGAAAGAAAAGTTCTGCTATGGACTGCAGCTTCAGTTCACTCCGGCCCTTCTAGTCTGCCCTTCCTGCCCTACAGATTTGTGGCTTATCTTACCAGACCCCACAAGTGCATAACACAGATCCTTGCTATAAATCCCTTATTATATGTCTCCTGCTGGCTTTGTTTCTCTGGTTGAGTCTTGATCAATGTAGGGTTTACAGGCCTCACACAGAGTCAGGCCTTACTTCTTTAGGAATGTGGAGATCTAGGACATTCCAGGAAAGGGGCAGGATAGATGAATTTGGGAGTGGGTAGGGACATGGGGTACTATCACTTCCCAAGGGGATGGCGAGGTATTTCCCTGCTTTCATGACCAATGCAAGTGTATGAGAGTATGGTGGGTGAATATCAGTTAAGTTTTTCAAAAAGAGGGAAAAGAATGTATTTTGACCCCAAGGACAGAAAGTATCTGGAATATTCAGCAAAACTAAGAGGAGGGCAGAGAGGCTGGATATTGTATGCAAGAGAGAGTGGAAGGAAATGAAGGAAGACAGGGCCAGGTGGTACAGGGCTGAGAAGTACGATGGCTCTTATCTGAAAGCTCAGTGGAACATTGCAAACAATTGAAAGGCTGCTTCCTGGGTAATAAATTAGCCTGGGGCTATAGTGAAGCCAGACGCAGGAGGACATAGAGTGCCTAGGCAAGAGTTTATAGTGGTTTGGGTAAACATGACAACAGTGAAGATGCAGAGAAATGGATGGTTTCAAGATATATTTTGGAGATAACAATGTGAGTCATGTGAGTGCTTGCTGATAAACAAAATAAAACAGAACAAAACAGTAGAGGGGGCAGATGACCTCCCATTTCTATAGGGGGTGATAAAGAGATGAGCATCTGTGAACGTCACAGGAAGGCCTTGCAAGTCCCAGTCGGTAATCCACTAAGTGTAGGGTGAGGAGTGGTATTGTTTAGGGTTGGGGGTGTGACAAAAGTGCCTCTTGCACTGTGATCAGGCATCTTGTGATTATGGGATGGAGATTTCACCTCCCCTTCAGATTTCCACTCATTCTTGCCCACACCCAGTCTTTGTCCCTCTAACCCATTTCCTTCTGCCTTGCTTGTGAAGTGCTCGTTTCCCCACTGTGATTTCCATGTTGTTGTGAAGGAGTGTGTTGTATATTTGATTGCTAGACTTGTTTCATGCTATGGAATTTTTGAAACACCAAGGTTGTTTCTATATGACTGTCAGAAATATTGGACCAGGCCCAAGAAATGTGTTTTGTCTTCATGCAAAATGAGTGAGGGACTCTTTGACATCCTCCAGAAGAATGTTTTGTGCTGAGGTTTTAAATACACCTTAACTAATCCTTGAAAAAGGTTAGAAGCACAGGGTTAGTTGACATGGACCTGCTTAAGAAAACCATCAGTGAGGCCAATAGGATGATGTTTTTTAAGGGTCTGTGGCTACTATTGTGATTTATACTCAAATATTAAGTGACATGTGCTGAATTATGTCACTCTAAAAAAAAAAAAAAATAGATGTTTTGGAGTGCCAATCCTCAGTACCTAAGAATGTAATCTTATATGGTGATAAAATTTTTATAGAGGTTATTACATTAAAACAAGGTCATTAGGAAGGACCTTAGTCCAAAATGACTGGTGTTTTCTTAAGAGGGGAAGTCTGAACACAGGTGTGCTTAGAGGGAAGGTGAGGGGAGGCAACAGAGAGGAGACTACCGTCTACAAGCCAAGGAGAGGGGCCAAGAGCAGTCCTTCCCTCCCAGCTCTCAGAAAAGGACTACCCTGGTGACACCTTGAGCTTGAACATCTGGCCTCTAAACCATGAGACAATAAATTTCAATTATCTAAGCTACCCAGTTTGTGGTACTTTATGAAGGCAGCCCTAGAAGACTGATTTTGTTAAATCTATAGATTAAACATTCAAAAAGATAGGGCAATGCTTGGGCTAATCAAATTCAGCCTCTTTAACCTAGAATATCTAGATCACTGATGATTTAGAAAAGAAGGACATTCATGTAGTGCTATTTTGCTGAATGAATTTAGATAAATGTTCTATAAAAATTGGCTTCATCTGATGTAAATGATATAATTACTATGTATGATTAAGGACATTTCTGGATTTTCTATAATGGTCATACAGATCAACTTTGGTAGTGATGCTGTATCGTTTTAACATCTGTTATCTTACAATATTAAGATGAGTTTCTTCATTTTTGTTTTTCTTCCTCATGTTATTATTTGGTACAGCCCAGTGTTGTGGCTAAGAATTCAGACTTTAGGTATTAGCCTTGTGGACTTAGGCAGATTCCTTTAACCGCTTGGTGCTTGTACGCCTTGAAGGGTTGCTATGAAGAAAAATAAATAAATATAAAGTAATTAGAACAATGCCTCATGCATAATAAATACCCAGTCAATGTTACCTATCATTGTTCCTATGAGCCAAACATTATTCTAAGGCCTTTGCAACTTTAATGGATGGTACAAATAAAACACCTGTTTATCGATGAGGCAGTTGAAGCCATAGAGAGGCTCAGTAGTGAGCAAGTTGAGATCCAGAATTTACCTGGGCTGTTTAGAGGCCATCATCCTCACCAATATACAGTAAGTCCTCATGAAAAGTCTCAACAAAGCTAGCTGTTTTTTTTTAAATCATATCCTTACATGTTTATTTTCCCAAATTAACTCTAGAATTTTCTAGAGTTCTAAAATGCCCTGGTTGAATTTCTATTGGTTTAGCTTTAAATTCATGAATTACCTTGGAAAGTATTGATATCACAGTATTTGTGCCTTCTTTTGTATCCCTCAACAAAATTATTCTGTTTTTTATGCACATTCTTTTCTAAATGCATTCCTAAATATTTTATGTTTTTGTTGTCGAATATTTCCTTTTTTCTTACCCTTTTGTATTTCCTAGAGAATGAAACTGAAGGAAAAATAAATCATTAAGGGGGAAATTTCCTGATACATGCCTTATTTTACACATTAAATCTCAATTAACCCTCACAAAACTTTGGCTAAGTACAGCTCATTGCTTATTTTGTGCATACAACTGCCTGTGTAGTGGCTTCATGTTGTCAGAAAACACACATGGCTGTTTTGCTTGAGTTGTTTCCAGACTCACAAGCAATCATCCCCAATGGGATTTTGATGCTGCCTGGCAATTCTGCACATTTCTTCAGTCCCTGCCCTCTGCCTACTCTCCCTGCACAACTATTAATACTGCAAATTTGTGCTTTTTAATCAGACTCCCAACACCTCTTCCCTATCCTCATTTTCATTTCTGCTTATCTGAGAAAAAATGAAGAACTCAGAAGAGGCCATCCACATCTTTTCCAATCCATCTACCAACTCCCCACTGTGGTCCTCCTCTTTCACTCCTGTTACCCTGGACGCATTGCCACGCTCTAACTTAGGCCAGCTCTTCTCTTTGTGTTCTAGGCCCATTACCTCTCACCTACTCTTGGGAATTGTTCCTATAATTCATTGTTCTTCCTCTGTCCTGCATCAATTTTCCCTTCTTCATTGGATCACTGTCAGCACACATAAAGGATACTATAACATCTCCTGTGTTGAAACACAAACAAAACAGGAAAACAAACTTCTTTCTACTCCACACTCCCCCTCCAGCAATCAGCATTTCTCTTCAAGGGACTGTGTATTTTTATTGTTTCCAGTTTTTCTCCAGTCTGTATTCTCTTTCTTAAGTATATTATAAATCTAAAGGTATTTATGTATTAGATGGTTTCCCATCTATTGCAGCTGCTTTTCTTTTTGATTTTAATATTGCCCTCTTTCTTCCACAGTGAGAACCCTTTCAACTTGGCTCCTGTGTTCTTTTGATAATAACCCATTACTCTTTTCTAGTTTTTTTTTTTTTTTTTTTAAGATGCTCTTGGCTCATTTCATGTATTTCCTGCCTTGGATTTGAAATGAGCCTTTTCTATGATGAGCTTGGTTCTTTCATGGGAAATGGTACCTTGAGAAGCACAATTTGGTGACTAGGGGTACTAATTGCTACTAGTGTCTCATAATTTCTAGGCTTCTATAGTGAACAAAGCTAGGAAAAGTGTTTTTGTTTCTGTTTTTTAAAGAGGAAAAAATTATGTCATGGGTCTATACTGTTTTTACAAATTCAAATGTAAGATTACAGACTTTTACTTGGCTTCTTTGACTTTTTATTTATATCCCATTTCTCTTAAATTGAAAAATTTTGATTCCTAGTTGTAATATTGACCTAATTATTTTTTATCTCACAATATATAATTTTCATTTCAAAGACAGAATATAAATACTTTCAAAATAAAAATATAATTAATCTAAGATAGTAAACCAACATTAATACTAATGAATGTAATTTAAGCTTTATTTGTCACTCATTTTGCTCTTCAGTTCAGTTCTGTTGCTCAGTCACATCTGACTCTGCAACCCATGGACTGCAGCACACCAGGCTTCCCTGTCCATCACCAACTCCCAGAGTTTACTCAAACTCATGTCCATTCAGTTGGTGTTGCCAACCAATCATCTCATCCTCTGTCATCCCCTTCTGCCTTCGATCTTTCCCAGCATCAGGGTCTTTTCAAATGAGTTAATTCTTCAGCTTCAGCATCAGTCCTTCCAGTGAATATTCAGGACTAATTTTCTTTAGGATTGACTGGTTGGATCTTCTTTCAGTCCAAGGGACTCTCAAGAGTCTTCTCAATACCACAGTTCAAAAGCATCAATTCTTTGGCCCTCAGGTTTCCTTATGGTCCAATTCTCATATCCATACATGACTACTGGGAAAACCATAGTTTGACTAGATGGACCTTTGTTGGAAAAGAAATGTCTCTGCTTTTTTAATACACTGTCTAGGTCTCTCAAAGCTTTTCTTCCAAAGAGCAAGTGTCTTTTAATTTCATGGCTGCAGTCACCATCTGCAGTGATTTTGGAGCCCAAAGAAATAGTCTCTCACTATTTCCATTGTTTCTCCATCTATTTGCCATGAAGCGATGGGACTGGATGCCATGATTTTAGTTTTCTGAATGTTGAGTTTTAAGCCAACTTTTTCATTCTCCTCTTTCACTTTCATCAAGAGGCTCTTTAGTTCTTCTTCACTTTCTGCCATAAGGGTGGTGTCATCTGAATATCTGAGGTTATTGATATTTCTCCTGGCAATCCTGATTCCAGCTTGTGCTTCATCCAGCCCAGCGTTTCTCATGATGTACTCTGAATAGAAGTTAAATAAGCAGGGTGACAATATACAGCTTTGACGTACTTCTTTCCGTGTTTGGAACCAGTGTATTGTTTCATGTTCAGTTCTAACTGTTGCTTCTTGGCCTGCATACAGATTTCTCAGGAGGCAGGTCAGGTGGTCTGGTATTTCCATCTCTTGAAGAATTTTCCGCAGTTTGTTGTGATCCACACAGTCAAAGGCTTTGGTGTAGTCAATAAAGCAGAAATAGATATTTTCCTGGAATTCTCTTGCTTTTTTGATGATCCAGTGGATGTTGGCAATTTGATCTTTGGTTCCTCTGCCTTTTCTAAATCCAACTTGAATATCTGGAAGTTATGGCTCATGTACTGTTGAAGTCCAGCTTGGATAATTTTGAGCATTACTTTGCTAGCATGTGAGATGAGTGTAATTGTGTGGTAGTTTGAACATTCTTTGGATTGCCTTTCTTTGGGATTGAAATGAAAACTGACCTTTTCCAGTCCTGTGGCCACTGCTGAGTTTTACAAATTTGCTGGCATATTGAGTGCAGACTTCCACAGCATCATCTTTTAGGATTTGAAATAGCTCAATTGGAATTTCATCACTTCCACTAGCTTTTTCATAGTGATGCTTCCAGAGGCCCACTTGACTTCGCATTCCAGGATGTCTGGCTCTATGTGAGTGATCACACCATCATCATTATCTGTGTCATGAAGATCTTTTTGAAATAGTTCTTCTGTGTATTCTTGTCACCTCTTCTTAATATCTTCTGCTTCTATTAGGTCCATACCATTTCTGTCCTTTATTGTGCCCATCTTTGCATGAAATGTTCCCTTGGTATCTCTAATTTTCTTAAGGAGATCTCTAGTCTTTCCCATTCTATTGTTTTCCTCCATTTCTTTGCACTGATCACTGCGGAAGGTTTTCTTATCTCTCCTTGCTTTTCTTTGGAACTCTCCATTCAAATGGGCATATCTTTCCCTTTCTCCTTTGCTGTTAGCTTCTTTTCTTTTCTCAGCTATTTGTAAGGCCTTCTCAGACAACCATTTTGCCTTTTTTCATTTCTTTTTCTTGGGGATGGTCTTGATCACTTTCTCCTGTACAATGTCATGAACCCCTGTCCATAGTTCTTCAGGCACTCTCTCTATCAGATATAATCCCTTGAATCTGTTTGTCACTTCTGCTGCATAATCATAAGGGATTTGATTTAGCTCATACATGAATGGTCTAGTAAATTGTCACCGTGCTTATTTAACTTATATGCAGAGTACATCATGAGAAACGCTGGGCTGGATGAAGCACAAGCTGGAATCAAGATTGCCAGAAGAAATATCAATAATCTCAGATATGCAGATGACACCACCCTTATGGCAGAAAGTGAAGAGGAACTAAAAAGCCTCTTGATGAAAGTGAAAGAGGAGAATGAAAAAGTTGACTTAAAGCTCAACATTCAGAAAACTATGATCATGGCATCTCCCATGAGGATGCTTCCATAACCCTCTTATCCTTATCCATTTTGCTCTTAAAATGTATTTTACTAGAGATAATGATGTTCTCTGAACATTACATTTAAAAGTCATTTGAAAGAATTGTCTGTGTGAGATCTTAATATGCATTTGGGCTCTTCTCCCCTCACCCCCTGCATTATTTTCTAAAATTGTTTTAATCTAAATTTCTTCTCTTATGATCCTTTTTATTTATTATATTAATAGTTCATTTAAATTTCATTTTACTTAATTTCTTTTGAATTTTTATTTTACAATTATGTGAAACATTTAAATGGTTCCAAATCAAAATTATGCATAAATCTGAAATTTTACAGGGCACATTCATGTAAGTCTAACTTGGATCCTGTCTCTTCTATGGCATTTCCTTCCTCTAGCTAAAGGTAACAATTTTACAGTTTTATTTTTGTCTTCTGTTGTTACTCTTTTTAAAGTATAAGCATTCTCTTACCTCTTCTACAAGTAGTATTACATGATAAACTACAGTGTAACACTGTTCCACACATTGGTTACCAACTGAACACTGCATCCTGGAGAGCTCCCTTAGTAGACAGAGATCTTTCTCACTGCTTTTTATACCTGCATAGCTCTCCAGCCTGGTGGGCTACAGTTCATGGGGTCACAGAGTCAGACATGACTGAGTGACTGAAGACATACACACAGCATTCCAGCCACTGTTAATGAGCACTAAGATTCTTTCCAGTCTTGGCTTTTTCAAGTATTGCTGCAATGAAAACATATTATGCATCTATCATTTCCTCCTTTTATCAGATCATGTTTGAGATATATTCCTCAAGCCTATTCCTATGTTTGAGATAGATTTATAGATTGAGATTTTGAGGTTAAAGAAGTGAGAATAAATAAGTAAATAGACAAACACACACTATATATATGTGTAGAGATATATATATATGGGAATGGCTACTCATTCCATTCTTGTCTGGAGAATTCCGTGAACAGAGAAGTCATACAGGCTATATAGTCCATGGGGTCGCAAAGACTTGGACAGGACTGAGAGACTTTCATATATATATATATAAACATATATATCTGTTTCTCCATAGCTTTGCAACAGAGTTTTTGGTTTTAAATTTTTAGAATTTCACTAAACTGATAAATGGTATCTGAATATGGTTTTATTTTGTATTTCTCTTATTGTGAGTGAAGTTGAACATATTTTCTCTGCTTTGTGTTTTGTTCGCTACATGCATTTCTCTTTCTGTGAGCTTTTTTATGTCCATTTTTCTCATTTTGCTATTAATTTGTTAGTTTTTCCCTAATGTTTACCATTATCTTTTGAGCTCACACCATGTAGTCCTTTGCAGTCTACCATTGCCTCCATTTAGCTAAACTCAGTGATTGTTTGCTAGGTCTCATCTTATTTGAGCTCTCAGCAACACTGGACACAGCTGACTTCTCCCTTCCTACTGGCACTGACTCAGCCTAGTTATACTCCCTCCCAGAAAGAGTTCAGCCAGTCTCATGCCTTCAATATCATCTATAGCCTGATGACTTTCCAGTGTAGACCCTCTATCCTGAAGTCTACCTCCACGTGCCTGCGGCTCACTGGATGGCCAATCACCATCTCAAAATTAACATGTCTTAAGTCTATCTTCTCTTTACACCCAGCCTCCCAAGGCTTTTTTTTTTTTTTTTTTAATCCTTCTAGTAATGTGAACCAAGAATTTGAATTCATATTTGATTCTTTTCTTTCCTTCAGTGAAAGGGAATGTGCTAGTTGCTCAGATGTTGGACTCCATGGACTAGGTATCCTGCCAGGATCCTCTGTTCATGGAATTCTCCAGGCAAGAATATGGAATGGGTTGCCATTCCCTTCTCCAGCGGATCTTCCTGACCCAGGGATCAAACCTGGATCTCCCATATCGCAGGCAGATTCTTTACTGTCTGAGCCAGCAGGGAGAGTCTATAATTCAATCTCTCAGCAAAACTCATTGAGTATTTCTTCAAATCATATCTGACTTGTTTTAATGATGATCTCTCCTAGGTTACTGCAAAATCATCTTAACTGGTCTTCTAACTTCCACTCTTACTGCCTTTATACTTTATTCCAACATGACAGTCAGAGTGATCCTTTTAAAGTATAAGTCATTATGGCCCTCCTCTGCTCAAAGCATTGCCATAGCTTCTCATTTTATTTAAAAAAGAAGTTAACATGTTTACAGTGGTTTCAAATCTTAGAGGATATTCCCCGGGGTCCCCTCCCTGGGCCCAATCTCACTCTCCTGCTTTGAGTCTGGTTTACTTCACTCCAGCCACATCACCCCTGAGCTGTTATTCCAATACACTGAGTATGTTTTCCCTCAAGGGGGTTTGGCTTGCTATTTTTCTGGAATGTCCTTACCCCTCACTTTCTTCACGTATCTGTTCAACTATCCTTTTATCAGTAATGCCTTCCTAGATTACCTTATTTAAGTACAAACCCATCTGCCCCTATCTCTTCGAGCTGGTAATACCAGTCCCATTCTCCAGTTTTCTCTATAGTACTTGCAGTTACCCAACATACAATATATTTATCGTTTATTCATTTATTGTCCCTGTGTGCTCACTGGGATACAAACTCCATGATGGCAAGAGTTCTCACTTTGTTCACTGCTGTATTCCCAGTGCCTTAAAAGAGTGATGAGCTCCAAGTAGCTGCTCAAATATTTGTCGAACAAACCACTATGGGCACAAATGTTATCCTTATTTTCAACTTCGGAGACTGGGGCTCAGACAGTTTAAATAACTTTCCCAAGGTCTTACAAATGGAGTCAGGATCTGTGCTCAGGTATAGCAGGCTCCCAAGTGCTCCCTCCTTGTTTGGTACTGTGCCACCTCTCAGGAGGAAGGCTTTGTACGTATAGTTTACCTCTGAGGAAACAGAGTACAATAGATAAATCTTCAGAGAATCTGGGCTCTGGTCCTAGCTTGGCCACTAAATGATGATGACATCCTGGGGAAGCAATTTAAGCTTTTTGGTTCTCAGTGATCACTTTAGTCTTGAGTAATCTGAAGATAAGAAACATGTCTATAGTCACTTAAGTTTCTTCCAGAAAGCATAGTGTACAACCCCTGGCATTTACACCAGGCTTAAGTGGATAATATACCCAATTCTTTAGTTTAAGGTAAAAAGTATAGAGAGATTTTACTTTAGTTTTGTTTGCTTTGGTTTAAATCCTTTTGCTAAATGAGATGGCAACATACAACAAGGGTTTCATTATTTTTCTCTGAAGCTAAAGATACAACTGAGATGCATCTTAAAAAAATAATAATAACTTGCTCCATATCCTTTTTAGTGTTTGATAGGGCCAGTCTCTCTCTGTCTCTCTGAAATAAGACATAATTTCATATCACTGCCCTCAAAAGTTGGTGCATGTTTTAGAAAATCTGTAAATAATATATTATACCTTGCCAGAAGAAAGGTCTTATACAAAGTTTGTTTAAAATGTAGGCATGCAAGCATAGCACAATAATTATAACTTGAAAAACTTCTTTAAGAACATGTGGAAGATTAAAAAGACTATAAAGGTGACACATGTAGCAACAGATTGGCTGGTCTCCCAGCAGTTACTAGATTCTTCCTCTGTTCCCAGGTCTCCACTGTGCTAGTTAAAAACAAAGAGATGCTCACAGAGAAATCTCAGAACTGACAAGCTGGAGAGTGGCACTTAGAATTGGAATGTATTAGGTGAATTATAAAGGAAATGAATCTCATTTGCAGTCTCTCCAGTCTTTCAATTACAGAAGAAAGAGCAAAAGCACAACAAGCTGTCCTAGGCCCCACGAACTGCAGCTGGCAGAAAGCAGTGATTATTCCTGGAGCCTGTGCAAGTGCTCAGCGCCCAGGTATGAAACCGGCTGCAAACAGGCACACACAGTATTAAAGAGCATCAAAGGTCTTGGTGCGGTGATCATGTTTGACTTTCAGAGAACTGGCTTCTTGTTCATTCTTCCCATATTTGAGAAGGCCAAATGGGAAGCCCCTTCCTCACCTCGGTTTCTAGAATCTCTTTTGCGATTTATCCAGGGTAGGATTTCTGTTCTAGAATAATTTCTGGATGAACCTGCAGAGAAATCCTCTCACTGGTCCACTGCAATGACCCAACAGGTTAGGGGGATTCACACCATGTAAAATTAGTTTCTAAGCTCCTATTTCCTTGCTGAAATTGTCACTGCTATCAGCAATGCAGAAGCTAAGGGTGCCAGGCATGTAGTTTTGTGGATAATTGGTCAATTCCTTTTGTTTTCTAGTGAGCATCAGGATCACTGGTTCACACATTCAAAATTCAGATTTCTAGGCATGTTCCTCAGAGAGTACAAGATATTTAGTCTTGTATAGTGCCCAGGCATCTGCACTTATACAAGCAACCTTGGGGCTGGAGGTCACACTGACTGCACCCTTCTCCCAGACGCTGTGTTGGCTTGGAAGAGGGGGTGAGAACAACTGAAAAACAAATCAAGAAGTCCTCTCAGGTCTTCCTGGAGCTCAGTCCAAGTCCTCTCTTAAGAATATATCTCCCTGATATTTCTTTTCTTGCCAGTTGCTTCTAACATTTGGGCACTTGGAATTTTTACCTCTGTCCCTTTCTCCACACCAGCACTTATGCAAAGTGGGACAGACACCCCAGATTCCCCTTCCTTGCATCATCAAGATAAGCAAACGTATTCTTTCCACTGTTAAAACTTGTGTTGAAAATTTTATGGATAACAAACTGGACACAGATGCAGGGAAATTAAAAACACCCTGAATTTTATCAAAGGCCTTGTAAGCTTTACAAAGCTCCAAGTCTGCTCTCCACCTGAAGGAACTGAAGAAGCTTAGGGTTTTAACCTTTAAATCTTGGGCTTCTCTGGTGGTGCTAGTGGTAAAGAACCCATCTGCCAACACCGGAAACGTAAGAGAAGCAGGTTTGATCCCTGGCTTGTGAAGATCACCTGGAGGAGGGCATGGCAAGCCACGCTAATATTCTTACCTGGAGAATCCCATAGACAGAGGAGTCTGGTAGGCTGTGGTTCATAGGGTTGCAAAGAGTCAGACATGACAAACAATTTAGCACGCATACTTTAATTCTTACTCCTGAAACTTGAAATCGCCAGCCTTTTCTTCCTTCCTGCCCTGCTTCTTGCTCCAACTTTGGTAAAGGCCCCAAGATCTGCAGTATTTCAGGGATCTCTGCCAACTGAATCAGTCATTCTCTTTATTTCAACTGTTGGAGCAGTAAGACAAATGTAACTAATTTTCATGTTTTTAGGAGACAAATTTCCTTAGTCAGAGGAGATTTTAATATTGGAAAAATGAGAACTATCAGGAAGAAATAATTTCTTTTAGAAATTGGGCATGTCTTGTAACTGGCACTTCTCTTTATGGTTCTGAGAACAAGAGCCCATTGGGACAAGCCTTTGTGTTCCTTGAAAATCTTAACAAGTCCAGATTTTTTAAAGTTAACTTGGCATTTTGAAGCTCGAACACGCCCCGGGGGTTTAAACTGCCAGTTACTTGCTGTGCCATAGGGAACGCTTTCCTTCCTTCCCCCCAATCCATGATTTTTTTTTTTTTTTCATTCACATTATATTAGGCCCCAGAGGAACAGAATTCAACAGGACAGAAAGGATTCCTAAATTAATGGACAATTAAAAATATGCATAATTAAATAATATTTTTCATAATTATATGTACTTAAAAATAGGAAAATAGGATGGAGAATGATGGACGTATCAGTCCATTAAGATATGCAGAAAGTGGAGTTTTAATCGGGAAATACTTATTTTAGAGGAAGGACACTGCTAGAGAAGAGACACGTGGGAATAGCTATAAAATGCAGGTAAAGACTTATGGAACTGAGGCTCATGCGAAAGGGAGATGAGGGTAAGCAGAGAGGAGAAAAGATGTGGAATGAAGCTCCCAATTTAAAAAAACTACTTTTGATTTTGCTTGGTTTGCAATGTCACTTGGATTCCTTATGATAATTATCTCATAAATAAACATCCCTCTGTAAATAAACATCAAACCTGAAATGATCAGCTCTTCAGTCTGGATTTTCCAGACTCCCAGCTCCCTGTCCCCAACAAGAAAAGTCCACTGAGCTCTGCCTGGGATCTCCTGACTCAGCTGTGCCCTGGTAACTCTCTCCAGATGATAAACTGGGTCAATTGTAGGGCTCCTCTGATTTGTTCCCCCTCCATAAGGATTCACTGTCTTTTACCAGCTGATAATCCAATGTCTGGACATTATTATTTCACATGTTGTGCTTATTAAAAAAAAAAAAAATCATAGAACTTATTTTAGGCAGGAGAATAAATCTGGTCCATTGTGGCCATGAATAAAAATGAGCCCTCACGCTTGTGTCAGGAGCCAAGACCCACTTTGCATCTGGCCACAAACAACTGATTCTACTTGAGGTCTGTTCCTGAGCCTAAGATGGCACCTATGAGGGCTGGCTAGGGAACAATGTCTAATGTGGATTATACTTTCCTCCCCTGAGGGCAATGAATATACAACATCCAAGAAGACTGGGAACAGAAGGATCAGAAGCCATGGACACAGAAATAGCCCCAAAGCCAAGAGGCACAAAAGAAGTGGCAATCAGAATCTGAGTGGGAGAAGAAGCCTCAAGTAAGAAAGAAGCATGGAGTAGAGAAAAGGGGAGATGGCTGGCAGTGGGCAGCTTGAGTAGAAACAGAGGCAGAAAGCAAACTTGAAGGAAGAATCATGCGAAAGGCAGACTAGGGATTCTGTTGTGTTCTACATAATTTTCCCATTTTCTCTAAAGCTTGGCTAAACTGCTTATAAGATCTTCCAATGCTTCCTTACTTTCTTCTGAATTTTTCTAGTAATGGTCATCAGTTGTAATCTGACTCCCAACTCTTAAACTCAAAAGAGCTTGAACTCCCCTGTTGGATCATTGGTCATGGCCACTGGTTGAAACATGAGGCAGGGTACCAGCTATGTATACACACTGGGTACCTGTTATAAAGCCATATAATGGAGATCCGTGTAATGAGAGATAGAAATATGTGCCATTTCATTTCATTAATCATCCCTTCTTTGATAATTAATCATCTCTTTCTTTGATATTTCTATCAAAGAAAGGAAGAAAGCACTGTTTCAGGACAGATGACAGGATATGATACTCAAAGTGTATTCATTCTTCAGATGACAGCTCAAGCATCCCTTCCTCAGAGATACTTCATCTGATCCCTCACTCTAGGTAGGGTATCCTGTAATGTACTCCCACGTACTTGGTCCCTTTACTCCAAGCATTTGTGTGACTATGTAATTTGCATGCCTCTTCCCAACTAGATTGTCAGCAATAGAGGGTAGGGAACCCATAAACACACTGAATAAATAAATTGATATTTTAGTGCCATGGGAAAGCAGAATCCATGTAGCAGAAGCCATTAGTTTTCACCAAAATCCATTTTGGTTTTATCCTGGAGATATCTAACTCTGTATCTCAGGTTCCCTTACTCACAGAAGTGGCCATGTGATTAAGAGCAAGTCAGGTGGTCATTGCCAGGCATGGTCTATTAAAATCTCCCACATGCCCTCTCTTCCCTATATTTTCTTCTTTTGAATGACTTGAATAATAAACTCTGACCTCCCTCCACTACTTTCCTTCCTTGTTCTCTCCCCTAGGAAAGCCTTGGGAGACACATGGTGAAGATGATGGAGCCAAAATACAAAAGGAGCCTGGGTATATGAGTCCCCACATGGAATGGAGTTACCTCATGGTAAGGAGCAACTGATTTGGACTATTAAGTAAGTGAGAAATAAGCTTTCGTTGTGTTTGAGTCAATGTACATTTGTGATTCTATTTATTATAGCTTACCCAACCCTACCACAATCCATATACATGAAGGTATTGGGGAGATAATAGGATGGAAAATGCATCAAACATGAAGAGCTGCAATGGACTTTTCATAAACAAATGTTTGGAATTAGAAATTAGAGATGCCAAAGTTCAGACAGTTTCTGGATGGTAAGTTAGAGATTACTTAAGGTCCAAGGGCTTTCAAGTATCATTTGGCAGAGTACTGGTGAATCAATCAGTGACTTCTTGATCTCTCTTACAACTTTATTATTCTACCTACCACTGCTACTTAGAGGAAAACAATTCATCCTTGTTTACAAAGGGGTACATTGTCATGGCATCACGAATGGCATCAGGCTCTCTGGAATAATTGAGAAATCTATTATCTTATTGGATGAAGTGCCAGATTCCATGCCAACAGAGCTCTTGTGGGAGCTTTGCTGACTTCATAAAAATAAAAGGCAAGAGAAAAAATACCCATGCATATTTCCCAAATACGTTTTCAAAACTAACTTTGAAAAAAATTCTTATGGCTGAAGGACATAGGAGTTCACCTATCAAATAGGAAAGATCCATTCAATCTACCTGTACCCAAAGGAATCTTCATTTTATGTCAAACTTATTTCATGTTACTATGGAGTAAAACAATATACCATGCTCTGCTTTGGGAAACAAAAGTAATTTCAGTCATTATTTATTCTTAGCAAACAAATGATGAAATGCCTATGTATGTGGTCTTTTAAAAAATACAAAACAGCAAAAACAGCCTACTAACTCAGCCGAAAACTCTTGGATGTCTGTGCCTTACATTAATTACATAATTCAGTTTACCTGTATCTTTCAGATTGTGAAACATTTTATTAATAATGTCTTTTTTTTTTTTTAAAGAAAATACGTACTTAAGTTTGAAAAAGAACGGATACTTGTATAGGTATAACTGAATCACTTTGCTATATGCCTATAACTAATACATCTTTGTTAATCAGATATACTTCAATATAAAGTAGATATTAAAAAATAAACTACATAATCTAAAAAAGTACATGCTTTTTATATCAGGCAGTCCTATCTATCTCTAACTATCTCTAACTATCCTAACTATCTCTAGCACAATGTATTGTGGACCCCTTAGGCAAATGGAATATGGTTGCTCATATAGTTTATAATCCTGTCACAGAAATCCATTATGGATGTAACAAGGGATAAACAATGTTTAAATTGCAAATTAGAGGTAAGCATAAAATGAATAATGTAAGAATTCAAAGGAAGGAGAGAGAGGTCCCGACTCAACTGAAAAAAGAGTTGGAGAGAGGACCTTTTACAAGATTTGGGATTTGAGATGGACTTTAACTTTGGTGAACTTCCCTGGTGGCTCAGATGGCAAAAGCGTCCGCGTACAATGCGGGAGACCTGGGTTCGATCCCTGGTTTGGGAAGATCCCCTGGAGAAAGAAATGGCAAGACACTCCAGTATTCTTGCCTGGAAAATCCCATGGACGGAGGAACCTGGTAGGCTATAGTCCATGGGGTCACAAAGAGTTGGTCACGACTGAGTGACTTCACTTGACTTTGGATACACTATTTTATCAGTTAAGGGTCAAGTTTAGCTGCATGTAACAGAAAAATTTAAATAAGGTAGCTTAAATAAGATAGTTTTTTTCCTCTCCCACATTAAGCAATATGAAGATAGGTAATCCAGGGCTGGCACAGTAGCCCAGGAATATCAGGGCCAATGTTGCTGTGATGCTCTTGACCTGCCCTTATAGTTGCAATGCCTACACTTCAGCTGCAGCCATCTCTTCCTCAGTGATAGGCCACTGGGCATTTGGGTCAGTCTGTTAAGGCCAGTGTTATTATCTTTTAAATATATATATTGGAAAATACCATGGGGCAGTTAAATATTTTCCCCAAGAAAATACAGAGTGCAGCAGCAGCCTTGGGAATCACATGAATGTATGAATAGTTTGCTTTCAAAAGCCATGCTGTTAACCATTGTGCTATATGGTTCTCTGTACTAGTCTTGGCAAAGGCCACGTGGGCCCAAGGTGGTAGTGAGGGTAGAAGGTAAAATAAGGTGGAAACAGAAGTTTCTACCAAAATTTCTACTTTAAACAGGAACATTGCCTAAAGATGAAGTTTATAGTGCTTGTAATTAAACAACAACAAGAAATCTCATGGGATTAGAAAAAGACAGAGCAAGGAAGTCATTGAAATATGATGTTCATTTACATCTAAGCAAAAGAGGAAAACGTAAAGAGGAGGAGAGGGGGAAAACTGTCCAAGGTACTTAAACTGTAACCCAAACACTGTTGCCATGGGATTTCAGTTTTCTCTGCAAGTTTCTTCTATCTATCCCACCCAGTTTATAATTATTCATCACCAAAAGCTTGGCCTTTTTTTTAAAAAAAATCATTCCTCCTTCATTTTCTTCCAGTTTATCCTGAATCTCAAGGAATTTCCTTTTGTCCATTTCTTATTTCCTGTTTCTCCTCATCATCCTTCAACCTAGAGATCTCCCCAACCTCCTGGAATCTTTTATTTTATTTAATTAACTTATAATTATTTATCTTATTGAAATATACTTGACATTTAATATTATATTAGTTTCAGGTTATAAAATAATGATTTGATATTTGTATATACTGTGAAATTATTACCACAGTAAGTAATTAACATTTATCATCACATAAAATTGCACATTTTTTCCTTGTAATGAGAACTCTTAAGATGTAATCTCTTTGCACTTTTCAAATATATTGTCCAGCATTGTTATCTATAGATACAATGCTGCATCTCCAGAGAATCTGTCTGTGAACTATTGCAGAATTTGAAGGTTTTAATTTGGGGTTTTACAGCTTAGCAAGTAGCAGTGGTTTTCTCTCTCTTCGATTACCACCATATCTCTTTCCTGGGCATCCACTTGTGTCTTTTCCTGACATTACAACTATCTGACCACTGGAGTGTAGTCATTTTTATTTTGGGTGGAAGTGGGAAGGTATCTGATTCATCTGGGCCATGAAATTTGGGATCTTATGTTCTTAGTATGCATATGAAGGGGGCTTCCTTGTTAGCGCAGCTGGTAAAGAAACGGTGCAGGAGACCCCAGTTTTATTCTTGAGTTGAGAAGATCCACTGGAGAAAGGATAGGTGACCCACTCCAGCATTCATGGGCTTACCTGGTGGCTCAGACAGTCAAGAATCTGCCTGCAATGCAGACCTGGGTTCAATCCCTGGTTTGGGAAGATCCCTTGGAGGAGGGCATGGCAACCCACTCCAGTATTTTTCCTGGAGAATTCCCATGGACAGGAGCCTGGTGGGCTACAGTCCATGGAAACCAAAGAGTCGGACATGACTGAGCGACTAAGGGCAAGCATACAAGCACACACACAGGAATACAGGAATAATCTCATCTGTATATGTTTTTGTAGGCTTCAAGAAGGTCGAATCCAGACAAGTTACATGTTTTATCAGATAATTTGTGTTAGGATTGTTAAAACTTGTCCTAAAGAAGCCAAAGTTCAGTTTCTTTGACATGTCCCTAACAGGGCACCCAAAATGATTCATGATCTTGAACTTGCTTCCCTCTCCAAGTTCATGTTTTAGCATGCTGCTTTTTCCCCTGCCTCTCCAGTTACTATGAACCATTCAGACCAGAACGCAGTGTCGGTTTATTTATTTATATTGCTGCATTGGCATCCTGTCATTTATTGCTATAATACTACATTGACATTGATTACACATTTGTTGCCCAGTAGACTGTGAGCTCTTGGAGGAAGAGTACATTTGATCTTTGTATCCCTAACCAAGCATAATGCTTGACATCTGAATGAACTATGAAGCTGTTACCATGAAATATCAGTTAGCTTCACACAGGGAGAGCCCAATGGGTTGATTCCAATTATTATTCAGGGACAAAGTTTACCCAGTCAAAGCATAAAATATATTCCAAGAAAGAATCCTGAAGACCAATAGGGAAAAATGCACTTATTTCTATTTCAATTATTTTCAAACTTAATCCTGAGAATTTCATTGCTCTCAACCTCATGGAGGTAATCATTTTGATTCTGAAAATCATTACACTTTGAAGTCAGAACTATTATTACCTCAAATTCAGTTACTGATATATAAAAGAATAGAAAGAAAATTTAGTAAAATAAGAGGGAAAAAGCCCTCAGGCTAGCATGCAGTCTTTATATGGCTTTTTGCTGAAAATGACAAAATAACTCCCAAACTATGTCTTTCTGGTAGGAATTCAGGAGTACATTCAAAGGAAAATGCAAACTGAGAGTACTGTCAAAGTTCTATTTTAACCTTTTTGTGAGATTTAACACCACAAAGAAGAGAGATTCTGTCAAATAAAAAGCCAGTTTGGCTTTTCTATTCTTTTATTCACTATTTTCTAGGCTTCTTTTCTACTTATCACCTCATTTAACTTGTTGACAAAAGATAGGGCACAGCTGAAGAACAGTGGCTTCCAACATAATTCACAATTTCTACAGCTACAGTACTTTCCGATCTCAGTAGGCAGCAAAGATCCATAGCTGGGCCATTAAGGAAGATGAATGATTATTTAATGTATTTTAAAGGGCTGCTGGTTGGCAATCTCACATAGATGCTTTCCAAAGTGGAGCCTTGGCAGACTTGGAGAACAGTAGCTCCAGGTCATAGCAAAACGAAGATGGTGTTAAATTCCCTTGAATCATAGTCTTTTGACGCATTTGGAGATGTTATTGCAGCAACACATTATGTCACCTGAAGTTTAGAAGAACGTTTGAAAATGTCAGAGGAAATGAGTAATCCTTACCTGGAGAATTAAAGCAGGTAGCGACGCCTCTTACCAGAAAGTGACAATGGTAACTACAGCACTCATTACCCCTGTCTTTTATTAAAGAAATATACACGGTCTTGGCATTTGCTATTAATGAGCACCCATAGGAAATCCATAAGGATCACATTTTAGGTCCTCCTCTCTTCTTTTTGAAGCACACATAAAGTTCTAATTTGGACATTCTTCTTACTTTTAAAAATGGCCACTAATCTTTTTTTCTATTTTGGTCTCTTGTGGTTCACTTTACAAACTTGTTTGCCAATGCATATGCTATAATTTTAATATATCGATATTTGAAGAGATGGAAATTATTATGCAAACTATCTTTTGTTGGAAAGGTAAGGTGAATTAGAACAACTTTCATTAAATTGTGATCGATGATTTTCACTACAAAGTGTTTAAGATAACTGCAAGTGATATGTAAGATGCTAGGATAGTCTTAAAAACAGAGTTACTAAAGGTGATAGATATACATATGTATAAATACATACACACATATTTATATACTTACAGACCTAAAAAGGAAAATTTGTTTTAAAAGTAGGTTGCCTTTATTTGTGTGAATGTTTCTTAAATTTATAGGTTCAAAGCCAATGATGCATTCTTAATGCAATTCTACTTCAGCTACTTCAGCTACTTCTTAAGCTTTGAAATCTGTCACTTACAGAGAGCTCTCAAATAGAAAATACAAATTCAGCTTCTTTGAAAAAGTTGGACTGGAGACTGCAAGATATTTCTGGAGGCTACAAAGCAACTCTTTATTAGCACCTAAGTAGAACATCAGTCGGGGAAGGCAATGGCACCCCACTCCAGTACTCTTGCCTGGAAACTCCCATGGACGGAGGAGCCTGGTAGGCTACAGTCCATGGGGCTGTGAAGAGTTGGACACGACTGAGCGACTTCACTTTCACTTTTCACTTTCATGCACTGGAGAAGGAAATGGCAGCCCACTCCAGTATTCTTGCCTGGAGAATCCCAGGGATGGGAGCCTGATGGGCTGCCGTCTATGGGATCACACAGAGTTGGACACGACTGACGTGACTTAACAGCAGCAGCAGAGCATCAGTAACTCTGATCACTATTTGCATATTTCGTCAAGCCAAACTTTATTCTGGGGAAATTTTTAAAACCTATATATAATTTTAAAGCAATTATGTCCTAGTTTCCTGGACCATGGTGATTTGTTATGTCTAGACCTGTTTGTAGCATTCTAAATTATGTCAGCACTGTTTTCATGGAAAAATAAGGATACCTGTTGAAAAATATGCTTCTGAATTTTTATTTAGGCCAACCAGTAAAGACAGACAGGAGGCTTAAAAACATTCCTCAGGGTTAGGTTCATATATGACCCCAAAGCTAACCACTTCAGTCTTGGGGTTGAACCACTTGAATAATGCTTTTTGTAGTTTTTTTTCCAGCAACAAAGCCATTTTCTCCACCAACTATTACCAACTTCCCACCCATAAGACTGGGTTAGGTGTCCCATTTGTGAGCATTCATAGTACCCTATGCAGGTCTGATGTGGTCTTCTTAACCTGTGCTGTAATTATCTGATAACTTGCCCCCAGCACATACTTGGCATGTATGACAATTCAATGATTGATTTATTAAATACTGTATTTCAGTTCTAATAGGTACATTTTAACATCACTGATGTATCTTGAAATCAGTGGTGTCCCATCATTACCCTTTAACAGAGGACCATGATCATAATTGAAATAAAAGTTGTTTATGCAGACCAGTGGAGTGTAATTTGGTTTTAGTGACGCATTTATTCATTATTTGAGGAATAATCACAATGTTCTCTATTCTTGCAAAGCAACCACTGATGGCTTCTCCGGCCTTCCTCTTGCGGCATGTGGTCCACAGACAGCAGGCATCAGCCCTGAGTACTCGTGAGGAAGGCAGACTCTCGGGCCCCACCCTAGACCTCCTGAATCAGAATTTGCCTTTTAAAAGGGATCAAGCATTGTTTTAAGGAACCTAAGAAATGAAGACACCTACAACTTGATAATTCTGTGTTGTGAGTTCGTTGAAGTGAGGTTTGGAAGAGAGTTTGCCCTTCTCCCATGCTGGAAACCATAGCCAGAGGCAGGGGAATGGCTGCAAGTCCTCAGATTACAAGGAAGAAAATTCAAGAACAAATTAAGCTAGTATCAGCAATTTATATGGAAAGCATACCTTCTTTAAGGCACCGCCATACTGTTCAGTTAAAAGTTATGCTTTCTTTTTCAGTGATATTTAAATTATTTTTCTATCTTAGAATTCATGGTGTTGTGCAATTTGATGACACAAGGTATTTCTTCCCTCTAATGACCCCTTCTGAGGGTAGGAACAGGGTCTTGCCTGAGCACCTAGCTCTGTCTCTAGCACACAACACAGAATGTCTGGCTAATAGCACACAAGAGCTGTTTATAAGAAGGGGAGGCGTTTACACTTTTTAAACCTTTTCCTTTCTTTGAAAAAGATATGGTAAATGTTTCTGTTTTGAATCACTAAATCCTGTGAATAAGATGGGTATGATATTATAGTTTATAGATCTCAAAGATAAACTAGGACAAGGAGAAACATTAACTAAAATATGATTTAGTTAATCATACAGTTTCAAGCATAGGACTTATATGGATTAGGGGACAGAGATCCAGAAAGTTAAGTTCCAGTTCTGGGCCCATAGCTTTATGCAAAGCTCCACCTGCTGACCCTGTGTTTCCTATCCTTCTAAGGAATTAGACCACATGAGATCTGCAAGATGAGCTCTCTTCCTTTTTCCAGGCTCAGCCCAGATGTGTTGTCTGGCCTTCTAAAGCTCCCATTGTCCATCCTCATCCTACTTGGTGTGTTTCCCTGCCTGTGTGTAAATTTGAACTTCTTAGTGAGATAAAAAGATAATACTTGAGAAGGTAAAAGTCATGTTTTTGTCCATATTGTTTTCAGCAATACCTACAAGTTTGCAGGGCATCTAGTTGAAAATTAAATACAGAATTGAATTGAATAACTGAAAATTGAAGAGCTAAATAGAAAATTTGAGCCATCTTTTTTGCTCTGTTTCTATAAGTTTTAATCTTGGCATATTTAGCTTTAAGATTTTTTGATTCTGACACTAATGGCTTTCTGTCTTTAAGATATTGCTTCTTTTATACTCTTTTAACTTTTTACAGACTGTGGGAAATAATGACAACTTTATTTCTAGAATTTTTCAAAGATCAAACAGTTCATTTATGCTTATAAAGATGAAGCATAGCTGGGATGACATTGAAAAGAAAAACAAAATTGAACTTAAGTTTCAATCAGAAGAACAGTCAATAAAGATAAGTCATACAGGTGTTGGTTATGATGAATTCTCCACAACTCTAGTTAATATTCTGATTATTTTCTTCAAAAGATGACTTCATTTTCCTTTGTTTTGTGAATTGCATACTTTTCACTAAATTGATTGGGCTAGAACTGGTATGAAAAGAGTTGAAAAATGTACATCTAGAATGGATATAGATGACAAGCACTCTTTTTAAACTTCCAACAAATTTGATTCTGTGTTCCTGTTTCTGGCTTTGATTTACAGATGTAATTGTTGCACATATGTTTGGGGCACTTGAAGTAAGTCTAAAGTAACAAGTGTCTTAGGATTGTGTTAAAAACCCCATTTTAGCTGGTTTTTATCCTCACCTTCTTAGAAGTTGATTATTATAACTGTAATTACCGACTCTTCATGATTTAGCATATGTGGAATACAATCTATTCCCAGACAAATGTAAATTAACATGCATTTTGGCATTTTCAAAAGAAGATTTTTGAAATATGCAAATATCCTTCAGAAACCCTGAAGGACTATAGAGTAATCAGAGGATTTCCGTCATCGCCTCTTCTCTATGGCACTTCATCTGGATTCTCTTTTTTTTTGCCTCACTCTTGTATTTTAAAAATGTTATTGGCTTCTTACTTCAGTCTTTTTCCTTTGCTGGACTTACACTTCTTATTTCTTTGTCAACTAGTTTACCTAAAGTCTTTTAGCCTAGGCCTGAAAGCATGGGCTCATTGTTAGATTATAGTGTTTTTCCTCAGAGAAGTCACTTCTGGAAGCATACTTCTTCCCCAGATACAACTGCTAAATTTTTCAAGACAGATATAGGAGAAAGAAAGGCTAGAGTAACAGCACTAAAAAGAATCTTAAAAATCAAATAGTCCAGAAATTTCAAACTGATGACCCTCAGGCTCACACTTTATTTTGTTTAAGAGTTTTATTGAAATGTGATTTACATATCTTAAAATTCACTTGACTCACATTATTTTCTAATGAATTTGGTTTTAACACTCATAAAATCTAAATTGTTGGTTTATGTTGGAAACTTAAAGCATTTAGGAGCACAGGGTCTGAATTTGCATCAGGATGAATTGCATTGTCTGGAGCTGAGTTCATTTATTTTTTCTGGGTGGGATGTAAAGTGTCTAGTTTGACAGTTTCCTCTGTACCTTTTTGTCTTACACTCAGCCTGTTTCACTCATTCAGTCGCCGTCAGGATCCTCTAGGCCTCTTGCCTGTGATACTGGTAGGTCTAATCCAATCCCCATTTAATAAATAAATGCGCTTGGGACAGAGAGGTAGTAAATGAAAAACAACTTATCTATTTGGTACCTACCATAAATTACTTTAGAAATATTTAAACAGGTTTTAATTATAATTCTTACTGACAAAAATAGAATTCATGTAACAATGTTTGTATATCACTAAATTACTTCCATGAGTCACTAATGGATTTCAATCTGCAGTCTGAAAAGCATTGCTGAAAATAATGCCTACATATTTGAATTCATCACAACAGATACTCAAAATATTCTAATAATCTTAAGTTTTTAAGAATTAATTTAAGGTCATAGGTAGGTAGTATATTAGTAATAATAGCATTAACAGCTAACATTTATTGAGTACCTCTTACTCTGTGTAAAACATCATTAAGAGATGAGAATAAGAGAGAAAACCTGAAAAGAGTACATAACAAGATAGGACAAAAAAATCACTCTATTATATTTATTTGATTTAATTTTAGGACATTAATAGAAAAGTGGGTTCTTCATTTGGTTTGAATTACAGAGATTAAAGATTTCAGAACTGTGCTGTCCAGTATCTTAGTCACTAGTCGTATGTAGCTATTTAAATTTCTATTTAAATTAATCAAAATGAAATAAAATAAAAAATTCATTTTCTCTGTTACATTGGCCACTTTAAAAAATACTCAAAAAGCTGTGTGTGGCTGGTGGCTACCATTTGGACAAAACAAGTATAAACTTTTCCATTATCATAAAAAGTTCCTTTGGACAGTACTGCTCTAGAATAGCTATATCTTTTGAAGTATTTGAATTATGTTTAGATAAAAATTTAAATTGCCACATGTCACTATTTACAATAGCCAAGATATGGAAGCAAACTAAATGTCCATCAATAGAGGAATGGATAAAGAAAATGTACATCATATAGTGGGTTATTACTCAGCCATTAAAAAGAATGAAATGATGCCACTTGCAGCAACATAGATGGACCTGAAGATTATCATAGTAAGTCAGCCAGAGAAAGGTAAATATATGCTATCACAAATATCATATATTATTACTCATGTGTGGGATATGATTTTAAAAAAAAGATTAAACAAATGAGCATATTTGCAAAATAGAAACAGACTTACAGATATTAAAAATAAACTTATGGTTATCAAAGGGGAAACAGTGTGGGGAGAGATGAGTCAGGAACTTGGGATTAACATACATATACTACTATATATAAGCTAGATAACTACCAAGGATCTACGTATAACTACTGGGAACTATAATCCACATTCTGTGCTGTGTGCTTAGTCGCTCAGTTGTGTCCGACTCTTTGTGACCCTATGAAGTGTAGCCCCCCAGGCTCCTCTATCCTTGGGGATTCTCCAGGCAAGAATACTGGAGTGGGTAGCCTACCCCTTCTCCAGGGGATATTCCCAACCAGGAATTGAACCGGGGTCTCCTGCATTGCAGGCGGTTTCATTACCAGCTAAATTACCAGGAAAGCCCCATTCAGTATTCTAGAATACCTTAAATGAGAAAAGAATCTAAAAAATAGCAATTGTATGTATATGTATAATTGAATCACTTTGCTGTACACCCCTAACATGACACTGTACACCCCTAACACAATACTGTACTGTATAAATCAAACTCCAAAAAATTAAAATTAAAAAAACAAAAATTGCTATGTGCCAGCTGTATACAAATTAACCCATGCATATTTTATAGTCTTTTTAAAAATTGAGTGTTAGCTGTCATCAGCCAGCCAATATTAATTTCCTTTAGAGAAGTTTAAGAGTAAACTAATGTGCCTAAATGGGTTGGCTGTGGAATTATCTTAAATGGGTTTCTTTAAGCCTATATTTCAATCTTTCCTCCACCTTAAGTTCAAGTGTTTGACATGATTAACAATCATTAATGTCAAGTAATTCTCATTTCATGAGAAGTACTTAGAGCAAAGGCAAGTGTTGATAAGTTTTATGGAATTTTCCTAAAAGCTTAAAATATAAGCTGCAAGACAATGCAAGCCTCTCTGGTCTATCAGAATACTAAATCTCTTGCAGTAGGTTCTGAAGGTGAAAGCTAAAGTGGCAGGTAGACGCATGCCTTGTCTCACTGCAATTTTCAAGCCCCCATTGGCTTGTTAGAGGAAAAAAACATTACTTTGGTCCTAAAGTCAGGAACAGAAGAAATGATCTTAAAGCTACCAGAATTCTTCTGCTTAAGGCAAGTGACATAGAAAAACTGATCCATCTCACCATTTTCCCCTAATATGTTATCCTGATTTGGAGAACAAGGGGCTAGATGTACTGAAATTCTGCAACATTTCTCTGGCTCCAACGTCAGACTCAAGGCTTTCTCTTTTCATCTTTATTGGAATCTAGTTAGAACTCACAACCCCAGGCTTCTCTGCCTTTTCAACTACTGCTCACAAAAAGAAATACCTTCTTCATTGGGATCAAGCAAAAGCACACACCTGGAACAGAAGTTTTACGAACAATATTTGTCTTTAATACTGGATGCCCGCTGACATTTTCTATTTGTTTAATTTGGTGTCATTATTTTAAAATGCTGATTAAGACCCATAAATTGCTTTCATGACCACAAAAGGGTTGCCAGCTGCAGTTTGAAAAATATTGCCTTGAGCAATACTGGAGTCCTCTTTATCCATTCTTGGATATGAAGCCTTCTTGAAAACTGGCTAAAATATGCATAAACGTGATAGCTCATGCCGATAGGTTGATCTTTCTGAAACATGGATGGAAATGCTTCTCTGCAGCTGCACTTTTGACCTGAGCTTTTCTGATGATTTGTTGGCACTGATGTTCCCACTTGCCAGAAGTTCAAAAGCTCTTCTTGAAACCGGCCTGTTAATGTTCCCACTTGCCAGAAGCAAGTTCAAAGGCCTTTCTCAAACTAGCTCATTATGACTGGGGAGATAAATGGGCTCACCTTTTGTAGAGAGCTATTATCATGAATTATTTCCCCTCTCCTTATAGTCTATTCCAGTACAGTTATGGTAAAATTAGAAAAACAAAAGTTAATTTTTTTTTCCAGAGGCATGGAAAACATACCATCTGAAAGATTCTGTTGAATATGACACACAAAAAATATACTATCTGATTTTAGGGAATAAAATTCTTTCTACAATCATCTGTATTCAAATAATCTGTAGTTAAAAATATATTAGTCTAACAACAATATCCATATTAAGAATTATTTCCAAAGTTCAGTTACTATCTGGTTTATTTCCAATAATTATTTTAAAAAGTTTTCAAAAAAGAAAAATGCTTTACAGGTCTTTGCAGTTCTCTATTATATTATCACTTTGTTTATAGTACCTTGTGGTCTATACCATAATTTTTACATCGATTAATAGTAATAATATTCTCAAAGTAACCCCAGGGCCTCAAAGGCAGTATTTTTGTGTCTGTCATGAAGTAGAGGAAAGACAGGAATTGACCATGGCAAATGAAGCTCCTAAACTTTGCTAATTACCAGGTGGGTGATGCTGGACAAGTCACTTGATTTCCCTACTAAACATGCAGTGTGTTCTGTAATTTAAAGGAGATAATTTAAATTGCCAAGCTCAGCCGAAAAAGCATGGTAGGTCCTGAGATATTTGTTGTGCTGAATCTGAATGTGGGGCAAGTGGATTTTTAAAGCTTCACAACCTTCTTTCTTTCCCTTTTTCAAGACTTCCTCTGTCTTCAATGACATTTGTAACATAATTTAATGAAGAAAATCCACAAGCTAAGTCTACATATAAGTTGAGAAAATGAGAAATCAATAAAAACTATACATTTTTTACAGAAGGAGAAGTAAAGAAAGATTATTTCATTAATCTTCATTGATTTGGGTAATGTGGTTTTCTAGTTTGCTGAACTCAGATTGGTTTCAAACTGTTGTCTTGATTTGCATTCTCTTCAGAATAGATGGCAGAGAGAACCAGGAGTAAGAATCACAGATGGAAAAATAACACGCCAAATCCACCCTGCAATGTGGGAAAACCAGGTTTGATCCCTGGGTTGGGAAGATCCCCTGGAGAAGGAAATGGCAACCCACTCCAGTACTCTTGCCTGGAGAATCCCATGGGCAGAGAAGGCTGGCTGGCTACAGTCCATGGGGTCCCAATAGAGTCAGACACAACTGAGCAAATAACACTAATGCTTCCCCAAATATGAAGTTTATCTGTGAAATGGAATGGACTTATATGTAAGAACAAAGAAGACATAGTATAGATAACCTCTCCCTTACCCCTAAATATTTTCTGAAGTAGATTGATTTCTAGTCAAGGACGTTCAGCTCTTTTCACTGCCTAACCCATCTTTTTTGTCTTAGATCTTTCTCTGAACTTTTCCTTAAACTCCCTTGCCTCAAAATTGTAACACTTGACAGGCAGTGGCAATAATGCTGGGAGAAATGATTGGTGTTCTGAAAAAATTTCATGAAGGTCACACTGTTTGCCTAAGAGATGAATTTTAATATTTTTGTTGAGTAGTTCTTTCTATTCATTGGTGAGAATAGAGGGGGAAATGATACTGAGATTCATGATTTGTTTTTCTGCTTAGAAATGTTCACAGAATGAATGCTGTATTTTCTCCCAGTTTACTTCTTCCTGGTAGGATCAGGGTCCCTAGGGAGAAGCCAGAGGGGAGAGTGATTTCTTGGCAATCTTGTTATCTGTCTGGAAAACCTCTTTTCCCTTTGCTTCACTTTCAACTTTTCTTTGTTAAGACAACAGTTTGAAGTGACTGTAGGGCTCTTCCTAAGGTTTGAAGCAGGTTCAATTTTACTCGGAGTCCGCTTTGTTCAGAGCAGGTTATGCAGGGAAATTTTTGCTACGCATGCATGTACGTGCTCAGTCGTATTCAACACTGACTCCATGGACTGTAACCCCTAGTCTCCTCTGTCCATGGGATATCCCAAGCAAGAATACTGGAGTGATATGCCATTTCCTTCTCCAGGGGATCTTCCCCATCCAGGGATTGAACCTGTATCTTCTGTGTCCCGTGCATTGGCTGCTGAGTTTTTGCTAAGGAGCTATCAAATTCAGAGTGTTAATAAAGCGAATTAGACTGATCCTCTAGTTGAGTACACAAGAACTGGTTAACTATCTCATTCAGATGAATAGCTAAACTCACAGGGAAATCTAGCTCTTGTACAACTAGATTAATCTAAAAATGGTCAAGGAACTAACTTTCCTTCAGCTCCTTCCCTTACTTTTTTCCCCCCTTTCTAGCCATTAGTCAGAGCAGAGCAGAATATGGCTAATGAGAGAAACTGACTGACACAGAGTTGAGAAGACAAGATTGATAGACTATTAGGTATTAATTTTGAAATAGAGCTTTAGGGTTATCTTATTTTAACTTCACCAGGATGATCATAGCCATCCTTCTTTGATTTGAAAGAACTAAATTTCCTTTCCCCAGGAATACACCAGATGAAATACTGGTAAATCAGAAACGTATGTTAACACAGCTTGTCATATTTTGAATAATTAAGTGCAAACTGTTGAATAAATATTAAAAGTTCAATGACATGATACCAAGTTTCCCTAGGCTTAGGTAAAATGATATCCTAATAGAGATAATAAAATATGTCATTACTTGTCAAAAAAGCTAAGAAAAAAATACATCATAACCTCTAAAACTTATTATCCTCCAATCTAAAATTTCTCTCTTTACTCTGCAGCCTGTAGAAGAATGATATAGATCTGTATGCAGAAAAAGATTAACATAAATAATAAGTGAGAAGTCCAGACAGTATGCATAGTATCAATTCAGCTTTCCAATAAGAGCAATATTCATGTTTGAAAATCTGAAGACAGCGGAAGGATGAATTCCTCATCAGACATGTCTCCTGTAAGAATCCAGGTCCTCTCAACCTCACTCATCTCCTATTCTAGGTACTGCTGGATGGATGTCCTGAGATGTACTTTATAAAGGCTTTTTAGAGAATGATCCTGAGAGATGAGCAATCAGCATCACTTAGCTATGTCTCCCAAGTACATAATGTCCTTCTGTGAGAAATCCCTCTTCCCCAGTTTCACTCCCTTCCTCAATTCCTGTCCCATGGACTGCACACCTTAATAAAGGAGAATGTGTGCACCTTTGTCTAAGACACACACACAAACTTAGGAGTGGTCGCATAAAACAATAAGATCAGGGGTGAGGAATTTCTCACCTTTTTCTGTACTTTTTCACTTTAGTTTTGATGAGCAAATACGACTTTCCTTTTTCTTAGAAGCTTAAATCAACATACAGGTACTGTATCATTGTTCCCATGGGTCAGGAGTCTGGGCACAGCTTTAGTAGGTCCTGTGCAACTAAGATGTCCTGGGCTTTGTTTCATTTGGAGCTCAGGATCTTTGTCCATCTCACGTGACAGTTGGCAAAATTCAACAGGCCTTAGGTTCTATTTTCTTGCTGACTGTCATTTTTCTGGGGTTCACTCTCCACTCCTAGAGGTTGCCTGCAATTTCGTCATAGGTGACCCTTTCCATATATGAAACTTTTCAGTTTCATGATAAAAGTGTTAAGGGGAACTGTTCTCTATTTCTAAACAGATTCCTGGGTTAAGAAAGGCTTCCGTGTTAATATTCTTCATTTTGTATATTATTCAATAGTTTCCAAATGTCATCATCCACTCCAATCTACTTCTTACTGTCTTTAGCCAAAACAGACTTAAAAAAAATCACAGCCTCTATCAATTCCTTGATCTGCCTTTATAGTCAGTGATTTAGGACATATTTGAAAATGAACCCTTGATCTTGAAGCTATACCAGGAAAAGAAGCAGAGACAGGTAAAAATGTTATTCTTTTGGTCTAGGAGCCCTTTGTTGCAATATTTTTGTCAGATCTTTCCTGGCTACTACTGGGTCAGTGGTTGGTAGTGGCTCCAAGTTGTGAAGCAAAGGGAAAATTCTATGAATACTGTCTACATCTTCTAAAAATTAAATGCTTCTAAATGTGAATAAATCTTATAAAACAGTCACTATCCTTTAAACCTTGTCTTGATCATCATTAAGTATCTCTAAGTTTTATAAACTCAAATAATCCTTTGATTCTGTCATCAACTATTGGAAAGCCATCATTTTCAAGATCCTTTGTTAGTCAGAAATTCCAGGTAAGGAATCATACTTACCATGTCACCCAGACACATGGGTGTTCTCCATCACTTAGAGCCACAACATCCAACAGAATCTTCTGTAATGATGTAAATGTTCTCTATTTGCCCTGTGCAATATTGGAGCCACTAGCCACCTAGGAATACCTAGGACTACTGAGCTATTGAAGTATGCAAATGAAACAAACTTTAAATTTTATGTAATTTTAAATAGCCACACATGGCAGTTGATTACCATACTGGATAGCACAGACTTAAAACAATTGTTTTCAAACTGTGTACTCTACTTGGTAGGGCTCATAGATTATTTAAAAATAAATCCATAAATACTGTGAGAACACTGTTAAATGTATGGGCTTAGAATAGAGTAGCATGCATCATGAACTTGGGCAAATTACTTAGTCTCTTAGTCTCTCTAAATTGCTACTTTTATTATATTTGGAATAACAAGGATGCCAACTACATAGAATTATTGTGAATATTAGACAAATTAGATAATATCTGTGAACACAACATAGTGACTAGATTTTAAGAAAGAACTGAAGAAGACAAAGTGGTGAAAAAAACTTTGGATGTGCATAAATTTGTTTTGAATTTTAAGCACTTTTATTTAGAAGAGTTACTGATCTACAAAATATTTTTGTCAATTTGTATTTTCTCCATCAATAAATATGATAACTGTAACCTCTAGTTGTAAGGACATTTTTTAGCATTAGAGTTGTACTTATGAGTAATAAATATACTGAAAAAATGCACTGTCTAGAAATGTTTATATTGGAAAATAAACAGAAAGTCAGGTCTTTTTTTTTTTTATGATTGTAAATAAGTCACTGACTTTGGAGCACTGAAACAGGCTAATTCGAGCAAACATAAAGACTCAGTTAATTTTACTGACGCATATTCTAGTTGATTGTTTACTTAATACACATAAATCTCCAAGATAAAATGTAAGTCAAACATAGTTTTCAACTTCCTTCTGTTAAATGTATAATTTTTTTTCTACATTGTTGGGTTTGATTTGCTAGTACGTATTACTGAAAACTTTTGCATCTATGTTCATGAAACATATTGGCCTGTTTTCTTGTGATGTCATTATCTGGTCTTGATATTCTGGTAATGTTGGCCTCATAGAATGAATTAGGATATATTATTCCCTTTACTTCTATATTCTGGGAGACATAGTAAAGAACTGGTATAATTTCTTCCTTAAATGTTGATAGAACTCACCAGTGAATCAATATGGGCCTGGTACTTTGTGTTTTTTTGAAGGTTATTGTCAATTCAATTTCTTTAATAGATATAGGCCTATCAAATGTCTATTTCTTCTTGCATGCGTTTTTGCAGGCCGATTTTAAGAAACTGGTCAACTTCATCTAGGTTATAAAGTCTGCACAGAGTTGTTCACAAAGTTCCTTTTTATCCTCTTAATGTCTATGGGATTTGTAGTGATGTTCCCTTTTTTTTTTTAATTGGCGAACAATCACTTTATAATGTTGTGTTGTTTTTTTCCATACAACAATGCAAATCAGTCATAACTATGTGACTCTATTCCCCACCCAAATCCCACCCATCGAGGTCATCAGAGCCAGGCTGGACTCCCTGTGTTATATATAGCAGTTTCTTGACTAGCTAGCTATCTATTTTCACATGGTAGTGATACATATGTCGATGTTAGTTTCTCAATTCATCCCACCCTCTCCTTCCCCTGATGTGTCCACAGACCTATTCTCTACATTTGCACCTCCATTCCTTCTCTGTAGATAGTTTCATCAGTACCATGTTTCGAGATTCCATGTTTTTGTTCAGTTGCTAATTTGTGTCCGACTCTTTGCCACCCCATGGACTACAGCATGCCAAGCTTCCTTGTCCTCCACTATCTCCTGGAGTTTGCTCAAATTCATGTCCGTTGAGTTGGTAATACAATATTACCAACTCATCTTCTGTTGTCCTCTTCTTTTGCCTTCACTCTTTCCCAGCATCAGGGTCTTTTCCAGTGAGTTGGCTCTTTGCATCAGGTGGTCAAATTATTGGAACTCTAGCTTCAGTATCAGTCCTTTCAATGAATATTCAGGGTTGATTTCCTTTAGGATTGACTGGTTTAATTTCCTTGCAGTCCAACGGACTCTCAAGAGTCTTCTCTAGGACCACAATTTGAAGGCATCAATTCTTCAGTGCTCAGCCTTCTTTGCAGTCCAACTCTTACATCCATACATGACTACTGGAAAAACCATAGCTTTGACAACACAGACCTTTGTCAGCAAAGTGATATCTCTGCTTTTTAATACACTTGTCTAGGTTTGTCATAGCTTTCCTCCCAAGGAGCAAGCATCTTTTAATTTTATGGCTGCAGTCTTGGTCTGCAGTGATTTTGGAGCCCAAGAAAACAAAATCTTGTCACTGCTTCCACTTTTCCCCCATCTGTTTACATGAAGTGGTGGGACTGGATGCCATGATCATAGTTTTTTGAATGTTGAGTTTTAATCCAGCTTTTTCATTCTCCTCTTTTACTCCAAGAGGCTCATTAGTTTCTCTTCACTTTCTACCACTAGTGGTATCAGCTGCGTATCTGAAGTTGTTGCTATTTCTACCAGCAATCTTGATTCCATCTTGTGATTCATCCAGCCTGACATTTTGCATGACATAGTCTGCATAGAAGTGAAAGAAATAAAGTGACAATATACAGCCTTGTCATACTCTTTTCCCAATTTTGAACCAGTCCGTTGTTCCATATATAAGGTTCTAACTTTTGCTTCTTGGCCTGCATACAGGTTTCTCAGGAAGTAGGTAAGGTAGTCTGGCATTCTTGTCTCTTTTAAGAATTTTCCACAGTTTTTTGTGATCTACACAGTCACAGGCTTTCATGTAGTCAATGAAGCAGATTTTTTCTGGAATTCCTTTGCTTTCTCTATGATCCAATGAATATTGGCAATTTGATCTCTGGTTCCTTTGCCTTTTCTAAATCTAACTTGTACATATGGAAATTCTCAGTTCAAGTACTGCTGAAGCCTAGCTTGAAGGATTTTGAGCGTAACCTTACTAGCATATGAAATGAGTGCAATTCTACAGTAATTTGTACATTCTTTGGCACTGCCCTTCTTTGGGATTGGAATGAAAACTGACTTTTCCAGTCCTGTGGCCACTGCTGAGTTTTCTAAATTTGCTGACTTATGGAGGGCAGCACTTTCACAGCATCATCTTTTAGGATTTTAAATAGCTCAGCTGGAATTCCATCACCTCCACTAGCCTTGTTTTTAGTAATGCTCCCTAAGAACCACCTAAGTTCAGGTTCCGGAATGTCAGGCTCTAGGTGAGCGACCACACCATTGTGGTTATCTGAGTCATTAAGACCTTCCCTCCTAGTGGTTTGCCATTCCCTCCTCTGGATTCCATATATATTAATTTAATATATGATACTTGTTTTCTCTTTCTAACTTACTTTCTTACTTAAGAAGGCTCTAGGTTCATCCACCTCATTACAACTGAGTCAAATTTGTTCCTTTTTTATGACTGAGTAACCTCTTTGATTTCTGATATTAGTAATTTGTGTTTGCTCTTTTTTTCTTAGTCTGGCTATAAGCTTGTCAAAATTGCTGATAAAAATCACTGATATTTTCAAAGAAACAGCCTTTTTTTTTCATTTCTAACATATGCATATATGTTATTCTATCATATGCACTTAATATTATCAATGTCCCTCTGTATAATATTTCACTGCATTTTGCAAATCTTGATAAATAATATCTTATTTTCATTTAGTTAAAAGTATTTAAAATTTTCTCTTGAGAATTCTTCTTTGACCTATTATTTTAAAGGGTGCTGTTTAATCTCCAAATATTTGTGGATTTTCTAGCTATCTTTCTGTTATTGATCTAGTTTAATTCCAATATGGTCTGAGAACAGACATTGTGTGATTTCTATTCTTTTAAATTTGTTAAAATGTATTTTATGACACAGAATGTATTCTATCTTGGGTGAATATGCATGAGAACTTGAGATGAATGTGTATTCTGCTCTTGTATGAAGTAATCAATCAATGTCAGTAGTAGCTATTATTGTCAGTATTATTGAGTTCAATGATGTCCTTACTAATTTTCTGTCTGCTGTATCTGTACATTTTTGATAGAGGGGTGTTTGACATCTCAAACTACAATAGTGGATTAATCTACTTCTCCTTATTGTTCTATCAGTGTTTGCCTCACATGTTTTTATGCTCTGTTTTTTGTTACATACAATAAAAATTGTTAAGTTTTCTTGGAGAATTGAACCCTTTATTATTATGTAATGCCCCTCTTTACCCCTGATAACTTTCTTTGCTCTGAAGTGAGTTCTGAAATTAATATACTTACTCTTGCTTTCTTTTGATTATTGTTAGCATCATATATCTATTTCTGTCCATTTATTTTTAACCTATGTGTATCTTTTTAAAAATGTATTAATTTTTTAATTGAAGGATAATTGCTTTACAGAATTTTGTTGGTTTCTACCAAACATCAACATGAATCAGTCATAGGTATACACATATGTACCTATGTGCATCTTTATATATAAAGTGGGTTTCTTGTAGATAACATACAGGTGTCTTGTTATTTTGGTCAGTTCTGGCAATCTATCTTTATATACCTGTCCTAACCATTGCACAAAGTATTCAACATGTTTGTTTTTCTGTATTTTGAGACCTCATTACTTCTAGCTTCTAATCATGCTTAAATCCCTTAAAATTTTTTATAATTATTCTCTCACAGTTAGTATTTGTCTTCCTTCAGACGTGTCTTCCTTTTACATGTATCTTTTACTGGATTTTATTTATTACTTTCCATATTCCATCTTCTCTGCCTGTTTGTTAGAGTATATTCGTATTTCACATATCACATTTTTACATAAAACATTTTTTCCACTGACCATCTCACATAGCTCTAGAAAAAAAGCCTTACCTTAGCCTGGAAGAGTACACATTCAGATATATTGGAACCACCTCTTGGGGAGGCGTCAAAGTGAGTCACTAAGTGTCTAATAAGAGTTTCCTTCTAAGTTAAGCCATCAGTCATACATGGAGCAACACTCCCTGATATCAATGCATTAGATGACCAGCAAAACACACACCATCCTGAACACACATAAAGGAAAATAAAGCAGTAAATTGTTTTGAAAGTCTCATAATAGTCAGTGACTTACAGTGATTTTCCATCCAGAGGGGCCTCTGTCTCTTGCCTTTAGATAGTTAAATAAATGAAAAGGCTCCAGACAGTCCAGAAATGGTAACTTTTACCTTTGACATGGAAAACTGCTAAATAGCAACTTGTCATTTGAAATTTTTAAATCACAAATGTGGTAACCATTAGGTACACACAGTTTTCCATTTCATTTTATGATCAACTTTTTTTAAGGTTGTTTCTCAAGTTTAAGGTTGTCAGATTTAGCAAATAAAAAATATGGAAGTACACAGTTACATCTGAATTTTAGAGAAACAATAAGTTGTTTATTTGTGTCCAATGCAATATTTGGTATCAACATATACTAAGAAATATTGTTTTTTTCTCTGGCATTCAGACTTACTTTGGTGTCCTGTATTTTGTCTTGCAAACCTACTCAGGTTATGCGTATGGTTGGCAGATGTTTGGGGAATTGATGCTCTTTTTGTTTGGATCAAGAGTTTGATTTCATTCGTGTTAAGAATATCATGGATGAAAGAATAAGATAAGTTACATGGAAGCCAAAGAAGTAAGTGAGAATTGCAGTAGGAAGAATTTTGATTAGGGTTAAGGAAAGCTATTTTGATTCAACAGACACTTGGTTTTTGATATCTTGGGATAGAAACTTTCTCAACCTAACTTTTTCAAAATCCCAGATCCTCTAAAACATTATTGACTATAAACTCTAAGGCACCTTAGGAAAGTAGACTGAATCTTTATGAAAACTTAGATTGTTAATGATTTCCTGGTTATGTCTCACATGAATAGATGAAAGAAACTGAAAGCGCCTTTCAGTAGAAGTCCTTGTAAGTGAAGACTCCAAAAGAAGTTTAAGAGAAAACAGCTCAATAATTAAAAAAAATAATTTTGAATTTAGGATTTCATCTGACAGTTTTTCATTTGAAAGTAGATTGCAAGCTTCAGTTGGCATGTCTTTATCTTCTGCATCTTTGAATCACCCACAGTACCTTGCAAAAGCAGATGCTCAGCAAATATTTTCCAACTAAGAAATCAAAATCCAAAGTTTGTATGGAAGGAAGCATCTGCCCTTGACCACAATGTGTGCCATAATAGCTGATCTTCCAGCCATAAATATGGATAGATTACTACCCTATTCATAGTATTGATGAACTGTCAAATCATCTTTGAGCTTCTTTTGTTTGTATGTCCCCGGTTTTATTTATTTTGCACAGATGTGATCTAAACAGTCTTGTTTTTCTGGTTCTTCTTTGAGCACTTTTATATCCTCCTGCTTTCCTCTAGCTGTTTCTAGCATCCATTATGTTCCTTTGCCTTTCTGATTTATCACTCCCGTTTCCTGCTTGTGTTCCGAGAGTGGTGTTTGCTTCATTAGAGGGATTTCCTTGTGGAGAGTTCTGCCCGGAATATGTGATGCAATATGGACAATGGAGAGAGTCTGTTCAGCTGGCCTTTTTTTTTTTTCTTTTCTTCCTGCATCTTTTTTTTTTTCTGCACCTTCAATTAAATATATTTATCACCAACTAGTGTTTCTTAAGGACACTCATGCTCAGCACATTTTATCAGTAACTGCACTTGTCAAAGTAAGACAGTCTTTCCTGAATCTTACGTTGTTTACACAAGACTACTTCGACAGTTAATTTTCAAAATGGCATTTCCTTTGGTCCTTTCTTCCACTAACTCTCTCCTTAAAAGCACAAATCCTTAATTCTTCCCTCAAGTTTTTTTTTTTTTATAATTTTTTATTTATGTCTTTGAACAGGTAATGCAAGTGCATCTTATAATATTGAGAGGGTTCAGATATTTTGGAGAGAAAGTAAGTACCCAACCCCCAGTCCAGCCACTGTGAAGTTCACCTGGCAAGGAATTGCTATTAGAACAGCAATCATCTCCATGGATGAATTACACACATACAAGTATAAACATTTTTTTAAGGGCAAAACATAGCATACTTTAAACACCGTTTTGTCATTTGCACCCAAGGTGCACCTTAATTCGGTTATTAATTTACATTCCAAATGCATGTAGAATTAAATGAAATTTTAGATGCTCTGAGAAAGCTTATCATTCAAGGGAAACCAAAGGTGAATTTGTATAGAAATGTAAAGAGTGAAAGGCAATTTGTTTAATTTTTGATTTGCTGAAATTTCTGATTTTTTTTTTTAAACTTTCTATGGACCCTGGAAGAAGACACTTGGGAGATATTTCAGATGTAGAACTACAGAGATCTACAGATCACATTTGATCTACAGGTCAGTCCTAACACTGCCTCAGAATACCCAGCCACATAAATCCATTAAACCCATCACAAGGAGAAATTCTCATCCTGTTTCTCTTTTCGCTTCTGTTTATAAATGGCTTGCACAATCCACAGAGGCCTCCCTAAGTGCCTCAGAGAATCTTTTCTCTCTTGTTTTCAGAGGGTAGCTTAGATCCTTGAGCTACAGCTTAGCCTCTGCTACCACCCAGATAGATCAGCCCTGTGCTGACTTCCAGCAATGAAGCAGGAATGGAAACCTTTCATGTGAACGATTCTCTATAACTGAGATTGCATTAATCCAGACAAAATATCCTTTCTCTCTTTCTATGCTCAGGGAATGGATATGGGCCAAGACTTTGTATTAACCATGTTTAAGCCTATTCTCTAGACTTCAATTTACAGTGTTCAACTGAAGTAGGTGCTTTGTGAGCAGAGTTTTCATGTGACACTTCCTACATGTGTGTGTCATGTGATTAGAAAATAACAGGCTAAAGGGTGACTGGTTTCACATCAAGGTTGTACTAGTTGTGCTAGTTACTGTCATAGGCCTCTTGTGCTATATTTGCATATCACCTGCAGATAGAAGTATGATGAAACTTACACTAACATTTCCTCTTCAAGGGAAATCCAAATTTGCTTAAGTTTGGTGGCTTCCAGAAGGTCAAAGCCTGAGAAGCCCCGTATTTGTTCTCACCCAGAATGAAAGAGAATATTGAGCCACTCTCAGTCATATGGTCCCTACTGTATGAACTTTTGGGAAAATGGGAACAGAAGATTATACAGTCTTCAAAAGAAATTACAATGGAAAATGGCAATAGATATACCTCAGAAGATACAAGCTCAGTTTCTCAGATAACTTTCAGTGATATTCCTTTATTCTTTCCCTTATAAATCGTCATCATTGTAACTTGCAAAAATTACTGAGTTTAGAATAGACACTATCATATTCATGTACAGTTTTGGCTAAGGAAATACACTTAACTGACGCTTCCTGATAACTGAGTCATTGTCATAATCCATCAGGTAGCCTTCCTCCATTTACTCAAAGTATTACCTATAGAGTCAGCCCTTTACTCACTGGGGCAATCCTTGACAGTTTATCTAAAATATGCTTTGTATCAAATATAGTACTGACTTAGAATGGTTAGGAAAATTACATTAGACCATGTTGCTAAAGCTCTTGAATTCACAGTACTGTCTAATAAAAATATAATGCTAGTCACAAATGTGAGCTGCAAATATTTTTTAGTTTCTTATGCTTGAATTTCCTAGTTTTGCATACTCACACACATTTCTGAGTAGTATTTTTCAATAATATTGATGGTTTTTAATAGATTTTTCTTTTTAATTAATAAGCCATGGACTTAAACAGTAATGGCAATATTTGATTTGATTGAGTAAGAGAATTTAGTCATAGATCTTTCTTTTCTATTATGCAATCGGAGTGATTGCTTCACTGATGGATTCTTATTAGATCTGCATTGCCACTGAGAACAGTAAATGTGGCACTAGAATATCAACTTTGTTAGAAATAAACAAACAAAATTGGGCATTTTTATGTAGTGTTTTAACTGGTTAAACAAAATAATATGAGAGTTCTGTACAAACTGTAAAAGCTATACAAATGTTAGTTGTTGCTAATATTGTTGTTAATGGTCTATAGCAGCTTTTACTATCTATTTCATATACTGTTTACCCATGACAAGATATTTGGGAGAAACCAATGAGGAAGTAGATGCTTCCCACACCATGTAAATCTCAAAGTAGTAGGTATTTTTTGATAAATCATAATCACTATCTTGGAGAAGGAAATGGCAAACCCACACCAGCATTCTTGCCTGGAAAATCCCATGGACAGAGGAGCCTGGTGGGCCAGGGGGTTGCAAAAGAGCTGGACATGACTTAGTGATTAAACAATTATCACTATCTACAATTTTTTATGTGGTATTATCTTTGTATTATACATATGCAAAATAAAAAATATTTTGTATGGATCGTGTGGTCAGATGACAGCAGACAAAAATTATTATGCACTCTTATGAATAAGATATTCTCATCATAATAGAAAGTGCTCAAGGAATATAATAGATCTTAGAGTTTACTATGAGGACCTTTAATATGCCTTTTGTTCCATTCCATCCAAAATGCTCCACATGGAGCATTTACCAAAACTGGATACACACTAGGACAGAATTCAAGTCTCAAGTTGTGAAGGATTAGAGTCACCAAGAGTTGATTCTAAGGCATAATAAAGCTAGAAATAGGTAACCACATTTCTCAAATTAAAATGACAATACTTTTAAATAATGCATTGATCAAAGAACAGAAAATTGGAAAACATTTTGTGCTGCATAAGTTCAGTTAAGTTACTCATTTGTGTCTGACTCCTTCCGACCCCATGGACCGCAGCACGCCAGGCTTACTTGTCCACCACCAACTCCAGGAGCTTACTCAAACTCATTGAGTTGGTGATGCCATCCAACCGTCTCATCCTCTGTCACCCGCTTCTCCTCCTGCTTTCAATCTTTCCCAGCATGAGGGTCTTTTCTAGTGAGTCAATTCTTCGCTTCAGGTGGCCAAAGTATTGGAGTTTCAGCTTTAACATCAGTCCTTCCAATGAATATTCAAGACTGATTTCCTTTAGGATGGACTGGTTGGATCTCCCTGTAGTCCAAGGGACTCTCAAGAGCCTTCTCCAACACCACAGTTCAAAAGCATCAGTTTTTTGGTGCTCAGCTTTCTTTATAGTCCAACTCTCATATCCATACATAACTACTGAAAAAACCATAGCTTTGACTAGATAGATCTTTCTTGGCAAAGTAATGTCTCTGTTTCTTAATATGTGTATAGATACATGTATACATATAGCTGATTCACTTTGCTGTACATCAGAAATGAACACAACACTGTAAAGCTGCTATACTCCAATAATTTTTTTTTTCAAAACATTATTGTTGACACAGGAAAGATGCATTCGTTAGGGAGGCTGATCTAATAGTTCACATTGTTTGACAGTATACACATTCATGTAGGTGGAAAGGCTAGGACAGCTACATAATGTCATATTTTAACAAGAATAATAAAATAGTTCAACTATCAAATAATTGCACATTATTTACATTGTATATCATCTACTCTTACTTGCATTTTAAAAATGTTTGTGTCTATTCAAAAGCATCAATTCTTTGGTGCTCAGTTTTCTTTATAGTCCAACTCTCGCATCCATACATGACTACTGGAAAAACCATAGCTTTGACTAGACAGACTTTTGTTGGCAAAGTAACATCTCTGCTTTTTAATATGCTATCTAGGTTGGTCATAGCTTTTCTTCCAAGGAGCAAGCATCTTTTAAATTCATGGCTACAGTTACCATCTGCAGTGATGTTGGAGCCCCCCCAAAATAAAGTCTGTCACTGTTTCGATTGTTTCTCCATCTATTTACCATGAAGTGATGGGACCAGATGCCACGATCTTAGTTTTCTGAATGTTGAGTTTTAAGTCAACTTTTTCACTCTCCTCTTTCATTTTTATCAAGAGGCTCTTTAGATCTTTGCTTTTTGCCATAAGGGTGGTGTCATCTGTATATCTGAGATTATTGATCTATCTCCTGGCAGTCTTGATTCCAGCTTGTGCTTCATCCAGCCCAGCATTTCTCATGATGTACTCTGCATATAAGTTAAATAAGCAGGGTGACAATATACAGCCTTGATATACTCCTTTCTTGATTTGGAACCAATCTGTTTTTCCATGTCCAGTTCTAACTGTTGCTTCTTGACCTGCATACAAATTTCTCAGAAGGCAGGTCAAATGGTCTAGTGTTCCCATCTCTTGAAGAATTTCCCACAGTTTTTTGTGACCCACACAGTCAAAGGCTTTGGTGTAGTCAATAAAGAAGATGTTTTTATGGAACTCTCTTGCTTTTTCTGTGATCCAACAGATGTTAGCGATTTGATCTCTGGTTCCTCTGCCTTTTGTAAAGCCAGCTTGAACATCTGGAAGTTCATGGTTCACGTACTACTGAAGTCTGGCTTGGAAAATTTTGAGCATTACTTTGCTAACATGTGAGATGAGTACAACTGTATGGTAGTTTGAGCATTCTTTGGCATTGCCTTTCTTTGGGACTGGAATGAAAACAGAACGTTTCCAGTCCTGTGGCCACTGCTGAGTTTTCCAAATTTGCTGGCATATTGAATGCAGCATTTTCACAACATCATCTTTTAGGATTTAAAATACCTCAAGTGGAATTCCATTACTTCCACTACCTTTGTTTATAGAGATGCTTCCTAAGGCCCACTCGACTTTCGCAATCCAGGATGTCTGGCTCTAGTTGAGTGATCACACCATTGTTGTTATCTGGGTGGGTCATGAAGATCTTTTTTGTATAGTTCTTCTGTGTATTCTTGCCACTTCTTAATATCTTCTGCTTCTGTTAGGTCCATACCTTTTCTGTCCTTTATTGTGCACATCTTTACATGAAACGTTCCCTTTGGTATTTCTAATTTTCTTGAAGAGGTCTCTAGCCTTTCCCATTCTATTGTTTTCCTCTATTTCTTTGCACTAATCACTGAGGGAGGCTTTCTTATCTCTCCTTGCTATTCTTTGGAACTCTGCATTCAAATGGGTATATCTTTCCTTTTCTCCTTTGCTGTTAGCTTCATTTCTTTTCTCAGCTATTTGGTTTTTTTTTTTTTTTTGAAATTTGATGTTTATTTATTTATTTATTTATTTCCATTCATTTTTATTCATTGGAGGTTAATTACTTTACAATATTGTAATGGTTTTTCCCATACACTGACATGAATCAGCCATGGATTTACATGTGTTCCCCATCCCGATCCCCCCTCCCACCTCCCTCTCCATCCCATCCCTCTGGGTCTTCCCAGTGCACCAGCCCTGAGCACTTGTCTCATGCATCCAACCTGGGCTGGTGATCTGTTTCACCCTTGAGAGTATACTTGTTTCAATGCTATTCTCTCAGAACATCCCACCCTCGCCTTCTCCCACAGATCTAAAAGTCTATTCTGTACATCTGTGTCTCTTTTTCTGTTTTGCATATAGGGTTATCATTACCATCTTTTTAAATTCCATGTATATGCATTAGTATACTGTATTGGTCTTTATCTTTCTGGCTTTCTTCACTCTGTATAATGGGCTCCAGCTTCATCCACCTCGCTAGAACTGATTAAAATATATTATTTTTAATGGCTGAGTAATATTCCATACTGTATATGTACCACAGCTTTCTTATCCATTCGTCTGCTGATGGGCATCTAGGTTGCTTCCATGTCCTGGCTATTATAAACAGTGCTGTGATGAACATTGGGGTACACGTGCCTCTTTCAGATCTGGTTTCCTTGGTGTGTATGCCCAGACTAGGGATTGCTGGGTCATATGGCAGTTCTATTTCCAGTTTTTTAAGGAATCTCCACACTGTTCTCCATAGTGGCTGTACTAGTTTGTATTCCCACCAACAGTGTAAGAGGGTTCCCTTTTCTCCATACCCTCTCCAGCATTTATTGCTTGTAGACTTTTGGATAGCAGCCATTCTGACTGGTGTGTAATGGTACCTCATTGAGGTTTTGATTTGCATTTCTCTGATAATGAGTGATGTTGAGCATCTTTTCATGTGTTTGTTAGCCATCTGTATGTCTTCTTTGGAGAAATGTCTATTTAGATCTTTGGCCCATTTTTTGATTGGGTCATTTATTTTTCTGGAATTGAGCTGCAGGAGTTGCTTATATATTTTTGAGATTAATCCTTTGTCTGTTTCTTCATTTGCTATTATTTTCTCCCATTCTGAGGGCTGTCTTTTCACCTTGCTTATAGTTTCCTTTGTTGTGCAAAAGCTTTTAAGTTTCATTAGGTCCCTTTTGTTTATTTTTGCTTTTATTTCCAATATTCTGGGAGGTGGGTCATAGAGGATCCTGCTGTGATGTATGTTGGAGTTTTCTCAGCTATTTGTAAGGCCTCCTCAGACAACCATTTTGCCTTTTTGTATTTCTTTTTCTTGGGAATGGTCTTGATCACTTTCTCCTGTACAATGTCATGAACCCCCATCCATAGTTCTTCAGGCACCCTATCAGATCTAATCCCTTGAATCTGTTTGTCACTTCTACTCTATAATCATAAGGGATTTGATTTAGGTCATACCTGAATGGTCTAGTGGTTTTCCCTACTTTCTTCAATTTAAGTCTGAATGTGACAATAAGGAATTCATGATCTATGCCCCAGTCACGTCCCGCTGCTGTTTTTGCTGACTGTATAGAGCTTCTCCATCGTTGGCTGTAAAAAATATAATCAGTCTGATTTTGGTGTTGACCATCTGGTGACGTCCATGTGTAGAGTCTTCTCTTGTGGTGTTAGAAGAGGGTGTTTGCTATGACCAGTGTGTCTCTTGGCAAAACTCTATTAGCCTTTGGCCTGTTTCATTTTGTACCTCAAGGCCAAATTTGCCTGTTACTCCAGATATCTCTTGACTTCCTGCTTTTGCATTCCAGTCCCCTATAATGAAAAGGACATCTTTTTTGGGTCTTAGTTCTAGAAGGTCTTGTCGGTCTTCATAGAACCATTCAGCCTCTTCAGCCTTACTGGTTGGGGCATAGACTTGGATTACTCTGATAGTGAATGGTTTGCCTTGGAAACGAACAGAGATAATTCTGTCATTTTTGAGATTGCATCTAAATAGTGCATTTTGGACTCTTTTGTTGACTGTGAGGGCTACTGCATTTGTTCTAAGGGATTCTTGCCCTTAGAAGTGTGGATATAATGGTCATCTGAGTTAAATTCACCCATTCCAGTCCATTTTAGTTCACTGATTCCTAATATGTTGATGTTCACTCTTGCCATCTCCTGTTTGAACACTTCCAATTTGTCTTGATTCATGGACCTAATATTCCAGGTTTCTATGCAATATTGCTCTTTACAGCATTGAAGTTTACTTGTTACATCCTCACTAGTTACATCCACACTGGGTGTTATTTTTGCTTTGGCTCCATCTCTTCATTCTTTCTGGAATTATTTCTCCATTCTTCTCCAGTAGCATATTGGACACCTACTGACCTGGGGAGTTCATCATTTAGTGTCCTATCTTTTTGCCTTTTCCTACTGTTCATGGGGTTCTCAAGGTAAGAAAACTGAAGTGGTTTGCCTTTCTCTGCTCCAATGGACCACGTTTTGTCAGAACTCTCCACCATGACCCATCCATTTTGGGTGGCCATACACAGCATGGCTCATAGTTTCATTGAATTAGACAAAGCTGTGGTCCATGTAATCAGATTGGTTAGTTTTCTGTGATTGTGGTTTTCATTGAGCTGAATAATTGATACTAAAAAAGAAGAGTTAAAATATCCAAAATATCCAAATATTTTAACTGTACAACTTATAAGGATAGAAAGAAAAGCATTAAGTTAAAACCAGAAAAAGTGGAAGGAAGAAAATCACAAACTTAAGAACAGAAATGAATGAAAAACATGGAAGTACAATAAAGTAAATTTTTTAAAATTTGGTTCTTCAAAAAGCTATTATAAAGCTTTAATACCTGTCAAGATAAGAAAATAAGAAAGACAAGAAACATCCTACGGACATTAAAATGTTAACAGAGAACGTTATGAATGACTTTCTAATACAAACAAAATTTGAACATTTAGGTGAAGTGAACATATTCCTTAAGAGACTACAAAACTAAAGAAAATATCATTGAAATAATTTTATATTTATTAAATATGTTAAATATGTATTTTAAAATCTCTCACAGAAACTCCAGGCTCAGATGGCTTCACTAGAGAATTCTTTTAATTATTAAGAAAGATGACACATATATCTTACACAAGCTATTTCTGAGAATATAAAAAAGAAACCTCCTCAACTTGTTTATGGATATAAACAGATGCAAAATTCCTAAGAAAATATTAGCAAATCAATTTCAATTGTATATGCAACAAACTGGATTCTTCTCAATACAAAAAAAAAGTTGTTTTAAAATTCAAAAGCCAGCTACTGTAATTTACCACTTTAATAGCAATGAAAAGACACTAATCAGATGGTCATCTGAATAGACGGGGAGAAATAAAGCATTTGATAAGATCCAACAGTCATTCATGATAAAAATAAAGCAAAACTCTTAGCATACTTGGAATAGATGAAAACTTCCTAACTTGATTTTAAAAAATGCAGAAAATTAAAACCAACAATTTATAAGTGTAAAAACATCTAATACCTAGGAATGAAAAAGTAGTTAAATTGTTACTCAGTTCTGTCTGACTTTTTGTGACCCCATGGACTGTAGTCCGCCAGGCCCCTCTGTCCATAGAATTCTCCAGGCAAGAATACTGGAGTGGATAGCCATTCTCTTCTCCAAGGGGATCTTCCTGACTCAGGGATCGAACTTGGGTCTCCTGTATTATAGGTGGATTCTTTACCATCTCAGTCACTAATGAAAATTGTGCAAGATCAACACACACACATAGACACACACACAAACCCATTAAATCTTCAGATAAATTAAAGAACCAAATAAATGAAAGAGTTAATCATGTTTACGGACTGAAAGAACTTTTATTGTTAATATGGCAGTTTTTCCCCCAAGTTGATCTAAGGAACAAATGCAATCTCAAATGAAAATCCAGCAAACTTTGAGGGTAAAATTTGAGCAAGTTTATTCTAAAACTTACATGGACAAGCAAAAGGCAAAAAAAAAAAAAAAAAAAAGCTCAAATATATTGAAGAAAAAGAACAGTGGTGTATGGCCTGTTTTGCGGGATGTTAAGGCTTATTATAAAGCTACAGTAATTGTGACAATATGGGATTTGCATAAAGTTAGACAAATAAACCAATGGGATCAAATAATCTAGAAGTGAAGTTGCTCAGTTGTGTCTGACTCTTCGCGACCCCATGGACTGTAGCCTACCAGGTTCCCCATCCATTAGATTTTCCAGGCAAGAGTACTGGAGTGGGTTGCCAGACCAATATCTAAACTGAAATATGATTTTTGACAAAGGTGGAATTACTCTGTGGAAAAATAGAACTCTTGATCCCTATCTGATACAATAATTAAAAATTAGTTCTAGGTTAGTTGTATATTTCAATGTAAAAGGTGAAAGAAGAAAGCCTTTATACAGTAAAATATAGAATATTTTTATGGCCTTACATTAGGCAAAAATGGCTTAAATAGGAAATAAAAAGACCAAAAAATAAAAGAGTATCAGAAAATTGGGATAAGAACTTATTATTTGTCCAAATACACCATTAAGAGACTGAAAACATGAGTTACTGAGTGGGGGCAGATATTTGTAATCTGTAATACCAACAAAGCTCATACCAAGAAGAATAGCACAATACATTTAATTTTAAAAAGTATCCATCGTTAGTCATCTGGAATGCATATTAAAGCCACATTAGGATACATCTCTATAAAAACCAGAAATTGCCACCAGTTGAGAATCACTGGTTTCCATGATATGGAATTTTGGTTTTAAAGTTTATCTTTTTGGACAAAGATTTCTTCATGTAAAGTGATAACAACATATACTCAAAACTGTTTTATTTTTACTTTGTTTTACAAGCCAACTTCAGAAGTTAAGTTCTATTTTTTGGATGTTTTTAAATGAAAAAAAAAAAAAAATCCACCCTACATTCCAGGCAATGGATAGAAGGGATTTAACATTTGGAAAACACATTTTAAAGCTTGAGGCCAGGTTATAACTCTCACTCAACCAATGTGTGTTTTATAGTTCCCATTTGTGGAATAATGTGAAAATATACTCAAAAATTTGTCACTATAATGTTTCAGTTCAGTTCAGTCGCTCAGTCGTGTCCGACTCTTTGCGACCCCATGAATCGCAGCAGGCCAGGCCTTCCTGTCCATCACAAACTCCCAGAGCCTACTCAAACTCATGTCCACCGAGTTGGTGATGCCATCCAGCCATCTCATCCTCTGTCGTCCCCTTCTCCTCCTGCCCCCAATCCCTCCCAGCATCAGGGTCTTTTTCAACGAGTCAACTCTTCACATCAGGTGGCCAGAGTATTGGAGATTCAGCTTCAGCATCAGTCTTTCCAATGAACACCCAGGACTGATCTCCTTTGGGATGGACTGGTTGGATCTCCTTGCAGTCCAAGGGACTCTCAAGAGTCTTATCCAACACCACAGTTCAAAAGCATCAATTTTTCAGCACTCAGCTTTCCTTATAGTCCAACTCTCACATCCACACATGACCACTGGAAAAACCATAGCCTTGACTAGATGGACCTTTGTTGGCAAAGTCATGCCTCTGCTTTTTATAATGCTATCTAGGTTGGTCATAACTTTCCTTCCAAGGAGTAAGCGTCTTTTAATTTCATGGCTGCAGTCACCATCTGATAAAAGTGAAAGAGGAGAGTGAAAAAGTTGGCTTAAAGCTTAACATTCAGAAAACTAAGATCATGGCATCTGGTCCCATCACTTCATGGGAAATAGATGGGGAGACAGTGGAAACAGTGTCAGATTTTATATCTGGGGGCTCCAAAATCACTGCAGATGGTGGCTGCAGCCATGATCTTAGTTTTCTGAATAACTATCAAATTTAACTTTGCTATTGAAACCATTGGCAGTGTATTCTTTACCACTGGAGCCTCCTGGGAAGCCCAAAATCGAGGGAGGAACAGCCAAGAAACCACTTGAGGCAAGAGTAAAGGGACTGGAGAAGTTCATCAAGACGAGGAGACCTACAACCTGAGATGCACACACTCTGATCCCATCAGCAACCCCACCCTTGAACTTCTGCTATAAAACTCCTCAACAGATCCTCCTGGGTTACCTTACTTTTTCAAGGTAAGAGCTCCCTGTCCCCCTTTGCCTGGCAAAACAATAAAGCTATCCTTTTCTGGGGGCTTCCCTGGTGGCTCAGATTCTGAAGAATCTGTTTGCAATGCAAGAGATCTGGGTTCTATCCCAGGGTCGAGAAGATTCCCTGGAGAAGGAAATGGCAACCTACTCCAGTATTCTGGCCTGGTGAACCCCATGGGCAGAGGAGCTAACTCTGTTGCTGAGGTGAGACTTGGCATCAGTGTACAAGTGTACAGAAAAGCTTAGCTTTCAGCATCACTTTGTTGTTCAGTCACTAAGTTGTGTCCAACTCTTTGCCACCCCACGGACTGCAGCATGCCAGGCTTCCTGGTACTTCACTATCTCCTGGAATTTGCTTAGGTTCACATCCATTGAGCTGATAATGCTATCTAACCAACTCATCCCTCTGTTGTCCTCTTCTCCTGTCTTCAAGCTTTCCCAACACTATGGTCTTTTCCAGTGAGTCAGGTCTTTGCAACAGGTGGCCAAACTATCACTTCAGCTTCAGTCCTTCCAATGAATATTCAGGGTTGATTTCCTTTAGGATTGACAGGTTTGATCTCCTTGCAGTCCAAGGGACTTTCAAGAGTCTTCTCTAGTACCACAATTAGAAGGCATCAATTCTTTGATGCTCAGTCTTCTTTATGGTCCAACTCTCACATCCATACATGAGTACTGGAAAACCACAGCTTTGACTATATGGACCTTTGTTGGCAAAATAATGTCTTTGCTTTTTAATATGTTATCTAGTTTGGTCATAGCTTTTATTTCAGCATCACTAGGTTAACATAAAATAATTCTTGGACCAGAGATTTTCCTGTTATTTTTGTTATGTTTTTAATATTTTGGTCGATATCTATTAATTATCAAATATATATTTATAAATGCACACATTCAAGTGCCTAGTATAATACTTATATTCTTGTTTTGTACATATAGAAATTGTACTATTGACTTTGAAAGCCTGAACTCAATTATTAAAGCATTTGCTAATTTGAAAACAATTTTTAAGACTTTCAAAGTCTCAAAAATTTCATTCTTTTTTCATTTTTATCCTTTTGTAAAACTTCACAACACTCAATTTTGAATTCTTGCAACATAAATGCCTAGGGCAAACTATATTTTACACTACTATCTTAGGATTGTAAAGGCCTGAGTGTAGGGTGTAGGAACATATGGTTGTGGGAAGAAATAGCATCAATTACTGAAAGTTCTTCGGAAAGTACCAATTATCCTAATAACTTGAGAGTTCCCTTTCCCCTCTCTGTGAAAACTGTCCAAACATTATATACAATATACTTCCCATTTGGACAATGTTGGTACAGAGAGAAAAATGGGCTTTGAAATTAGGTAGACAGATGACCTTGGTTTTAAATGCAGGCTTTCTACTTAGCATTTGTATGCTGCTAGGAAAGTTCTTGGTTTCTCAGAATGTCAAGTTACTCATTAATTAAATCTGGAGATTATATATCATTTACCCTTCTTTTCAGTTAGAATAATGAATGGGAGATCCACAAAGCTTTTCCTAATAGATGTAAATATGAAATAATTATAAAATTTCTTATTCTTCCTTAATCTTTCCTATCTGCTTGGATACTCCTTGCAGTCCTAAAAGGTGTTTTGCCTCCTGGCTCCACTTCTCTTCTTTAATAGCCATTCCTCAGACTTTTCCCTTTAAATGCTTACTGTGAGAATTCCCTTCCCTTCAGCTTTTAAAATTTAACATAGATTAGCAGAGTCTATCCCCTAATTTCTTAATTGCTTGTACTAATTTCCTCTTCCACTGAGAAGCAGTTATATAGTCCTTTAATATGAAATCCACTTCAGCTCCCTCACTTTTTTCTAAAAGTTAACATGTTCCTCCCAAGGATCTGTGTGATTTTTATGCCCCTTGGTATTTCAGCAGTATTTCCACCAGCTCAGAATGCGTTCTGCTGTTACCTATTTTCCTTTTTACATGAAAGCTCAGTGGAAAAATAATGCAAGACCTCCAAGCTGAGTCTGAGATGTTGAAACTGTAATTGAGATTGGGGCTTGAACCTACGCGGCAGGGACAAGTTCCAGCCATCGTTCAGAGGGGAACTGTAGCCAAATAGGCAAATAGAGACTATGCCCTTTGAGGCTCCACATTGGGCACCAGAAAAGTTGTTGCAGGAAAGGGAGTGGGGCATGAGCGGATGGTCACATCCCAGGTCATATCTGAGTCCCCGGGGAGGCCACCAAGTGTAGGTTCTTGACTGAGTGCAGGAGAGAATTCAAGAGTGAGCCATAGTACAGTGAAAGAAGGAGGGAGAAAACACACTCCACAGACAGAATGTGGGTCGTCTCAGGAGTCAAGAGAGGCATGAGAGGCCCCAGGGTTATGGGGTTGTCAGTTTTTATAAGGTGGGTAAATTTATAGACTAATGAGTGGGAGGAGTTGGCCAGCTATTTTGGGGGGAAGAGATGGGAATTTCTAGGAATTGGGCCACCACTCTTATGGCTAGCCTTGGATCTGTCAGGCCAGGTGTGACATTTAGTGTGCTTATGTATGTGTTAAACAATGAACTTATGCTGAGGCTCAAGGTCTAGTGGAAGTCAACTTATCTGCCATTTTGGACCTATTTGCTTCTAATCCATTTATGTCACATCCTTGGGCTATGCCATTCTTTTTAAAGCTTGGGCCCTGCCCCCTTCCCTCCTGTTTTAATGCCAAGTGGTCCTTAGAACAACCCAGCCACTCATGTCATAATGTCTTGATAAGCCTTGATGTTTCTACTTAGGTAGAATAGACTGACTTTCTTAGACTTGTGTTTCTAAGATCTATTTCTTATGAATAACTATTCTCTGCAGCAATATGAGTTGGTGAGCAGAGAAGAACATATTGGTTGTGCAATGAGACATCAAACCAAAAATATTCTATGTGATTCAATAAACAGTATATGACAAATGTCTTAAGATGACTCTGTATTTTAAGGCTGATCTTCATAGTGTTTTTAAGAGAGAAGAGAACATTCTTCGCCTAATTACAATTTGCCTGTAACTTGATGTTATCGCTATGGGTGTTTGCAACAATGAATCCACACCTCCTTTGTTGCCAGCCCCTGAGATGCTTGGCTTCTGGTGCCAAAACTCTTCTTGAGGACTCCCAAGTCAAGTGCCTTGAGAAGCACATGCATCAGTTTAAGAGATCCATGGAAATATAAGTCAAAATATATTTCATTCGAATACTAAAAGTAGTTATTTTCAAATAACCAAAATGGAAAAAATAATGGCTGTCTTTGATTATGTAATAAAAGCAGGGGAAAAAAGATGAGCTAAATATATGAGTTTAAGGAACTAGGATTCATTTCTCAGAGGGATCTGACTCAACTGCTTGTCAAAGGAAAAGAAAACGTTACATTTAAGTTAGTTTGTTCAAATTGGACAGGGATTTTTAAAAGCTGTTTCAAAGTAAACTTTACAATGAGCAAATTTCAGAAATAATCTCATGAAGTATATTTAAGGAAGCACGGAATGCGGCTATATTCTTCAGTATAAAACAATATTTTACTGCCCAAACAAGTGTGGTATTTGCTGAGATACTGAAAGTTATCTTGCTTTATCAACAATTACATCTTTATCTGTATAGCCCTCTTTGAAGGGCAGATGGGAAAAGCTCCAGAGTGACACCAAAGCCCAAAGTCTGCCACTTGTAGGCTAGGTTTGCATGAGGTAATGGAGTAAATGTATAGCTGTGTAGGGGTGGGGAGAGATAGCCCAGAGTGCCTTGTAATACTGCTTAATTATTAATAATAACTGCCATTTCTTCAACTTTATAAGTAACATCTCTTGTTCTTTCAGTACATTTCTAAGGTAGACATTAAGAATCACAATTTACAGATGAGAAAACAGATCAACTAGATATGTGACTTGCATTTTCAATACAGACTGTAAGGCGTCAGCAGGATTTGAACCCAGGGTTCTCTAATAGATCTTCTCTTTCCACTCTACCATGCTTCCTCCACATTATATACATTATTATATGCAGTAATATACCCTCCTTATTATATTATTCATATAATATAATGGCTTCCCTCATGGCTCAGTCGGTGAAGAATCTGCCTGCGATGTGGGAGACCTGGGTTTGAACCCTGGGTTGGGAAGATCCCCTGGAGGAGGGCATGGCAACCCACTTCAGTATTCTTGCCTGGAGAATCCCCATGGAAAGAGGAGCATGGTAGGCTGCAGTCCATGGGATCTTAAAGAGTTGGACATGACTGAGTGACTAAGCACATCATATTATTCACAAATTCTGCTAGATACATGCCTCTCTCTGCTTCCTCAGCAGAATGTAGATCTGGACTGAGTCAATGAACTTCCTCAGTGAGTTAATCAGAGTCAGCCATGTTTGAAGGAAAATGGCTCTCCAGCCTCAGAGGGACTGCATGGAGGAGGCAGCAGTCAATTAGAAGACAGCAGGCTCTCAGAGGTGGAGTTCTGCTTGGTCTGGCCATCACTCCTCTTCAGCTTTTGTTTAGAAAGGAATGGGGAAATGGGAGGATCACAGTTAGAAAGACATCTAGGCTTCAGTACAGCCTTTCTGAGTCAGCACAAAGCCTGAATGACCAAGTGCTTATGTACTCAACTTCCCATGAAGTTCTGCATACTCAGTTATACATCTGTTGCGTGTGGGCAGTGGCTTTGCTCAAAGTTGTTTTGCACTTGTCGTAGGATTCCATTTGAGTCACCACAGTGCTTTATCTATCCTTCCCATAACACAATCTTGAATTAATGCAACTAATCCTCCAGAAGGCTGCCATCCAAATATTAGAAGGGAAATTGGATTATTGTTGAATTTCTTTTTTTTTTTTTTAAACTTGAATGCCAATGGCATACTGACTGTTAAATTCAACAAGGGTACACTCTGTATTAGTGATGACTAATTTTTCAAAGAGTAACCAGATTTCAGACCTTATTCTATTCTAAAGAAAGATGAACAAGAATCAGGTGAAAAATGTTGACTAGTTTAAAGAATAGTACAAAAATGATGCACTGTTGCTTTTAAAAGTTCCTTCTCTTAAACACAATTAGGGAATAGTCCAGCAAGTTGTTTGAAAGAGATAAGAAACGGAAGAGGAGTATTAATTCAGCATAACTTTGAGTCCAATAATTGAGGTGAATTTTTTGAAATCTTCAGAGGGTGCAATGAGACATCATTAAACTGAGGAATAGAGGCTACTTCTCTGTCATTTACCTTGTCTCAATCACAGGAATTCCCCAATTTATCAGGTCCTATTGCTCATTATGGGCTTCCCTGGTGGCTCAGCGGTAAAGAATCTGTCTGCAATGCAGGAGCCACAGGAGACACAGGTTCAATCCCTGGGTTGGGAAGATCCCCTGGAGTAGGGCATGGCAACCCATTCCCGTATCCTTGCCTGGACAGAGGACCCTGGCGGGCTACAGTCCATGGAGTCACACGGAGTCGGACACAACTGAAGCAGCTTAGTGTGCATGCATCATTGCTCATTATACCTTTCTCATTATTTGGGTTGTGCCTGTCTTCCTTTGGTGAGCTCTTACGTTGAAGCAAATGATTTTTTATTGTCGGTGGAGTAGGGAGTTGTCTCCACCTTCAAGTGTTTATTTGTGAATTTATGTTTGCTCTCACCTGGAGCTGCAATACTGGGATAACCCCAGTGTGAGAAGGAGAAGTGGAATGAGCAGAACTCAACTGCTATTTCCAGAACTTCAGGGAAGTGTTTTTCTTTTAACTAAGTTCCCATTTTCAATGGAAACTGTAAAAACACATAAAATGTCAAAATAGGAAGTCTTTTAAACTCTCACATCAAGTCTCAGAGAAAAACATTTTGTTAAATTGCATTTCTCAATCTGACAATAACAAGTCAAATGACATGACTCCAAATAGAGCTTTTATCAAAATTTTGCCCTGAACAAGAAGATTTGTGGTTATCACCAATGGTCTACTTGGAGACAGAAAATCAATCAAGAACCAAATGGGTTGGCTTCTTAGAATCTGTTGCTGTATCATTTGATCAGTTTGCTTCTTTAGCAATTAGGACCCTGCTAGTGCATCAGTCTTACCATGAAGCCTTTCGGAGTACGGATATCAGCTGTTAAGTCTCCACAACTCAACCCCAACTTAACCCTGACACTACTTTAGCAGATCTAGGGCATGGCTTGGGGGATCTCGGTTTTAAAGAAATTTGAAGGTAATTCTGGTTGTCAGCCAGATTGAGTTTTGGCTTGATCACTCAGTAGCTATGTGATTCTGAATCACTGAACTCTCATTTCTTCATCTGGATAACATGTGCTAATTCAGATTAAGTAATAAGTTATATTAGAATGTATAAATATAATTTAAAGGTAGCTTTAAACAATCATTTGGTTCATGATTTTAAAGTCTCATCAACTTACTCCTAGTGTATTTGTAGTAACATTTGCACTCAGGTTTACAGAATGAGTGGGGTTATTTATCCTCAGAACTAGGAAAATAATGAACTATTTCTTATCCACAATGTAGTGGAGGGGAAACTTTTCCAAGGATTTTCATCTTGTTTTTTATGTTTAATATCTAACAATGCTCATGATTGCATTGTTCACTAGAACCCAGTGGTTGAGCACATAGACTAAATTCTTGGTGTCTGGGGTTTTGTTCAGATTCTACCACTCTCCATGTATTGACCTTCTATGGTTCTTTAACTAGATATTCTGATTGGACAGATATTTTGTTCTAATGTTCCATTCCATGTATCAATGTATCTTCAGAAATCTTTAAGTTAGTCAAATCTACTGACCTTGCTATAAGTCAGTATATTATACTATCTATTACTTTTAAGACTCAATAGTTGACTTACTATTAGTTACTATGACAGATAGGCTCCTTCTTTTAATATCTTCCATCATTTAATAGTTTTCAAGCTCCTTATGAAAGATGGGAATGCTAGTTTTTCTCTCTTTGGCCTCTCCCTGACTCCCATCTCTATTCATTCTTCTCTCTGCTCTTCCCTGGAGGCTGCCCACAAAGGACTGGATCCCCCTGGCTCCTGTGCCTTCTGCTGCCCTTGAGGTCTGGTCAGTGGGAGGTGTCATCAGGAAAGCAGAGTGTCTCCTACAAGAGCCAGAGCTCTTGTCATGTGGCCACACCCACCTCCCCTATTTCCACCTCTGATGGCATTTGATAACTGTTTTCTCATCTAATTGTTTAGCTCCAGGGCTGGTAATGGTTTCCTGTTGGTGCTAGTTACTGGGTTATTCATCATGTATTACTAGTACTGGCCTAAGGTACTAGGCCAGTACTCACATCTGTATTCACATCTTTGTATTAATATATGTTCCCTTCACCAATATACTTGAATAAACCTTTAGTGTGTATCATCAGTTTCCTCCTGAGACTGATAAACAACAAACATTGTCCTTTATTCAAACCACTGGCTTTGCATCCTCCTGGGCACAGAGGAAGAGGAGATGCTGGTAAATTTTCCCTTCCTAACACTGTCTAAACCAGTGTATTCATGTGAGTAGTAGTGACTACAAAGTATGGAGACCCTGCCTTACACACCCCCCTGGAAACAGCTTCCTTCCAGAATGTAAGAACTTTGGAGGTACTGTGGAGGGTGTGTGGGTGAGGCAATGGTGGGGGGAAAGGATGGTTAACAGATGGTATAGCTATCTATTCACAAAGGGGAGAATTATCACCCACCATCTTCTGTGATATTTCCATTTCTCACAACTTGACCATCCTTGAAACATGAAAGAATCTACAAAAGATGTGCTTGTTGTCATTCTGCAGACATATGTTAGTTGGGTCTTCATCCAGAGAAGTATTTTGTTATTCCCTAAGTAAGTCTTAGGTCATCTCCTATATATTCCTATGCTTATAATGTTACATTAATGTACTGTTTTTGCATCTTTAAAAAATTATTTTTATATACTAATAAGGATTATTTTTCCTGGTAAGGGATTTAAAAGTGAGTTACCTGTTTTTTGCATGTAAATTCTAAAATACCTTAGGCCAGTAATTATGATTAGTCTATTTTACATACATTAAAATGTATCACAGGGATATAATCTTTACGTAAGGTTCAGTTCCCTTCCGAGTATATACTAGGTCGTGTGCTGGGTTAGTTGATCCATATGCAAGTGTGCCCTTCAGCTCTAGGTGTGGAGGTGGAGGCAGAATCCGTTCCAAACACAGGGCAAACATTTGCACATAAAATTTTTAAGTATGAGCATTCAGCTACAAGAAGTAGCAGGGACAAGCCACACGGACAGTTGATAAAAAATATTTTTGAGAAATAGTGGTATAGGCGAGGGTGACATTAGATATTTGAGGAAAAGTAGTATAAAAGTTAGGATTAACCAGGAAAATTTATGGACAGACTTGACTACTGTTCTCTACAGTTTGAGATCATAGTAAAAGGAGACAGCTCTAACAGAGAAATTAGTAAGTGGTGTATAACAATTACTACTTATTTCCTTTAGCATACGCATACCAGTGTCTCAAAGAGACAAAAGAGCAACACCAGGAAATTTGATACTGTGTTCTTTAGGCAAGGAGGAGCTGTTAAGTGTTGTTGGAGCAAGAGGACCTACGCTGTGCTTTATAATTATTTGGAATGATGTGTAGGATTTACTGAATCGAGGATAAGCTGGATGGGGAGATCAATTAGAGAATTGTTGCAGTGGTCTAGGCATGAGGTAACAAGTGCCTGAATGAAACAGTTCGGATGGAATTAACTGTGGGGATGAAGAAGGGCAGACTGTGTTAAAGAAGAATTAACCAAACATGAAGCTGTTTGTGGTAGCTTGGGTCTAGTGAGAGGAAGAGGCCAAAATATTTCTGGGATATTTTAGTCTGTGTTTGGAACAATGGACAGAAAAGAAAAGGTAAATGATGAAGAGAAGAAAACGTAAATGATGAAGAGAAGGTGGGGAGATGGAGGGGACAGTGAAAATGTTTCAATTTTTTAAAAAGTCTTTATTAAATTTACTACTGTTTGTTTTTTTATGTTTTTGATTTTCGGCCCTGAGGCATGTGGATCTCAGCTCCCTGACCAGGAAAGGAACCCACTCCACTGCTTTGGGAAATGAAGTCTTAACCACTGGACCACCTGTGAAGGCTTTTTAAACCACTTGATTTTGAAAGACTGGCAGTATTTGTTGCCTATGAAACAACTGGAAGTTCTGATGTGAAATTTGAAAAACGATAGATGTGAACCTGAGAATCACATGCCTTGAGGGGAAATCTTAAACCATATGGACTACTGAAGTCACTGGAGAAGAGACTATAATGCAGGAAAAGAAATGAGGTAAGGATGGAAGAAAAAATTTTGGAGGACGCTTATCACTTGAGGACTTGGAGAAAAAGCAGGTGCAAAGAGCTTACTTTCCACTTTTAAGCTTTAGAAGTGCTTCCTCATGCATTTCCCAATTTGACCAAGATTACCTTGAGAGGGCAAATGGTACTAACCCCAAGAAAGAAGTGTCCAGGCACTTGAAATGACTTGAAATCTGAAAAAGCTTGCCAAGAGAATCTCAAAAAAGTATATTCCTTCAACAATTAAAAGCTTTAACCAGTAGTAGAACATATTTACATACAGAAAAAAATTAGACTCCCCAAAGTTTTACAGGTTCCACCAAACTTTTAAGGAATAATCATTCCAAATTTGAGTAAATTTTCTGGAGAATAGAAAGTGAGGGAAGAATCCCTGACTGATTCTATGAGATCAGTAATAACCTTGATACAAAACAAGGTAAGGATAGAATTAGAAAGGAAAATTATAATATCCAGTTTCTCATGAATATAGGTGCAAAAATCCTAAACAATATATTTACAAATAGAATTCAACAAATATAAAAAGATAACACATAATATCCAGGTAAGGATTGCATGCATGTATGCTAAGTCGCTTCACTCATGTCCAAGTCTTTATGACCCCATGGACTGTAGCCCGCCAGACTCCTCTGTCCATGGGATTCTCCAGCAAGAATACTGGAGTGGCTTGCCATGCCCTACCTCCAGGGTCTCTTCATGACTCAGGGATAGAACCCACGACCTTGCCTCTCTTACATCTCAAGCACTGGTAGGAGAGTTCTGTGCCATTTCGCTAAGGAAGTCAAAACGTGGAGAAGCCAAGGTTTGCAACAAAGAGAACAGAGAGGGTTATATTTACAAGACAGCCAAAGGAGGAGACAAACCTATCTCAAGCTTGCCTCCCTGGAGGTGAGGGCCTGGGTGTATTTATGGACTAAGGAATAAAGCCACGGGGCATTCTGAGGCGTTGGGGGGTGGGGGTGGGCTGGGGGAAGGTGATTGGAGAAAGGTATGATAATCATCCTTCTGTGCAGATGTAACTAATCTACAAGCCCCGCCCCCCCCCCCCCCCATTCAAAAGGTCATGGAACGGCCACACATGCATGCCCAGTTGGAGGGTCAGTGGTCCTATCGCGTGTTATCCAGTTTAGCTCAAACTAGACGTAGCTGACTCCAAGTTCCTAGAAAATAACTTGGGCAACACCTTGTTTAGGCTCCGTGCCACTTGGAGTGCATGCAAGTGTTAAAATGACCTTGATTAGTGAAAGCAGCTGGAATGGGTTTGACTAATTACAATTTCAAGTTCTCATCTTGGTAATATGCTCTCCATTCCCCCGCTTGGGGAAGATAATAAAATAGTATCTATGTATACATGTACATAGATGTATATTTAAATTAAAAATTCTTTTTACATCTAGATGTTATCCTAATACAAAGCAACTGACTCTTTTTCAGTTATATAGAAAGTGACAGACTGACCATAAGAAACAAAAAATGACAAACTCAAAATGGCTAAAATCAATTTTTTTTGAGCTTTCAACTGACATCAACTGACTGTAAGTCTTTGAAAGGCAGGACAAGACGGGCAATGACAGTGTGGATCTTGGAAAGCTCCCTGGGTGCCCTCTGGGTTTTCAGCAACTCTTTTGGGATTGCGGTTTCCTTTCCTTTCCCAGACTACCCCATTACCTTTTATTCCAAGCTTAAAAGATCGTCTGTTTTCTTAGATTTCAATTTTGCCTGCCTGGTATTCATTTCTTGGCCAGTGTACTTGAAAGTTTCATTTCAAAACTTCTTCAGTGCTTTTTTCATTTCACTGACCTTTAAAGAATAATTACGAACACAACATTCCCTGAGGGTCTCAGGCTATACTGTGGTTTACTCTTTTTTTCACAAGGATGTGCAGAAAGTATACTCTTGGCAAAAGACCTCACACTCACTTCTGAATGCTTTTCTTTGGTTTTCTTTGAGAGTATTTCAAAAGAAAACTCAGCAGTGTCAATTTGAGAATACATGAGAGAAATTGACTCTTTGATCAAGCACATATGAGCCTCCAGAATCACTGGAGTGAAAAACTAGGAAAGCATTGCTTTTTTATTCAATACTTGGTGTGTTCTTCACATTTTCTATCATATTCATAGAAATGGAAGTGAGGCTTAAAGAAATAAAAAATATCAATCACAAACTACCAAGAAGACAAAAAAGTTTTTTATTAACTTTTTATTATTTGTATTATTGTTGTTTAGTCACTAAGTCGTGTCTGACCCTTTTGTGACCCAATGGACTATAGCCCTCCAGGCTCCGCTGTCCATGGGATTTCCCAGGCAAGGATACTCCTTCCACCTCCAGGGGATCTTCCCGACCCAGGGATCTACCCTGTGTCTCCTGCATTGGTAGGTGGGTTCTTCACTACTGAGCCACTTAAGAGGCCTGTTTATTATTTAGGCTGTTATTATTTATCATTTAGGCTCTGTGCTGCTTGGAGGACATCCAAGTGTTGGAAGAAAAGCCTTGATTGGTGAAAGCAGGTGAAATGGATTTGGCTATCAGCCTTTTCATTTCCCAAAACCAACAAACTCAAGCCAATCTTTTTTAAAAAACTTTTTATTTTATATTGATTAATGATGTTGTGATAGTTTCAGGTAGATGGCAAAGGGATTCAGCCATATGTATACATGTATTCAGTCTTCTCCAAGCTCCCCTCCTAACCAGGCAGCATTGAGCAGAGTTCCAGCTGCTCCACAATAGGTCCTTGTTAAGTATCCATTTTAAATACAGCAGTGTCATAGAAAGACATAGGCACTAGGAGGCAGAAGTTTTGTGGGATGTAGTCTAGCATATATGGTGGCGGATATATCTAGTTCCAGAGATGACAGTGCAGGGGACACAAATGCATCCAATGACTCAGGGCACTGGAATTGGGATTAAAAGTTGGGATTCTCCACTGGGGTAATTCTGTAATGTGTGTTTTGGGCATGGTTTCTGAAATATAGCTCCCAACCAGTTCTTCGGCCATCCATGAAATCCTTTAGCAACTCAATATTCTTCCATAAATGTCATTTTTAGAGTTGGTTTCTAAGACTTAGGCCTTTTCAGATACATTAGTGTAACACCTGTTTATGACCCTCACCTGTTCATGAACCACTGATGCAATGAGATAAAGGCTCCATTCTCACTGGGCACTTCCTCTATCTTGAAGCCACCTGGAAAATTTTCAAGATGAAGAACCAAGGGCTGGGCAGGGGCTATCTGGCACAGAAAACTGGAAGTACTGTTGAGAGTGGAAAAGCATTTTGACTATATGACCTTGTCTTTGCTGCTTCATTTCAAGAGTACACTATGATGAATATGATATTTAAAATTTTTCCATGATAATTATTTTAATGGAATGAAAGAGTAATCATATATACTAGGAGACAAGTTGCTTAATTGATACCAAAAATTTGAGAATTAAGTCAGTGATCTGGTACATATTTCCACCTTAACTTCTAATGGGAAAACATTAATTCTTTTTAGCAATGAACATTTGGGATCAAATATAAATAGGTGAGAGTTGGACTATAAAGAAAGCTGAGCACTGAAGAACTGATGCTCTTGAACTGTGGTGTTGGAGAAGACTCTTGAGAGTCCCTTGGGCTGCAAGGAGATCCAACCAGTCCATCCTAAAGGAGATTAGTCCTGGGTGTTCATTGGAAGGACTGATGTTGAAGCTGAAACTCCAATACTTTGGCCACCTAATTCAGAGAGCTGACTCATTTGAAAAGACCCTGATGCTGGGAAAGATTGAGGGCAGGAAGAGAAGGGGATGACAGAGGATGAGATGGTTGGATGGCATCACCGACTCAATGGACATGGGTTTAGGTGGACTCCAGGAGTTGGTGATGGACAGGGAGGCCTGGCGTGCTGTGGTTCATGGGGTCGCAAAGAGTCGGACATGACTGAGTGACTGAACTGAACTGAATAAATAGGTGAAATGATCGAGAATCAGAAAAAAATTCAACTAGTTATTTTCAACTAGTGTGTCTGTCTTTTTTTCTTTTTATTATAAGTTTTTTCCTTTACAAACTTGAAAGGGTCCTACAAAGCATTTGATCAAGCCCTGTTTCACTGTATCTTACTAAGTAATCTGGACTTAGGAAGGTTAAATAAATGGTTCCAATACAAGCATCTGGAGCCTCAGAGTATCTTTTAGCAAGCTCACCTTATTTATTCTCTTATTACTTAAAAAAAAAAATGATTAAGTGTATTTTGCTTCCATTTCTCAAATGAACTGTCTCCATTTAACAATAAGTAATGTAAACTAGTAATTTGAAAAATCGTCCTGATATTGTTCAAGGAAACAAGAGAAGATTGTTAATTGGCTCTCTTCCAATTTTCAGCTCGCCTAACAATTTTCTTGATTTTTGGAAAAATATTTGGAATGATTTAAATTTGTATTGTTCCTTAGTTTATTATCTATTGCTTTTGCAATCTCTCATTTTTCCGAAGCCACCGAAGAAGAGACTTATTGGGCCATGTGCACAGTTAGAAAAGTGATTGCACTTGTTTACAGCGCATGTGGGCCATACAATTCCACAGAATTGTTTGTGAAAAATCTAAAAAAATATTTCAATTGCAAAAACTCAAGAGTCTACCTTGTTCAATGAACACTTTATTTGATATTCCAAAGCCTTGAAAGTTTTATGGCAGAGCTTTTTAAAAATTGTGTAAAATGACAAGACTGTGGGGTTTTAAGTTACCTCTACCTTTTTGGGTAGAAATGATGATAGGTGCAATATACCAAATGTTTAAATTCTCCTTAATTTTAGCATTTTATATTTTACCTGAAGAATTAGTTAAGTAAAATAACAATGCCCGTGAGACATGTGTAATAATCTATAATAAGTTATGATGAGACATGTTTAATTCTGTGAAGAAAATTATGTTTTAAGGCTATTTTGCACCATACTTTAGTATCACATTTTTAATTGCATTCTAAATATATTTTAAAGTTTCAATAAAACCAATTTAATCTTACTGAAAATTTTATTTTTTAATACAGACCATTTTCTTTTAGAGTTATATGTTGCATGTGTGCTCAGTTGCTGTCGTGTTGAACTCTTAACAACCCTATGGATTGCAGCCCACCAGGCTCCTCTGTCCATGAGATTTCCTAGGCAAGAATACTGGAGTGGATTGCCACGCCCTCCTCCTGGGGATCTTCCTGGCCCAGGGATCGAACCCACATCTCTGTGTCTCCTTCATTGGCGTGCAGATTCTTTACCACTGCCTAGAAGATAGATGACTGTAAATAATAAACTTTTACAATTAAATTTTTTTTTACAATTTATTTTTATTATTACAATTTAATTTTAAACAAAATTATTTGTATCAGACAACTTCCCTAATGGCCCGGTGGTTAAGACTCCACACTTTCACTGCAGGGGGCACAGGTTTGTTCCTTGGTTAGGGAACTAAGATCCTGTGTGTCTCAGGGCCAATAAATAAATAAATATTTTGAATCAAGTTTTGTGTTCTCTTTTATGTGTACATATATTTGACATTCTTATTATATTTGAAATAAATTCTTGACTAACTGCTAACCTATCTTCAACATATTTTTCCTTTTTTAAAAAAGACTTTTTATTTTGTACTGTCGTATAGCCAAGTAACAATGTTGTGATAGTTTCAGGAGAACAGGAGAGGGACTCAGCCATACATATACCTATATCCATTCTCTCTCAAACCTCCCATCCCATCCAGGCTGCCATATAACACTGAGCAGTTTCCTGTATTATACAATAGATCCTTGGAGTGATCCACTTTCAATGTAGCAGGGTGTATATGTCCATCCCAATCTCCCTAACTATCCCTTCCCCATCTTCCCCACCTTCAGGCAACCATAAGCTTGTTCTCCAAGACTATGGGTCTATTTCTCTTTTGTCAGTTCATTTGTGTAATTTTTTAGATTCCGCAAATAAGGGATGTCATGCAACATTTCTCCTCTGACTTACTTCACTCAGTATGACACTCTCTAGCTGCATCCATGTTAACTGCAAATGGCATTATTTCATTCTTTTCAATAGCTGAATAATATTCTATTACATATAAGTACCACATCTTTATCCATTCCTCTGTCAATAGACATTTCAGGTTGCTTCTGTGTCTTGGCTATTGCAAACAGTGCTGCAAAAGACATTGGGGTGCTTGTATCCTTTCAGATCATGTTTTTCTCCAGATATATGCCCAGGAGTGGGATTTCAGGGTCATATGGTAGCTCTGTTTTTCACTTTTTAAGGAACCTCCATACTGTTCTCCATAGTGGCTATATCAATTTACATTTCCACCTACAGTGTAGGGAGTTGGTTCCCTTTTTTCCACACCCTCTCCAGCATTTATTGCTTGTGGAGTTTTTGTTCAATATCTATTTTTAAGGAAGGTTACCATAGCAAGAGTAAATAGAAGTTATTTAAACCCAGAAACACAATATCATAAGCAGACTTCTGAATTTTCAAATATTGGAATATTTTCTATTTTCTATCCTTTGGAGTTTTGATTAATATAAAATCATTTTCTTATGTTAAAGTATTAATTTTGCTAGACTTCTTTCACATAAATAATATTATTAAGCTTTGAAGGCTTCCATTATTTCCCAGTAATTTTATAGGAAACAGGGTATCACATGAGGTCAGTGGAGGTTATTTTTAAAAATAGAGTAAAACTAAAATAACTTTAAATATAATTATAGAAAAATTTATTGTGGAAAGTTTGGAAGAAACAGGAAAGTTTAAAGAATATAAAATCTAATTTTACCTCAATAATAAAAATCATCCATGCTTCTTTTCCCTCTAATATTTATATTCATATTATACATACATATATGTACTTATGTATCCTTTAATACAATTAGGGTCATATATATGTATATAGGTATACATATATACATTTCTTTTTATACTGTTAGGATTATATATTTCTGAGTATTTTTTCACTTCATATGTACTCTTGACATTCATATTATTAAAATTTTCATTAAAGCATGATTTTAATGGTTGTAATGAATTCCAGAGCATGGCTCTTCCACTATTTATTTGGTCATTTTCCCATTATGCAACATTTATGTCTTCAATTTTTAACTCTTTGAACTAATACTATGATAGATAGCTTTGCCTTCTTCTCTTAGTATTTTTAGGATATGGAATCACTGAAGCAAAGCCTGTGAATCATTTAAAGCCTCTGGATATATTGCTGCATTGCTTTTGAGAAATGTTTACCTTGTAACACAGCATGTTGTTACTAAGGCAGCTAGCATGACACAATGGGGAGGTGAGACATTGGACCAAACCATCACAAAATGTGTCTCTTTACTGCTGAGTCATTCCTCTGGGCCTTGATATGTCTCATGAATGGGCTGGTTCATTCCCAAGTGGAGACGATAGTTTTCCCTATTTATCTTGCAGAAATAATTAAAGGATTAATTTAGAGAAAAAAGAATTCCCTTTCCACTGTAGTTATGTTATATTAATACCTGGCATTATACATTTTTGTATTTTTTTATTGCTATTTTTCTTTTTTATTAGTGAAGTATAGATTTCACCAGACTTTCTCTATTTAGCAGTTGGAGTGACAGTAACACATGATGCTGAAGATCAATTAAAATTATGAGTTGTGTTCATATTTTTGGCTCCTGAAATCTTATTTTGCAAGGCAGAGATGGTTAATTACTAGTCAATAAATATATTGGCAATAATTAATGATAAAACACATGTGACAAAACAACAACAATGGGAATAGAGATATATTCTGTGGGCTGTTTTCAATAGAGTTGTATAATCTGGTTCTGTATGTTTTTGGTAAGTTTTGCCCAAAATGAAAATATGTTTTGTAATATTGACATCAGGCATTCGAAACACAGCTGCATGCATCGCATTGTTTATAATTTCAATGAAAGCTAAAGTACATTTCCTTTCTGCTAAGGAAGATGGTGAGTGACAATGGTGGGTTGGGATTTCACTCTAGTTTTCCAGATTTCTCTGGGTTTGCTCACACTTGGCAGATAAGTGTGTGTGTGTGTGTGTGTGTGTGTATGTGTGTGTGTGTGTGAGAGAGAGGAAGGAAGACAGGAATTCCTTTCGGAAGAGTGACAATCAGTCTTGGTTGAATGCTAGTTTAGGGCAGATGTTCTTAGCAGAAATCTGCTGTAGTAGATTATAAATGCTTTCTAGTTGCCAGAGCTCAGGCTCACATTTCTTTTTGCCTTAATTTCAAAATGATGATCCTGTTTCAGAAGAAAATAAATAATACCCAGTCTCCCAACATCTCCTGGCTTCCCTTTCTCCCACCCTATCCTTTAGTGAAGAGGGAACACACTTTATTATTACTATGCATGAATTGGTTCCTTTAGGTGAACCGAGTCTTCTTTAAATCTACTAAAATTTCTTCACAGCCACAGTAAATCTTGGAAATGTAATCAAAGCTATGAAAAGTAAGAGATGTCACAAATCTTTTCTAAAAATTTTATGCACTAAGACTATATATTTAGCCCACCTTCTTAGTATCAGTTTTGCTTTTATATTATTTTTGAACCTTAAAATTAACAGCATACTGGTGTGGATATGTGTTTTATTTTTTGATAAGTCCTTTCTTTTGAAAGAAATATTTTTATATCACATATTTGTCCCTAGAGTTGAAGTTACTTTGCTTAAGACTAGATGGCCTCATGCCATTGTATACAGTTTGGCTTTTATGACTTCATGGAAAAAATCATTAAAATTCATTTTTTGAAACATATATTTTTCATTTTTGGAAGGATTTGATATAAATAATCACAGCTTGAGCAATCACCTCATCTCCTTTTCTGCACAGGAAAGAAATAGGCCTCTTGAAATTATGATGCATTTTATGAAAACAAATTTGCCTTTCATTTTTGAATCATCTCATTGTTCAAAAATTTAAACTGTCATTGTATGTCCTAATATAAAAAACAGCAAAGAAATGTTTTGCTTTCCTTTTTAGCCATGAGAAAAATGATGCTGTCCTCAGAATAATAACAGTGAAACTTAATAGAATCTCAGCATAGAATTCTCATACATCCCTTTTTTTCCTTGTACCTCCTCTCACTAAATTGTGAACAAATGTATACTTGAACAAAAGTGTATACATGAACAAATATACTTCAACTGTGTATCTGTTCAGCCTGAGGAAGTCATTTAGTTTCAGGATTCCTAAAGAACGAAAAGTAGCGGAGTTGTCTTTATGATAATATGTGCAAAACATTATTTACCAAAAACAAACAAACTTGAAAGCATTTCAGTCTTAATGTCATGAAGCATTCTGAGATATTGGACTTAATTAAATGTAGCTAAATACTGTTTTCAGATGTTCTTAAGAGAGGCAGGAGACTCTAGGGGTAGTTTCAGAAATGGAAATGGGTTGTCTCTGTCAGATTTTCCATGTGTTGCCTCCACGCATGAGCCAGCAGCGGTCTGTGTTGATTTCCCATTGGAGGGATAATGAGAGGTCGGGCAATGCTCCTGCGAGACAGTGGTTTGTCTCCTGTGACTTACCAACTCTGACAGTCCACACTGCCACATGCTTCAAAGCAAAGCAAACTTTGTCTTCTGTGCATTTCAATTATTGTGCACCACTTACTGTGAAAATAAATGAAATGTCTTCCCAACCTTGGCTAGAAATACAGACTTTTTCAGCAAGGAGATACTGAAAATTATCTCTACCTGTCAGTATCCAGGCCTTGTCTCTAACGAAGCTGAAAAGTATGCCTCTCTGGTTTTCTGAATATTAAGTCAATGTTAAAAATACTGAAGCAAAAAGTTCTTTTTTATGTTATTACATAAACTATGTTAGTTTTTTAAAGAATCAGTTCAGTTCAGTCAGTTCAGTTGCTCAGTTGTGTCTGACTCCCTGAGACCCCATGGACTGCAGCACGCCAGGCCTCCCTGTCCATTGCCAGCTCCCGGAGCTTACTCAAACTCATGTCCGTTGAGTTGGTGATGCCATCCAACCATCTCATCCTCTGCTGTCCCCTTCTCCTCCTGCCTTCAATCTTTCCCAGAATCAGGGTCTTCTCAAATGAGTCAGTTCTTTGCATCAGGTGGCCAAAGTATTGGAGATTCAGCTTCAACATCAGTCCTTCCAATGAACACCCAGGACTGATCTCCTTTAGGATGGACTGGTTGGATCTTCTTGCAGTCCAAGGGACTCTCAAGAGTCTTCTCCAACACCACAGTTCAAAAGCATCAGTTCTTTGGTGCTCAGCTTTCTTTATAGTCCAACTCTCACATCCATACATGACCACTGGAAAAACCATAGCCTTGACTAGACAGACCTTTGTTGGCAAAGTAATGTCTCTGCTTTTTAATATGCTGTCTAGGTTGGTCATAGCTTTTCTTCCAAGGAGTAAGTGTCTTTTAATTTCATGGCTGCAATCACCATCTGCAGTGATTTTGGAGCCCCAAAAAATAAAGTCTGCCACTGTTTCCCCAACTATTTGCCATGAAGTGATGGGACCAGATGCCATAATCTTAGTTTTCTGAATGTTGAGCTTTATGCCAAATTTTTCACTCTCCTCTTTCACTTTCCTCAAGAGACTCTTTAGTTCTTCTTCATTTTCTGCCATAAGAGTGGTGTCATCTGCATATCTGAGCTTATTGATATTCCTCCTGGCAATCTTGATTCCAGCTTGTGTTTCATCCAGCCCAGCATTTCTCATGATGTACCCTGCATATAAGTTAAATAAGCAGGGTGACAATATACAGCCTTGCCGTACTCCTTTTCCTATTTGGAACCAGTCTGTTGTTCTATGTCCAGTTCTAACTGTTGTTTCCTGACCTGCATATAGGTTTCTCAAGAAGTGGATCAGGTGGTCTGGTATTCCCATCTCTTTCAGAATTTTCCACAGTTTATTGTGAGCCACACAGTCAAAGGCTTTGGTATAGTCAATAAAGCCGAAATAGATGTGTTTCTGGAACTCTCTTGCTTTTTCGATGATCCAGCAGATGTTGGCAATTTGATCTCTGGTTCCTCTGCCTTTTCTAAAAGCAGCTTGAACATCTGAAAGTTCACGGTTAATGTAATATTTTTTAGAATAAATAGCCACTGAAAATTCTTATTCTAGTATCAACATAAAAAAACACAGACACACACTCAAAATCTAGTGTGCCTTGCAGAACTGAAACTTGCTAGCTGTTTGATCATTACTTGAATATGCTCTTTATGCAAATAACCAGCAACAAATTGCTATACTACTTCATTTCATTGGACAGTGAGTTGATTATAAAGGAGAAAATGCAGAGTTTGGAGTATTAGAATAGCCTAACTAGTATAAGTAAGGTTGAAGAATGTGTGATAATTACATATATTTATAACTACCCTTGGGAAGTCCTTTGAATCAACTTTAGGAAGGCTGTAAACACTGAATTCCCATTAAAGGACAGAGGGGTACTCTCGCTAGGAAGCAAGAGGAAATAATACCCTCTACAGGTGATGACCGTCCCTCATGTTTTAATTGGGTGGAATGGCCATCTGAATGTCCCACAGGATTTACATTATTGTTTTTATTTCAAAAACAATGTTCCTGTAGCATGTGCGATTGAGTTGTATGAGTAAAATGTGTGTCTAATGGCAGTCTAGCGAATCACTTTTCATTATAGATCTGTGTTTCCCAACAGCATGTCTTTCATCATTACTTCTATTCTCCTTCCAGCTTTCACATTCAGAACCATGCCTTGTGGAAGGTAGCTTAGCTTTGATTACTTCTTTTGGTTATTTTTCTCCTTTCACCTAGATTATAAATTCCTTATAAGAAATGTCAGTGTCAGATGTTTCTGTAAGGTAGTTTTTGTCCAATAAATGATGTTTTACAGGCAGATTAACCCTCAAATATTTGGTGGGGTACTGTTAAGAGAATATATCTTATTTACCTCTTCAATGTATCTTGCTTTGTTTGGTATTCCAGTATTTGACTGTTCTTCTTTGTTTCTCTTTCCTGTCACTACACTTTTCAAATCCCACAAATCCTAGTCTTGGATATTTATTCACTCAACAGATACTGAGTGGCTTCTAAGTGTCAGGAACTGTGCAAAGCACTGATCAATGGGCATAACTCTTTTATATTGTTTCCAATACATATGATTGTTAAGCAATGGTCAGGAAAGGGTCCTTTTACTTCTTATTTTAGACCTGTAGTATGCATGGGAAATGAATTAAAACCTGTGCCCGATTCAACCCATATGTACCTAAATCCCTGTGGGAACATCAGAGGTCATCTTTTCACCCTTGCTCACTGCCAGGTGGGTGGGGAGGAGGGGGGGCGTTGTTATGAGACACCCACGTCCACAAGGGTGGAGAGTTGCCAAATGCTTTGCTGGGTTCCCGCAGAGGCCAAGGTGAGCAGGAAACAGGCTGCAGGAGTGACGCAGGGGAAGCTGCTGGAGCTGCCCGACACCCTCACTTGACACAGGGCTACAGGATTAACGGCCAAGACCATGGAGATAGAGGTTCATGACCTTGAGGGGCCCTTACAAAGTCAAAGGGTTTCTACTGTCCAGACTGCAATTGGTCTTAATGGATAGAAACCTCACCCTCTCCGATAGGCTGAGGATAGGAAAGGGTCGCTCCAGGAGAAATTGAAATCAAGCCAACCAAACTGTTGATTTTTTTCTAGTGACTAGCAGAGTTTTCTACTATCAAGTATGATTTCATACATGCAAACAAGGCCAAAATCCAGCCCCTCATAGTTTGCAGATGAAGACATTTTACTATCAGGCTGGCCTATGAACTTATATTTCCCAATTCCATTGTTTAGAGTTCCACTTTGAAATGCAAATATTTATGTGTGCATGACTTACCAGCTTTGCTTTCTTTAGGACTGAGAGGCCTAGGATTGAGAGGAAATAGAAAGGAGGCGGGAGAGAAAGGAGACATATGTGAGCAGAGAAAGGACAGGAAGGGGAACTGGATAAAGGTCATAAAGACAAATTCAGACTACAAGAGTTTATTAAGAAAATCAGTGTCAAGAACAACTTAATGCGAAGCTATCAGACATGGAAGTGTCATTTTAATCTCCCGTGACATCTGTAAAATGTAAAATAGGTATCTTCATGACTGATGTGTGTGTGCTCAGTCATATCTGACTCTTTGCAACTCCATGGACTGTAGCCTGCCAGGCTCTTCTGTCCGTATTCAGGCAGGAACACTGGAGTGGGTTGCCATTTCCTACTCCAGGGGATCTTCCCAACCCAGGGACTGAACTTGTATCTCTCGTGTCTCCTGCACTGGCAGGTGGATTCTTTACCAACTGCCACCTGGGAAACCCCCTTTATGATTGAGAACACTGATTTCAAGTTTCCTTTAAAGTTAAAAAATCTTGGAAGCATCACTAAGGTAAACAGCAGAGATTTATGTGGGAAATAAACTTTCAAGGAGGCCAGGGATGCTGCCAAAGGAAACACATTTTTCACACTGACCAACACACTCAGTCAGACAGTTATTGTGATTAGCTTGGTTTAACCCATGTAACACATGCCTTTACCCAAACTTGGCCAGCAATCATTGCCACAAGTTCCATGCTTTAATTTTTGCATTTAAAAAACATGTAATACTAATTGGCATTGATGTGTACAGAAGGTTTATTTTACTTGATTACTTCAAATCAGCTATGTCTTTTATTACTATTATTTTATTTTGGTGGCTTTAGTAAGTACAATGAAGGTATAAGTGATTGCGAGGCTACCATTTACCTTCATTCATTCATTCATTCAGTGATTCATCAAGTATCTCAGTTCACTGTGCAAGATGTCAAGAATTTAATGAGGGGCACATCTAGGCAGAGTTGCTCTTAAGCTTTGCAGTTTGTAGGAGACACTGCATTTAATTCGGCTTCCCCGGTGGCTCAGACAGTAAAGAATCTGCCTGCAAGGCAGGAGACCTGGGTTCAATCCCTGGGTCAGGAAGATCCCTTGGAGAAGGAAATGACAACCCACTCCAGTATTCCTGGCTGGAGAATTCTGTGGACAAGAGGAGACTGGTGGACTACAGTCCATGAGATCACAAAGAGTTGGACGCGACTGAGTGACTAACACTTTCACTTCACTTTCAATGCATTTAATCAAATAATTACCACCTTAGAAGCATCTACAAGGGAATCTTGGCCTCAATTTGGGGATCAGGTTGACTCTTTTACTTCTGTGTCTGCATTCTCCGAAAATGGCAAGTGTTGCTTAGAAACCATCTTCAACTTTTATTTCATTTTTATTTTATTTTTAAGAGAAAACACTTATTGTAAGTAGCCAGAAGAACCTATCATAATATTTAAAATAGTACCATTTATTAAATATTTCAATAAAAGCTGGCAATCCACTATAGTAATAGCTGATACAGTGAAACAGCTTGAATTTATTTATTAGTTTTTTAATTAATTTATTTTAATTGGAGGCTAATTACTTGTGGTGGTTTTGGCCATACATCAACATAAATCAGTCACAGTTGCACATGTGTCCCCCCAATCCTGAACCCTCTTCCCACTTCGCTCCCCACCCCATCCCTCTGGGTTGTCCCAGAGCACCAAGTTTGAGTGCCCTGCTTTGTGCATTGAACTTGCACTGACCATCTATTTTACATATGGTAATATAAATGTTTCAATGCTATTCTCTCAAGTCATTCCACTCTTGCCTTCTCCCACATAGCCCAAAAGTCTGTTCTTTACATCTGTGTCTTTTTTGCTGTCTTGCATATAGGGTCATCTTTACCATCTTTCTAAATTCCATACATATGTGTTAATATACTGTATTGGTGTTTTTCTTTCTGACTTACTTCACTCTGAATAATAGGCTCCAGTTTCATCCACCACATTAGAACTGACTCAAATGCGTTCTTTTTTAATAGCGAAGTAATATTCCTTTGTGTATACGTACCACAACTTGCTTATATCCATTCGTCTGCCGATGGACGTCTAGGTGGCTTCCATGTCTTAGCTATTGTAAACTGCTGCAATGAACACTGAGGTACATGTGTCTCTTCCAATTCTGGATTCCTTGGTGTGTATGCACAGAAGTGGGATTGCTGGGTCATATGGGTTCTATTTCCAGTTTTTTAAGGAATCTCCACACTGTTCTCCATAGTGGCTGTACTAGTTTGCATTCCCACCAACAGAATAAGAGGGTTCCCTTTTCTCCACACCCTCTCCAGCATTTATTTTTTGCAGACTTTTTGATGGCAGCCATTCTGAAGCAACTTGAATTTTTTTTTTTTTTTTTAAATGGTACATAGCTTCTTTTCTCTTTTGGACACTCTTAAGTTTGCATTTCAGTGAATACGTCAGAATGTACTGAATGCTATAATTACCACATAGCCACCAATAAATTGATTAAAAAAACCCAAAAAACCACAGAGCAATTATTCATCAATTCCATAAAAAAATTCCAGACCTGACTGGAAACATTTCCTACTGAAGGAGGGGGACTCTAAAGCAGATAATTCTTGATAAGAAAAATGTGTTCCTTTAAAAAATAATCTGTGATTACTTTTCCCTTTCTATGACATTCTGATGCCATTTATTTCTTCTATTTTCTTTGTTCTTTCTTGGTGTTATGTGTGACTAATGCAATTCAGATGGGCCTGTAGCCATGGAAACTATAGAAGGCAGAAATATAAGTCTATTCACTTGGAGGCATCTTTCATATTACCCATACCTGTCAGTTTCTTGGTCACTGATATACTGAAATATACTTTGTTTGAAATTTAAAATGGAAATTGTTGTGATTATTCTTTTATTTTGTCAACTTCCTGCTTCATTCTTTAAACAGAAAAGATTGGTGTTTTATGAATTATTAATGTATCCAGGCTGCCTTGGGAGTACTAAGGGAAAGGTTTCATATTCAGAGATCAGTTTCAGGTTGTGATTTCCATGAAAATGTTGAAAAACTGCACATAACATACCCAACTGGTATGTATTTGTTGAACTACTTACCCCTGGGATTTAGAGCTGTCTTGGGAATAGTTCGTTCAACAAACCCTCTATATAAATTAAAGCACTTGGAAAAGTCATTCATGAGCAGGAGATTATTAACTTCAATGTCATTTGATAATAAGAAATTTACTACTAAGCATTTACTTGGAAAACTGTTTTAGCTTTCATGGGAACCTAAGTTGCACATGTCGGATAGGAACTATTCTATTCTTACTCCATTTTAGTTTCACCTCCCATTTTGCAAATTACTTTGGTCTCTTTTCTAAATGAATACTTTTGTTCATCTCCATTGAAAATTGATTTGGTTCTCTTTCCTACTTTTATTCTTTAGTTTACAGTTTCTTTCATCTGCTTTGATTTTAGTTCATAGCATCACAGAATATTGGAACTGGAAGGGTCTCACCAATAAACCAATTCAACCTGTACATTCTAGGGTGGAGACCGAGTTCTAACCTTAAATGCAATGGTTTTCTCCATGTCTCCTCTCTGATCACAGGCAAGGCACACATAGTCTCTCCCAGAATGAATCCTGACAGTCCCCAAACTTGCTCTTCCCACAGTGTTTCCAGTCAAAGAAACGTCACGAGCACATACTCAATTGTTCAGGCCCAAATTCCTAAGGCCTCTCATGTCTCTTGTCTCTCCCTCTTAGCCTCACATCCCACCCATCAGCCAGTCTCAATTCGTGTCTCAGATCTAAATGTGGAGGCTGTCCTTAGGAAGCCATCCCTACCTCCCATTCCCCAACCCATTGTATCTCCACTAGGACTGGTTTTACTTTGAGGAACTCTTCACCATCTGCAATTGTGATGTGTGTCAATGGGCTAAATCGCCTTCAGTACATTGTAATGTAAGCTTCTTGAGGACAGGGACTATGCATGCTTGTTCATCACTGTGTCTCTAACTGCAGAACTGCTGATGCACAGAACGTGCTCAGTAAATTTAAGCTGAATGATTGAAAAACTGCATTAGCTGAATCACTGAGCAGCTGTGTTGTATGACTATTTAATAGCAAAATTGGAAAGAGCTTCAAAATTCTTCCTAGTGCTTTCCTCACGCTAACAAGCTGCCTCCGAGTGTGCTCTCATTTTGTTCTTACACCTTTAATATTTTGCTTATAAAATTATTTTTCTTTTTCAAATATAACGAGGAATCATGCCTTTACAGAGTTAATTTTATGGAGCTTCACAGATTCCTTGTTTTTTTCTAAATGCTACCCTATCTTCACAAAATCTAATGATGTCATGTTTTCCTGTTCATTCCATGCCTAGTTTCATCCCCTTTCCCTAAAGGGGGAAAAAATAGTTCTGTTATTGTAAACCAGTATCCTTATTTTTGGCTTCCCCTGGCTCAGTGGTAAAGAATCCACCTGCAATGCAGGAGCCACAGGAGATGTGAGTTCAATCCCTGGGATGGGACGATCACCTGGAGGAAGACATGGCAATTCACACCAGTATTCTTGCCTGCAGAATTCCCTGGACAGAGAAGAATGGTAGGCTATAGTCCATGGTGTCACAAAGAGTTGGACATGGCTGAAACAATTGGGCATGCATGTACATCCTTAATTCTTTATCCAGTCCACTGATATATCTTTGGATGGAATAGTTAAGATATTGCAAACCAGGGCTGTTTATTATTTTAGTCTTACAATCCTCTTCTGAGTTCATTCAAGTTATTGGCATAATTCAGTTCCTTGTGTTATAGGACTGCGGTCCCTGTTTTCTTGCTAGCTATTGCCTAAGAATTGGTCTCAGCTCTCAGGGACCAGTCCTTTCTACAGGCAGTTTATAACTGGTGTGAAATTCTAAGCCACCAGAAGAACAGCCCCTTGGATTATTCCTCTGTAACCAGCCAGGGAAAAGAACTCTTTTTTAAAGAGTTCAGCTGATTAGGGCAAGCCCACTTTATATACTTTCCTTCTGCCCTACAACATAACAATCACAGGAGTCGTGCCTTATTATATTCATAGGTTCTGATCACATTCAAAAGAATTATGCATAGCATGTATCCCAGGGTGGAACCCTTAAGAGCCATCTTAGAATTATACCTAAGACTTTACAATTTTCAGTAAGAGTCATAAGTGCTTAGAGTATACAGAGAAGTAAATAAATCAACAGAATCAAAATCCAAGCGCTGATTACAATCAAAAACCTTTTAAGACTGGCATGTTTCCCTTCCCCTCAGCATCTCTATTAAATGTGTCTCATGAGATGCTACTTAAAGTTAACGAAAACATTCCATGAACCCATGAGTTTGGAAAATTTGTCAACTTGTGTTGGTTCTTAATTACAGGGCCCTTTAGAACCTTTCATAATCCTGCAGAATCTTTAACAAGAAGCATTTCCAAAACTTATGTGACCAAAGGATATGTTTTCATGCTAGAGTGTTGGTTATCTGGTTGGCTCACTACGGGGCTATCTAGCTATTTACTACCAGAATTCTTCCTGATCAATCAAATTGTCTTTCTAATTAGGGAAGAGGGGTGTCTGTGGGGGCACCTAAGTGTTTTTAATACCACACCTGCTCCAGAACTGTAGTTCTCAACTCTGTCTTCAAATTAGAATCAATTAAAGAGTTTGTAGAAATAACTAATACCTAGGTCCTAACTTCAGCTCTCTCATATTCATTTCTGAGCTCTGGCCAGCCTGAGTTAGGAAGGACGTCATCCTCATGGTGATCAGAGGCCTGCCACAGGCAGATGTACACGTTGTGCACTGAACAAGGGCACCGACCAGGGTTCAAGTGTGACTGCGCTCCAGCCAGAGAGCCACGTGCTGAGCTGAGCTCAGCCCCAGGAAGGGGTGCCTTTTCCTTTTCACAAAAATGTCATCTGCTCATCAAGCATGTGCTGCTAGTCCACACACAACGAAAGGGAATTCTGATTTCCATCCAGCAGCCATATATGTAGGTGGTGTCCATCAAAATCTAATGCAGGAGATGGGTGAGTAAACTGAGAAGATATTAACCCTGCTTCCCCAGCTCAGTTCTGGAGGAAGATGGTATTTTAAAAGACAGGTTTTATTGTTATTTAGATGTTGCGGCCACAGATCAGGAAACAACTGCCATTGAAATACTAGTTTGTTATGCTCCAAGATTTTAAGAGAAGGACACATGGGCTTGGGGAGGAGGGCCTTGGGAGCGAGGGGAAGTCCCTGAGAGGGTCAGGAGGCAGAAAGGGGAATGTGATGACAGCCTCTATTGTGGTTTCTGTATAAGACATGTAAGCAGGCTGAGGACTGGCTAGTCTGAATTCCTGCAGCAGGCCCTGGGGCTTAGTGGCTTTCCTAAGTCATCAGATGCCTGGCTCTGGAGTGATTAGACCAGGGGCATAGTGCCCAGTGTGAGAACCCAAGACTGGGGTGGTTGCCCTGTGAACTCTTTATTGATGGTTTGCATTGAAAAGTGAGTTCCAGTGAGTTGTTTACTATCTCTGAGAGTTAACTAATTGATCAGGGCAGTCCCTCCATGATCCACAAGTCTCAGCTGTCAAAGCATCTGAATACAGAAAGAAAAGTGAAAGTGAAAGCTGCTCAGTCATGTCTGACTCTTTGCAACCCCATGGACTGTACAGTCCAAGGAATTTTCTAGGCCAGAATACTGGAATGGGTAGCCTTTCCCTTTTCCAGGGGATCGTCCCAACTCAGGGATTGAATCCAGGCTCACTACGGGGCTATCTAGCTATTTACTACCAGGATTCTTCCTGATCAATCAAATTGTCTTTCTAATTAGGGAAGAGGGGTGTCTGTGGGACACCTAAGTGTTTTTAATACCACACCTGCTCCAGAACTGTAGTCCTCAACTCTGTCTTCAAATTAGAATCAATTAAAGAGTTTGTAGAAATAACTAATACCTAGGTCCTAACTTCAGCTCTCTCATAAGCATGAGCTGAGGCCAATATTCTAGGAATATGTTTTAACACTACAAATATTTGAGAGTAATAGTAATAACTATGCTTGTTGAGGATATTCTATATATTTGGCAATAAGTTACATGATTTGAATCAATGGCATTTTATTTGATCTTCACCTCAAAATCCTATGAGGTTAAGATCACTACATTGATTTTACAGAAGAGAAAGTTGAAAATTTGTCCAAGGTTGCTTGTCCAAGGTCTCACAGGGTGAAGACAGGATTTGAAACTAGCTTGTCCTGTCTCTAAAATCCATGCATCTGTTGCATCATTCTGCTACATTTCTCAGTAAACTAGATTTTTGTGAAAAGAGCATAATATAAAATTTACAACAATTATAAAAGAGCTCCTCTCTCAAGACCTGTGATTACATGATGACAGGAAAAGAAAAGCACCCTGCCAGAATTTGGCATTGTCGCTCATTGAAGCAGGAAATCCCAGTCTTGCTGAATTGAGAGCATGGAGCTACCATAGGATAAAGAGAACAGATGGAACTCGGGCCAGGAACAGAGCTTGTCCAGTATACGTTTCCAACTGGTTCAAGCCTGCTTCCTTCCACAACGATGTTGAGCTAGTACAGAGTCACTTTCTAGGCAAACATTATGTATCTCTTGCCAGGGAGAACCATTCTATTTTCTGTAAAAGGAGTATCTTTTAATTTTTGTCCATTCTGACTATCTCAACAGATCACTTGCTGATGGAGATTTGGAGTATAACTATTGGGCATCAAGATATAGTAACATAAAAGGCATCAGGGGTAAATTTATTTTATGTTTATTGAATTTTTCATGTTCATTTTAAAAGACATAGTAACACATCACTGGTGAACACATCACCAGTTTCAGCAAGCCAAGGCTGAGATATCAGATTAGTATACACTTTAAAAGCACCCTTCTTTCAGACAGTCTTTGGTATGTCACACATATCCTTTCTCTCATACTATTTCTAGAAGATGGAGAGTCCTGAGGTAATGATAACAAAACCACAAAGAGAAAAGAGGCCCTATACTCCATTCTCAATGTCTGCAATAATTCACCATGTTTCCTTGAGCAAATATGTAGAATAGAGTTACGGCTATCTTCTACCTTTTAACAATGTGGTGAACAAAATGGATTGAAGATGATCTTGTCTAATCTAAAATAGTAGGTGTTGGCGATCCAGTTAGAATCAATAGGACATTTTGTTGAACATCAAGGACACTGTGAGCCTAGTGAAATTAAACAAGAACCCATCTCCAGTCTCACAAAACTCAAAACCTAGGTAAGCAAGGTAAATAAGTGGAGTATCTGGGAGAATTTTATAAACTCTATTATAAAAATGCAGATACAAAGTATGTTGGGGAGGTAGCGTAGTTGATATCAGAGCTTTACATCCTAAACTTGACATTTATTTGGATGAGTACATATTAAATGACTTAATTCAAGTGAGCCTCTAGTATTATCAATTGAGGGGCCATAATAATATCAGTCTTCAGGAATGTAGTGAGGATAAATAAAAAGTAAGCTAATTAAGGTGAAGAAAGTAATCTGAAAAGTGGAAAGCTCTTTATAAATGCTGGTTGTTGCCATAATCATCGATCCTTGGACCTAGAACTGAGAGACTCAGGGAGCCTTCAGAGAAGAAACGATATTTAAAAGATAGATGTCTTCATACCCTACTGACGATTGCTTGCTGTTCACCTAAAACTCAAATGTAACCAGGTGTTCTGTGTTTCATCTGGCAGTCCTATCTGGAACTGGGGGCCCAGCATTGGGCGAGTCAGCCAGGCTGTGTGGGCCAGGCAGAGTGCACTGGGGATTATTTTGTTCTCCCCTCCCTACCCCTTCACACTCCACACCCCAGCATCAGGCCAGTTTCTCTTTGAACAGCCCATATTGCTGACTCATGCTGGGCTTGCAACCACAGGGCCAGTGAGTAGGCAAGACTGTCTTTTGTTACTGATTGAAGAGAGCTGTAAGTGCCCTTGGAGAGCGGCCTGCGCAGCTACCTGGGTCACATTCCAAAGGAATGAACGCAGCTCAGCCTGAGATCCCTCTGAACTTGGGAAAGTCCCTATGAAGAAATCTGACACTTCAAACACAGGGAAAACTAGCTGTTACCTAATCTGGATTATTTATAGGCAAATTTCATTACTCTCTGAAGCTTGTGATTTTTTTTTTTTAATTTTTATTCTCTGAAAGTATCAGACACCTCGGAAGGTGGGTGTTTCTGGATGTGTGATTTTTGTTTCAGTTGCATTCGATTTCATTCTCTAGATGAAAGAACAGTGTCAGTAACCTATGGTTTGAGGGGGAAGGTGACCAGAAGCAGTGAGGACACCACCTCTTTCTATCAGAGTGGAGGGGTTCTCGTCCAGGCAGCCATCTGTGCAAGTGATCCCAGAGGGACCAGATTTTGGAGCAGCTTGTGTTTGGCCATTGTGTTTTTAACTCAATTGTTGCAGAGCAATAAAAACAACCACAAAGTTTCTAAAGATGTTTTTATGCAGGCTGTATGTACGTATGGGAAAATGACAATTGTCCCCGTCAAGAGCTTTATTATATTTTTTAATTTGAGGCAGTAGTAAGTGAGGTCCTGATGGAGAACAATGATGAAAGGCCCCTATCCTTCACCCAGCTAGCCCTGGATGCACCCCACTGAGAGGAAATAAAGGAACTTAAAAGTAACTAAGATATGCTCAGTGGCTCTCCCTAACAAACAGCAATCCAAACAGCTCAACTATTCCTCACAACACCACTTCTCCAAATATTTGCTGCAAATACCATTAGGAAAGTTCACAATAGAGGGACATTGGAAAAAACCATCTGACACTGCCACACACAAAAAAATCACTGCTTTCAAAACTCTGGGAACTTTCAGGAGATACTGTGTGCCGAGGGAGTTTTATTTGTTGAGCCCTGTAACAATGCCCTCAGAATTAAGTGCTTTCTGCCAGACATCTGCCGTGGCTGGAAAAACATCTTAAAAGCAATCAGGGTATGTGCCTGCTCTTTCAAGAACAGGAGTCTGACTGATTTATGCTGGATGCAACCTTGACCATGAGAACAGTTAGAGAAAACAAGTTAGTCTGGAAAATGGCTCACATCAAAACCCAGTGAAGTTCAAAAACATTGTTAATTGCACAAGCTTTTTGCAGTGTTCATTTAAAAGTCTCTCAACCTTAGAATTTTAGGGGCAGAGCAGGGGGATGACTGAAACACTGAAAATACAGATTTCACTAATATGCACAGGACTATAGGCTTATAAGCAATTACAAACAGGGGTTTACACATTTTAAGTTGTAGTCTAAAGTTGGTTAATCCAATGTACTAGGATTGAAGTACAGAAAAGCCTTATTTTCCAGGTTCCTTTTAGATTGTTTTTGTGCATATGTGGGTATATATGCATACACACACACACACACACACTCTCTCTCTCTCTCTCTCTCTCTCTCTCCTACCTCTTTTCTAAAAAACAAAGTACTTACTAATCAACAAAGGAAACTTTGAAAATGGAAACATGTCTCCAGGGTTCTCCATCACTAGTCTGTTCTAACTTTGTTCCCTTATACTTCATTAAAAATAGGAACATTTAGGCCTAACAATAATACTGCAGCTTTATCACTGGAAAAAAGTAGGAATCATAGTTAGTCATCCAAAGACAGGTGGCCTCCCTGCCTCAGTAAATATAGGACTAAACAGATTCTTAAGAGATCTTTCTCTGGAGACCCTAGAATATTATGTTTTCTGATACCTACTCTCAAGGGGTTCTTGAGTTTCTGACCTAAAGCTTTTTGCCTGGGAGTTGCTGTTATTCAATTGCTCAGTTGTGTCCAACCCCATGGACTGCAGCACGCCAGGCTTCCCTGTCCTTCACTATCTCCCAGAGCTTGCTCAAACTCATGTCCACTGAGTCAGTGATGCCATCAAGCCATCTCATCCTCTGTTGTCCCCTTCTCCTCCTCCCTTCAATCTTTCCCCAAATCAGGGTCTTTTCCAATGGGTCAGTTCTTCACATCAGGTAGCCAAAATATTGGAGCTTCAACTTCAGCATTCCAATGAGTATTCAGGATTGATTTCCTTTAGGATGGACTGGTTGGATCTCCTTGCAGTCCAAGGGACTCTCAAGAGTCTTCTCCAACACCACAGTTCAAAAGCATCAATTCTTCAGTGCTCAGCCTTCTTTATGGTCCAACTCTCACATCCATACATGACTACTGGAAAAACCATAGCTTTGACTAAATACCAAAATAATTATGACACGAGTCTGAGTGGAAGGTAGGGGCCAATGAACCCATAAGCAATGGGTGGCATGGTCCATGATACATTTAGGGGTAAAGCAAAATGTCTAAGTAAAAAAAATCAAAGCTAAAAAATGAACATCATCACAATAATGGATATACAATGATGAGTCCAGCCCAGATTACATTTTTCTTTATACTAATGCAGTTATAAAGTATAATTTTTGATATTTTCATATGGAGAAAAGAGGCTTACAAGGCAAAAGTGGTGAGAGGCCAGAGAAGCCATCCAGCCAATCTGGGAAGGCACCTCAGATTAGGAATTGGTCAAGCCCTGTAAGGACTCAGAGGAAGGAGGCAATTTACAGCTGGGGAGTAGCAGGGAAGTCTCAAATAAAGGAGGTGGTGTGCAAACAAGGCCGGGAAGCATGGATAGACTCTTACTTGTGATGATACCAGAAAAACATTCCTAGCAGAAGAAAGATATAAACAGAGACTTGGAAATAAACATCATGGACTAATAGTTTCTTAGAAAACAAAGCATGCTTTTTAAATTTTCTTTGAGCATAGAACATAAAGGACATTATAAAATGGTGTGTGTGAGCTGGTCTATTTTCTTAGGATGACGTTCGAATTTTTTCCATCTATTCCAGTTCTGTCCTTAAATGATATGTCATAGTCTTACTGCAAAAGTATTAAATCAGGTCTTTGAAACAAAAAATCAAACATATCAAACATGCACCCCTTTTGAAATGGGTGACAGAAGATGCAAAACAAATCAACCTTAGGAAAAAACCTATCCTTTTCCTTGCCCCACCCCATCTTTTGTCTGCGCCTCCTGTTGGCTTTCACAGAATTCAGGCTGTTGATATGATCTTACATTTTTTAATAGAACTGAAACACAATATAAGGATACTTTTAAAAATGCTGACTGACAAGGAATGACGTACGGGACTTTCCACCTTAAATCAGAAGTTGATGCTCTTTCAGAGTTTATTTAAACACTGCATTCGATTTTACAAAGTTCTTAGACTGGGCCTTTAGCCAAAAATGTATTTCCCTTTATCTTCTGAATGAGGTACATCTTAGTGGAAATTTAATGTGGATGTTTCAGGCTTATTAAGTATTTTCCCTCAGCTATATCTAGTGCTTATATGAGATGCCAGGTAATTTTGACAAATAGGAAACTAAGTACCTTTTTTTGGATAACTGAGATACCTTGATGCCTCAGAAACATCTTTAATAAACTGGACTCAGGGACATTACCTCTCTCTTTGTCCATGGCCCACTCAAATCATATATTCAACTGGACACCTATGGGGTGACCGCATGGCAGAGATAGAAACCCAGCGGCCAGTGTTTCTCCTACAAACAGATTCAAATTAGTGTTCCAGTTTCCCACTTATTCTTGGGAAGAAACAAAGAGCTTTGAGGGAGAGGAGTAGAGGTGTTTCTAGAGGTCAGATATCAGAACCATAGCTTGATGTGAGCTTTCTCTGAGCCAAGTACTACACCATGAGTTTTATATACACTTTATTTAAATGCCCACAACAAACCTGCCAGATAAATATTATTGTCTCCCTCTTTTTGTTGGAAGGATGAAAGTATTTGAATTGTTGCCAAATAAATGATACAGAAAACACACACTACAGAAATTCAGAAGATAAGGAAAAAATTGCGGAAATAGGGTTTCCCAGGACAATCTCACGGTAGAGCTAGAAATCTGTGTATCATCTGGAGTAGAGAGGTCAAGGAAGGGGTATTGCAAA